>NC_044041.1:194838210-195148865 GCF_901765095.1 Microcaecilia unicolor
GGCGGGACACAGGGAGGGAAGGCCCGAACGGAGGCGATCTGCAGACTGCCGCTGCTGTGTTTTCACACAGAGCGAGGTGAGGCATTGTGATTTGAATTCAGGGGGCCCGGTCCGGTGGTGGACGGAGTGGGGGCAGCGGCGATAACGACGACCTTGGGGGGGGGGGGCGGCCTTGCCCCAGGCCCGACCCAGTCTCTCAGTGGCCTTGCGTGTGGAAGGGCCCATCCAATTTACCTCTGGGCCCATTCAAAATACCCAGTCTGGCTACGCCTCTGGAACACAAACATTTTGCAGTAAACACAGCTCTTGAGCCCACGTCCAGACAAAATCAGAAGTGAAATCACACACTGGCACTGTTCTTCTGCGCCTCTAAATATGAGCTATTTGCATTACAATTTTTAAAAGGCTCATGTTTAAGCACAGAAAAACAGGCACTGATGTATGCTTTCACTTTCGGTTTTGCTGGTCCTCGCACATGTTTCTTTCTCGCTAAGCAAAGACTGACCAAAATTCTGGTTTGTAGTCTATTAAAGAGACCAGTGCTTGGGGTCAACTAGACCCCCACCACCCAATCCCATTGTCCAATTACGATTCTCCCCTGGATCCACCCTTGCTCCCTTTTTAAAATGGACAAACCTACTTCCATCCTCGCCCCCAGCATCCTTGGGGTGCAGTGGGGGTGGGGGGTCCCGCCTGGTAGTTCTCTCTTGCAATATGTAGCTGTAGCCCCTAATGTTACTGCTCAATAAGGGAGCTTTCACACAGTGGCGTACCAAGGGGTGGGGGGGCGGTCCGCTCCGGGTGCACGCCACTGGGGGGTGCCGCGGAGCACGCCTGCTGCGAGAATTCGCTAACTTCTCTCGTTCGCTGCAGCTCCCTCTGGTTACTTCCTGTTCTGGGGCAGAGGGAGCTGCAGCGAACGAGCAAAGTTAGTAAACTCGCAGGAGGCGCGCCCTGCAGCACCCCCCCCAGCGGCATGCACCCGGGGGGGGGGGCTCTTTCACCGGGGGGGGGGGGGGGGGGTCTGCTGCACCCGGGGGGTGGGGCGCCACCCCGGATGTCCGCCTCCTAGGAACGCCACTGCTTTCACACCATTTTCATAAAGGAAACAGGGGAAAGGGTCTAGGGGCCATCTCACTATTTATAAAACAGGAATCTGGGTGGGGGCAGAAAGCATTACATGATTTGTAATAAAGGGATTGGGGATGGCGAGATCTGAGGAGATCTTTACTTTAAGAAGAGATTAGGAAGGCTGTTTTTTTTCCCCCCTAAGCATCAGCCCCTTTAAGTTGATCCCTGGAAGTATCACAACGTTTCCCACAAGTTATTAATTGTGCATATTAATTGCCTGTTTTACATGTATACCCTTGCTTAGCAGTTCATTATTATTTACTGCGGATCGTGGCACATAACACTCACTACATACGAATTCAGAACTAGAGGCCTCTGTTTGTACTTGAAGTAATGGTGAGCTAAGTCACTAGGCCACAGTCATGAGAGTTATCAGTGGGAGAGGCAGGATTTGAACCACTCATGCTCAGCCCCCTGCTCTAACCACCAGACCAGTGGATGAGACTGATGACTGCTCTGATGGGAGGTGCCTTCCCTCTTTCCCCATCCTTCCCCCTCCCTCACCACTGATGCCATTAGGAAGTTGCTGGAGGTCACAGTACCACAGCTGGTTGGCTGGTTTGCAGCCCTCTCTGATGGACAGGAGAACATATCTGCCGTCATCCGTCACCTGTGCAGACAGTAAAGGTAAAGAGTGTTAGGGAGGGAAGCCCAACAGTGGTACCCCTCTTACATAGTGCACCTAGTACCCAGGGGCGTAGCAAGACTTCGGCGGAAGGGGGGTCCAGAGCCCGAGGTGAGGGGGCACATTTTAGCCCCCCCCGGCGCCGCCGACCCCCCTCCCCTACCTGCCGGCACTGTCACCACCAACTTTGAGGCACCTGCCAACGACCCTCTCGACCCCCCTCCCGCCGCCAACCCTCTCCTGCCGCCACCGTCGGCTACCTTTGCTAGCGGGGGACCCCAATCTTCACCAGCCGAGGTCCTCTTCTTCCCGCGAAGGCTTCGTGCAGGACGTCAGACTCACAGAAACAGATCGAAGCCTTCGCGGGAAGAAGAGGACCTCAGCTGGCAGGGTTTGTTTTGTTTTTGTTACATTTGTACCCCGCGCTTTCCCACTCATGGCAGGCTCAATGCGGCTTACATATTGTATACAGGTACTTATTTGTACCTGGGACAATGGTGGGGTCCCTCGCCAGCAAAGGTAGCCCACGGCAACAGCGGCGGCGGGAGAGGGTTGTCGGCGGGAGGGGGGGTCGAGAGGGTTGTCGGCAGGGGGGGGTCCAGGGCCAAATCTATGAGGCACCAGGCCCCCGCGGCCCCACATAGCTATGACACTGCTAGTACCAATGAAACCACGTTTGTCTGGGGGTGGGGAAGGTTCTACTAAAAACTACATTTTGTACCATGGCAGCAAATGGTCAGCATGTCCTACTGGAGACCTAGTTATCTCTGCACTGGGCTGCCTTATAGCTAAAGTGGTTTATGAGCAGCCGAATAAAATGAAATGCCAGAAAACCTGAATTTCTGCAAACTGGCTCTTTTCAAACATCCCTTCTTTCCTGCTATCAGTAGCCCCACTTCTAGTCTTTAAAACAGGGATGCAGGAGTTCAGGCTCGAGTGTTGCAAACAGGCCAGGTTTTCAGGATATCCACGTGCAGGACGTCAGACTCACAGAAACAGAAGCCTGCGCAGCCGCATTGGTGATCTGCAAGGGCAGGCTTCTACATGGAATGTTGCTAGTGGAGGAGTAGCCTAGAGGTTAGTGCAGCAGGCTCTGATTCTGGGGAACTGGGTTCAATTCCCAGTGCAGCTCCTTATGACTCTGGGCAAGTCACTTAACCCTCAATTGCCCCTGGTACAAAATAAGTACCTGAATATATGTAAACCGCTTTGAATGTAGTTGCAAAAACCTCAGAAAGGCGGTATATCAAGTCTCATTTCCCCCCTCCCCTTTTAATTTGTTGCTGTTATTGTTATTTTTTGTTTGTTTTTTAAGGAACAGATTTATATGTGTATTACATTTGCCAGTGGATTTTTTGTTATGGTATTTTCTCATAATTATACAGTATGAAGGCTCATTTGTGATTTGCATGTGAAAATACTGGCATTTACATGCATATTTCACATACATGTGTACAACCTGAGTTTAGAACACCAATATCTACATGTGCAAATCCACAGTATGTAGAAACCTCAAGGGGGCGTGGTTTGGGCAGGATGTGGGTAGGGTTTGGATGGGACTGAGATCTGACCACACATAGATGTGGGAAAATTTGCATATCAGGATATACACCTGCCCCTTTGCACGTGGAGGTTTTTCAGAAGTGCTCAATTTGGCCAGCTGTTTCCAGGAGGGATTAAGGGAAGTATCTTCCTTAATTCCTCTTTGTTAATTTCCCTCTCCAACTTACAAAAAAAAAAAAAAAAATTATTATGGCCCCTGTGTTTCATGAGCATCATTCACACATGTAGGCTTGCAAAATGGCCGACATTTATTTATTTAAAAAATTTGTAACTCACACTATGTTATAATTCTAGGGGTTAACAATAAAAACATACACAATACACACTCAACATAAAAGAAAAAATTAAAACAAAATCAGTACCGTATATATAAATCAGTTTGACTGCAGTGTATATATATCACAGCGCTGCAGTAAAACCTCAATAACAAGTTAAGCAGAGGCAAAAGCCAGATTATGTAAAGAATAAGGGGCCCTTTTACTAAGTCACGTAAACATCTACGCACACCCAACAAGCGCCAAAATGGAGTTACTGCCCGGCTACCATGTGGTTCTTGCGGTAATTTCATTTTTGGCGTGTGTCCGAAATTTTTTTTCAGATGCGCTTATTGGACGCGTGCCAAGTGGCATTTGGTGTGCTTAGGTCATTACCGCCCGGTTACCGCATGAGTCTTTACCGCTAGGTCAATGGCTGGCGATAAGGGGGGCAGACTCAAGAAGAATGTCAGTGAGTATTTTTTCACGGAGAGGGTGGTGGATGCTTGGAATGCCCTCCCGCGGGAGGTGGTGGAGATGAAAACGGTAACGGAATTCAAACATGCATGGGATAAACATAAATGAATCCTGTGCAGAAGGAAGGGATCCTCAGGAGCTTAGCCTAGAATGGGTGGCAGAGCTGGTGGTTGGGAGGCGGGGCTAGTGCTGGGCAGACATATACGGTCTGTGCTGGGACTGGTGGTTGGGAGGCGGGACTAGTGCTGGGCAGACTTATACGGTCTGTGCCGGGGCTGGTGGTTGGGTGGTGGGGATAGTGCTGGGCAGACTTATACGGTCTGTGCCAGAGCTGGTGGTTGGGAGGCGGGGTTGGTGGTTGGGAGGCAGGGATAGGGCTGGCCAGACTTATACAGTCTGTGCACTGAAGAGGACAGTACAAATAAAAAAGTAGCACATATGAATTTATCTTCTTGGGCAGACTGGATGGACCGTGCAGGTCTTTTTCTGACGTCATCTACTATGTTACTATGATCCAAAATGGACGCATGGCCATTTTGATTTTGCTGCACGTCCCTTTTCAGCAAAAATTTTGAAAAGACCTTTTTTTTACAGGCGAGCTGAAAAATGGATCGGCGTGTGCCCATAACACGCGCCTACACTACCGCAAGCCATTTTTCAGCGCACCTTAGTAAAAAAAAAAAAAAACTCTAAGTAAGTTCTTTACACACCTTTAAGACCTCTAACGTTCTCTCAAGGATCATCACTATCTGTACCCTTGTCAAAGAAATTGTATGATGTGATACCCGCCAGCGAGCATTCTCAGGAGTAGCCCCCCACACTCTGGAATGTATTTCTAGAGGGGCTACCTCTAACTCAAGACCACCTCCACTTCAGGAAGCAGGTGAAGGTCTGGATCTTCTCCTAAGCCTTTCATATATAGAGTGACTGAGTATACACTCATTCTGCACCTGGACTAGCTCGCTATACCCACTGTAACTCACACCAGTTCCTTAAACATTGATTAACTGTACAAAGGACTTGCCTTGAGTTTAGCTAACCATCAAAATATCCCAATTTATGATGTACCACATATCTTGTTCTCATCATATATCTGCTCTTGGTCCCTCAGCTCTATGGGAAGCTGTCTTGTAGAAAACCTTTAGCATCGTATCGATGTTAGTTGAATGTTCTAATGCTTATTCGGTGTATCATTAGTATTATGCTAACATTGTATTATATCTCTGGTGTTTGAATTCCACTGCTGTTAAATGTGTATTTTTTTGATACTGTTTCACGGTAGTTCTATTATTAGGTTTCAATTTACTGTTTTCAAGTTTACCTCATTTATTGTATTTATGTTTATTCTTGGTTATTTTACTATTGTTATGCAGTTAACAAAATTGTAAGTTTTATGTTAAGCTGTACCTTTTGTACACTGCCTTGGGTGAATCTCTTCATAAAGGCGGTTAATAAATCCCAATCAAATCAATCAATAAATAAAAGCCTACATGAATAGGTGCACTTTCAGTTGTTTGGCGACAATTTTGTGCATCTACAACATATAATACAGTCTTCATTTAGTCTTATGTGATAGAAAGAAGGTACATCAAGCAAAAATGTATCTGCAGAGCGCAGGGCTACCTGTGGCCACCATACACTCACCGTTGCACCACTCATCCACTTTGGGTTCTCTGGAAACTCCGCCACAAGGATATCCTGGGACTGGTCCCTCCCCAGGGTGTGGTAGTACAGTTTCTGGTTTAGGTTGGTTGTGGTCTCTGTACCTGGAAGGAAAAATCACTGCAGGTAGTTAATCAGTAGACAAGGGCTGTCTGCCTCTACACCCAAGGGATAAGTTCCCTCCTCTGTTGTGCAATCTGTTTACAATCCTACATAATCCTTTCAGTATAAGGAACTGCACACAAACGGTGAAGGGATTAGATGTCCCGGGTGAATATTTACCCTTGTGCTCCTCAATTATCTTTCAGGCACCAAGGCCCCCCCTCCCGCAGATCTACAAGTTAAACGCAACAGTCTAGATCGCCAGTCCTAGAACAATCCTGTAAAAATGTATAATTGAACATCATACTTTCAAATATTTCATATTGTCTTTTTTTTTGTTTTGTTTTTTGTGATTGGCTATGATTTGTTTATTGATGATTTTATGAGTGTTTTTAGGTAAACTGCTTAGTTCAATCATTCATTTGTATTGTGTAGCAGCATATAATTAATCTACATATAATTAGTGAAATTTCCTACAGATATGTACTTGAAAAATTGAAAATTGCCCACCATTCCAGTGGTTAAAAAGTACATGTTGATGGTCCTTATAGTTTCTGGAAATGTCAGGATTATTCAATTCACAAAATACGTGGTCAATTCAGGGGCACTAGGGGGTGCCGAAACATTAGGCAAGAATATTTGACATCCGCTGCTCTTTGCCACTCCTAGAGGCTGCATCATCTGTCTTAGATCACAGCAGTGTTTCTAACCAAGCTCTCGTGTATTCAGAGACCTGCTGCTTACCACAAACTACACGAGTATTGCGTTCTGTTCTGGTCGCCATATCTCAAAAAAGATATAGCGGAATTAGAAAAGGTTCAAAGAAGAGCAACCAAAATGATAAAGGGGATGGAACGCCTCTTGTATGAGGAAAGGCTAAAGAGGTTAGGGCTCTTCAGCTTGGAAAAGAGACGGATGAGGGGAGATATGATTGAGATCTACAAAATCCTGAGCGGTGTAGACCGAGTAGAAGTAAATCGATTTTTCACTCATTCCAAAAGTCAAAGACTAAGGGACACTCAAGGAAGTTACATGGAAATACTTTTAAAACAAATAGGAGGAAATATTTTTTCACTCACGAAACTCTTTGCCAGAGGATGTGGTAACAGAGTTTAGCGTATCTGAGTTTAAAAAAGGTTTGGACAAATTTCTGGAGGAAAAGTCCATAGTCTGCTATTGAGGCAGACATGGGAAGCAACTGCTTGTCCTGGGATTTGTAGTATGGAGTGTTGCTACTCTTTGGGGTTCTGCATGGAATCTTGTCACTCTTTAGGATTCCGGAATCTTGCTATTCTTTGGGGTTCTACATGGAATGTCGCTACTCTTTGAGATTCTGCATATAATCTTGTCACTCTTTGGGATTCCGGAATCTTGCTATTCTTTGGGGTTCTACATGGAATCTTGTCACTCTTTAGGATTCCAGAATCTTGCTATTATTTGGAGCTCTACATGGAATCTTGTCACTCTTTAGGATTCCAGAATCTTGCTATTATTTGGAGCTCTACATGGAATCTTGTCACTCTTTAGGATTCCAGAATCTTGCTATTATTTGGGGCTCTACATGGAATCTTGTCACTCTTTAGGATTCCAGAATCTTGCTATTCGTTGGGGTTCTACATGGAATGTTGCCACGATTTGGGTTTCTGCCAGGTACTTGTGACCTGGCTTGGCCACTGTTTGGAAAACAGGATACTGGGCTAGATGGACCATTGGTCTGACCCAGTATGGCTACTCTTATGTTCTTAAGTTATGTTATGACAGAACTCCACTTCAACAGGTTTTTTTAGCTGGTCTGTTGCTGGACTCCACTGTTCCTCAGATAGTTGGATTCTGGAGGGACACAAGACCAACGCCACTCCTGGCTAATCTTACTTCACTTTGGACAGCACGATGCCTGGATTCGCTTTACCTGCTCACAGAGAGGGAAGGAGACAGACATTACTTTCACTTACCGTCAGCTCTGCCCTCTTGCTGGGGGTACCGGTTGTAGAAAATGCCTTTCCCATCATGGGTCCAGGCAAGGCTGCTGAACTTCACCCTTTCCAGTGTGTCTGGCAGCTCCTGGTGATCATCTACCCGCAGGAATCGGATGGTCACCCAGTCAGATCCACTTTGGCTAAGACCATAGGCGAAATACTCACAGTTCTCTGACAGACGGCACACTGCGAGGGCAGTTAAAAAGGGCATTAATATATCATCCTGGTCATCCGCATCACCTCCATTACTAATCACCCCAATTTAATTCTAGGTGCATGTGCTCTGCCTTCTGAGCCATCTGTGACCAAAAAAGGCTAGGAAAACGTTGTAAATATTTTCTGATCTTGATGTAAAGCCTCCTTCTTCCTAAGACAGTGACATCTACAAATGCCTTCTAACAGTGCTTCTCTGTGTACTCATTACCGATACCAATGAATGTATCTTCTATTCTACTATATCAAATGAATGATACACCTTTATTAAAATAGAAAACTCATTTGCAAATAGGCTGTTTCAAGCAACTTTTCGTTAATGGTCTTACGTATTACACAGTAACCTTATAGAACACAGAAAGAAGAAAACTGCCCATGAAGTCTGCCTGTTTAGGTTTTCAGAGGTCTGTGCATATTATCATTTAGGGTTAACTAACCCCCCCCCCCTCCACCCAATGTCCTTTCGGACATGTAATGCAATCATCCCACTGTTGTTTTGGGTTGACCCACCACTCTGTGTGAGTTACCCCAGGGCGCAGGTTCCATCCCCTTGCCATGAAGGGATTTTCTGTGTTTATCCCACTCCATTACAGTTTTTTGTCTCCCCCAGGCATCCAATATCCTAAAATCTTTGCAGATGTTGTTCCTGATTTACATTCTTGTAGCTCCGTATCAGGATTCTTTCTACATTTTCCTTTCCGTTGTTTCCATTGAAAAATGTTTGCTTTTTATATGGAATTATAGCTTTCGTTTCAAGTATTTAAACATTTGGATTATATATCATATCATTAATCAATCTAGCAATTCCAGTAATTGGGAAACAAGGCCACTGCCCTGAAAATGGCAAGGACAGATCAAGATCAAGTGTACATATGTAGTATCACATCATACTTTATACTATGTTGGGCAGACTGGATGGATCGTGCAGGTCGTTATCTGTCATCATCTACTCTGTTACTCTGTTATTATTTCCAGGACTTAATTCCTTGGGGTGGGGGGAGGGAGGTTGTGCCCTGGAACACAGTTCCACCACCTCTTTTCAGATTCCAGAGCCAGAGAAATTGGGATGTTGTGTTCCAGGCAGCCTGCAGGGAAGAGGAAGGGATGAGGTGAGACTGGGGCAGAGCACAGAACAGCCACAATGCTCTCTAATCATGCCCTTCCTCTCCTGTTGCTTCTGCCCCTCCCTGGAACCACAGTTCCACTTTTTACCTACAAATTAAGCCCTATGAAGAAAGGCTGAAATGGCTTGGGCTCTTCAGCGTGGAGAAAAGACGGCTGAGGGGAGATATGATAGAGGTATATAAAATACTGAGCGGTGTGGAAATGGGTAGATGTGAATCACTTGTTTACTTTTTCCAAAAATACTAGGACTAGGGGACACGCAATGAAGCTAAAAAGTAGTAAATTTAAAATGAATCGGAGAAAAAAATTTCTTAGCTGAGTAAAAAATTACTCAACGTGTAATTTAACTCTGGAATTCGTTGCCAGAGAATGTGGTAAAAGCAGTTAGCTTAGCAGGGTTTAAAAAAGGTTTGGCTAGCTTCCTCAAAGAAAAGTCCATAAGCCATTATTAAAATGTACTTGGGAAAATCCACTGCTTATTTCTGGGATAAGCAGCATAAAATGTATTGTACTGTTTTGGGATCTTGCCAGATAATTGTGACCTGGATTGGCCAAGTTGGAAACAGGATACTGGGCTTGATGGACCTTCGGTCTGTCCCAGTATGTCAACATTTATGTACTTACGTGACTGTGAATAAAGGACATACAGTGAAGGGAAGGAAGTCGGTGGTGGAAGATTTGGCAAAAGGTTATTCTGACAAAAGGAAATAGAGGATTACTAGAATCCCTTCAATCTTACTCTGTAGAGAGATTGTGCCGTCTTCGGATAGCGTGTTGGGATCGAAGAACACCTGGGCTGCGCTGGTGAGACTCTCCTGCATATACAGCACACTCTGATTCTGGAGGCCAGTGTTGTAGAAGAAGAAATATCTAAGGCAGGAAAGAGAGGTCAAAGTAATCCAGAAACACAGTAAGAGAGTGTAAGACAGTCAACATGAATGGTTCAACACTGCAAAAAAGATAGTCTCTCTCTCCGGAATCCCAACTCACGGTGTAAAGCAGTGTGGAGGAAGCTTGCTAAAATGAAGTTTCAAACAGCTGGGTTTACCATGTTGGTGAGTGCTGATATTAGTGGAACTTCATTCACTTTCAGTGCAAACTCCATCTCTCAAATACCACCAGCTTTTGTTTGGAACTCATTGTTGGAGGATGTGATAACAGCAGTTAGCATAACAGGGTTTAAAAAAAAGGTTTGGACAAGTTCCTGGAGGAAAAGTCCACAGTCTGTTATTGAGATGGACATGGGGGAAGCCACTGCTTGCCCTGGGATTGGTAGCATGGAACGGTGCTACTAATTGGTTTTCTGCAAGATATTTGTGACCTGCATTGGCCACCGCTGGAAGCAGGACACTGGGCTAGATGGACCATTGGTCTGACCCAGTATGGCTATTCTTATGTTCTTATGGAAGAACGTATTTGGGCACAGGTTTTAAAGTTCGCTGCAGATGTATAATTATTTGGATGCAGCTGAAGGTGAGTCACCTCCGGGTACAGTAGGTATGTATAAGACTTTCCCTCGCTCCTCAGGATAACCTCTAGTAATCCTGGCAGTGCAGGACATGTGGAAGAGAAGCGGCCTGTGCTTCACAACCATGAACTGCAGTCTCCATCCCGCACCAAAAAGAGCAGGCCCGTTCCTTACAATTTTGGACAGTTTTTCAAGAATTCCTAGGTGCTCTATTTTACGTTGGCTGCATTGCATTATGAACACATTTCAGAAAAGACGTACAAATGGCAATTGAGTCGTCCAGGTCAGGACATGTCAAGTTCCTCCAGTATTTTAGAACAGAATCTGCCAACGTTGAGCCTGTTCTAAAACACATGGACATTCATGCGCTGATTACGCAATGCAGAGGCATCCATTTTAGAAATATTAAAAGTCTACAGGACTAAAAAAGCACATAAATGTTTGTTTGCTATTTTAGAAACGTATGTTCCCGATATTTAAACCACGGTCGGCATTGCGTCCGGATATTTAATGCTGGGCCATTTTCGTTGACCGGCGTTGAATATCTAGTTGTTTTTTGGCCGATTTACGTTTAACTGACCAAGCCAATATTCAGCACTTACTTGCTGGTTACGTTTAAACAGGCCAAAGATATACCTGCCATTTTGGTGGCCAAATTTGGCCGGCGAAGCATTGAATATTGGCGGATATAACCGGTTACCTGCTAGGCAGTAATCGGCAATATTCAGCGGGAGATAGCCGGCTGTTTCCCGCTGAATAGCACCAGATATCCGGCTAACTACCATTTAGCCAGCCGGGTGCCGTTCCTGGCTGGTTAAACGGTTTTAACTATCGGGCGGATATATGTTATTTTTTTTTCCCCTGAAGCTGTTTCAGAGCCCAGTATCTCTTGCCAGTTTGGCTTTCGTGGAGATGTGTGTGTGTATGGGGGGGGGGGGGGGGGGGGGGGGTGGAGAAACACATCAACTACTGGGGATTAAGGGGAATCTTCCTTAATCCTTCTAGTGGAGTGTTGCTCAATATGAGCCAGAGGCGTAGACAGGTGGGTCGCCAGGGGAGTGGCTGCTCCCCCATACAGACTTCCGATGCCGCCGGCGCCTATTTTTGACGCGATCCGTCATGTTTAAAATACGCGTCAGCACCATTGGCAGTCCGCTCTCTGCTCCCTCAACCTAGCTACGCTTCTGATACAAACACTTTAGCTGTAACAGCTACAAATCCTGCTATCAATCTTTTTTTGAACCTAAATGTTCATTCCCCTCTGAAATGTTTTTTTGGCCTGCCCTACTCCCGTCCAAAACACACTCAGACCACGCCCCCTTGCCAGATGTACATTTTTCAGGCTTGAAACCTTGGGGTCATCTTTGACTCTTCTCTCTCCTTCTCTGCTCATATCCAGCAGACCGCCAAGACCTGTCGTTTCTTTCTTTACAACATCCGTAAAATCCGCCCCTTTCTTTCCGAGCACTCTACCAAAACCCTCATCCACACCCTTGTCACCTCTCGTTTAGACTACTGCAATCTGCTTCTTGCTGGCCTCCCACTTAGTCACCTCTCCCCTCTCCAGTCGGTTCAAAACTCTGCTGCCCGTCTCATCTTCCGCCAGGGTCACTTTACTCATACTACCCCTCTCCTCAAGACCCTTCACTGGCTCCCTATCCGTTTTCGCATCCTGTTCAAACTTCTTCTTCTAACCTATAAATGTATTCACTCTGCTGCTCCCCAGTATCTCTCCACACTCGTTCTTCCCTACACCCCTTCCCGTGCACTCCGCTCCATGGATAAATCCTTCTTATCTGTTCCCTTCTCCACTACTGCCAACTCCAGACTTCGCGCCTTCTGTCTCGCTGCACCCTACGCCTGGAATAAACTTCCTGAGCCCCTACGTCTTGCCCCATCCTTGGCCACCTTTAAATCTAGACTGAAAGCCCACCTCTTTAACATTGCTTTTGACTCGTAACCACTTGTAACCACTCGCCTCCACCTACCCTCCTCTCTTCCTTCCCGTTCACATTAATTGATTTGATTTGCTTACTTTATTTATTTTTTGTCTATTAGATTGTAAGCTCTTTAAGCAGGGACGGTCTTTCTTCTATGTTTGTGCAGCGCTGCGTATGCCTTGTAGCGCTATAGAAATGCTAAATAATAGTAGTAGTAGTAGTAGAGGAGTAGCCTATTGGTTAGTGCAGTGCAGCTCCTTGTGACTCTGGGCAAGTCACTTAATCCTCCTTTGCCCCTGGTACAAAATAAGTACCTGAATATATGTAAACCGCTTTGAATGTAGTTGCAAAAACCTCAGAAAGGCGGTATATCAAGTCCCATTTCCCCTTCCCCCTTTCCCTTATGACATCACAATATCAGAAGTGAGCCAAGTATCAGGCAATCAAGCCATTGTGACATCACTGATGAGGTTGGCTCTTATTGGTGGACTGAGCCTCCACCTACCCTCCTCTCCTCCTTCCTGTACACATTAATTGATTTGATTTGCTTACTTTATTTTTTGTCTATTAGATTGTAAGCTCTTTGAGCAGGGACTGTCTTTCTTCTATGTTTGTGCAGCGCTGCGTATGCCTTGTAGCGCTATAGAAATGCTAAATAGTAGTAGTAGTAGTAGTAGTATATCCCAGCCTGTAAAATTGAGTTTAGTCACTTATGCGATTTAAGCGTCTAAATGCCGGATTATGCACACGTAAAATGTGAAGAGCATTTCTAATAGACGCCCTGCAATTGTTACACACTGCGTCTCACCCACCTGTTGCCTCTCTTGTAGGGACAGCTGTATTTAGGGTAGTCGTACAGCTCGGTCATCTTCGTCTTGAATTTTGCTCGGACATCAGAACGTTCCAGGAACGGCATGGTTATGTCATTCTGAGCTTTGACATAGGCCTGGAGAAGGAGGGCAGTGCAGAGTGAAAAGGGGCACAGATCAGATGAGAATGTGGTGGCAAGAACGGTGTGGGGGGGAGGGGAAGAGGGAAGGAGATCACCATGAAGCAAATTTCATCTTTCCACACTCACTACAGTGAAAAATATTGTCTGGCTTCAGAAAGCCGCATGTTAGAACTGTGTGCTGATGGCCGAACACACGGCTTCTGATGCAAACACAGCATGAAAAGTTTGCCTGCTGGTGCAGATCTGCAAATCTGACGTGCACAGAACTTGTACGGGAATAAGGGTGGATGAGCGCAAGGTTCTGTGCCGAGGCAGCTGGTACTATGCATGTGACCTAGTAAAACGAAAGTGTCAGCCCACATCTGTGCGTGTGCTGCAGGGGCGTAGCCAGACAACAGATTTTGGGTGGGCCTAGGCAAGAATTGGGTGGCCACCAAGTGTTCTCCCCCCACCCCCAAAAAAACAATTATCGCAGCTGGTGGGAAAAAGCTTTTTTCCACCTTGGCAGCAGGCATGCACTGAAAACTGAGCATGCGCAGGTGCCGGTGTCGTGGTAGCGTTTTCGTTACCATCAGGGGAAAATCTTCAGCTGGCAGAGCTTGGGATTCCCACCAGTTACCACTAAACACGTGCTACCGTTGGGTGGGCCTGAGCCATAAATGGGTGGGCCACTGGTGTGCTGGAATGTTATTCTGTGGATAAATATCAACCTCTCAAAAATTCCTTGCCCTCAAAATTTTTGCGACGCTGACATTTCTGCACAGAACAACATTTTTTTTTCTGCGCAGACCTGTGCATGGAACCGTCACCTCCTGTTCTATCTAAAAAAATTACAGGTACCCTTAAGCTCACAGCAAAAATTTAAAAAAATCTGGCATTTAATCCTCTCAACTAATCCGTCTACGCATCCTCAGATGTGGTGTTCAAGTTCTAGCATTGTGCTCGCCTTAAAGTCTTTTGCGTACTTCTCTCTAGCTCAGCGGCGTACCGAGGGCGGGGCGGTCTACGTTGCAGGAGGGGTGCAGGGAGCAGCCGTGCAGCTGTCGGCTCCACCGGTTCCCTGCTCCCTCTGATGTTACTTCCTGTTCCGGGGCAGAGGGAGCAAAGAACTGGTGGAGCCGACAGCCGTGCAGCTGCTCCCTGCACCCCAGGAGGTAACAACAATGCACTCGGGGGGGGGGGGAGGTTTTGGAGGTGATGCGCTGGGGGGGGGGGGGGCTCAACGCTGAACCTGGGGGGGAGGGGTGCCAGCGGCGATCCATCCCGGGAAGCAGCTGACCAAGGAACACCACTGCTGTAGCTAATAGCCACATTACCATTCATTTTAATAAGCTGCGCAGTAGAGTCTTGTATGCGGATTCGCATAGTGTTATCTTCTGCGTGAAACACTTGTCTACATCGTGTGGCCATAAAATTAAGTTCAGAGCAGACATCTCGCTAACTGTGCACTTTAGCCTATGTTAGCTTTCTGCATCGGCCCCTGGTACAAAATAAGTACCTGAATATATGTAAACCGCTTTGAATGTAGTTGCAAAAACCTCAGAAAGGCGGTATATCAAGTCCCATTTCCCTTTCACCCTTTCCCTTATGACATCACAATATCAGAAGTGAGCCAAGTACAGGACAATCAAGCCATCCATTGTGACATCACTGATGAGGTTGGCTCAGGCACTGGTGGAATGAGGCATTATGACATCACATCACAGTATCACCTCCAGTGGAGGAGTAACCTAGTGCTTAGTGCAGTGGACTTTGATCCTGATTCCCACTGCAGCTTCTTGTGACTCTGGGCAAGTCACTTAACCCTCCATTGCCCCTGGTACAAAATAAGTACCTGAATATATGTAAACCGCTTTGAATGTAGTTGCAAAAACCTCAGAAAGGCGGTATATCAAGTCCCATTTCCCTTTCCCCTTAGTGATTTGGTAAAGATTCGGTCTGAGACAGGCTGCGATATGCCACACACTATACTCTCACTTTTGTTTCTTCGCTTTCAGGATCCTCCAACCAGGCGTAGGGGTCCGGGATTTTGACACCATGGTATTCATCTATCTAGAGAAAAAGAAGCAATGTTTCAGAGGCTTTCCGGAAGTGTGGCAGACCATAATATTTAACCATCTCCTCTGACCTCATGTGCAACTTTCTTTAAATTAGTCACCTTATCTTCTAACACTCCTCTTACTCTCTTGTCTATCTCTGGGGCCCTTTTACTAAGCTGCGTAAGGCTCTATGCATGTCCAACGCATGCCAAAATGGAGTTACCGCATGGCTCTTGTGGTAATTTCATTTTTGTCATGTGTCCGATACGCGCGTCCAAAATTATTTTCAGAAGCGTGTATCGGATGCTCGTGTTTGTTAACAGTTGCACGCAGTGAATCCAGACTGCCCCAATTTGACTGCCCCTATCGGACCGACCGTTCACTTGTCTATTAGATTGTAAGCTCTTTGAGCAGGGACTGTCTCTCTTTGTTAAATTGTACAGCGCTGCGTAACCCTGGTAGCACTCTAGAAATGTTAAGTAGTAGTAGTAGTACCAAGAGGGGGCGGTGGGGGCGGTCCGCCCTGGGTGCATGCCGCTGGGGGGTGCCGCGGCGCGCGCCTGCTCTGAGTTCGCTGACTTTGCGCGTTCGCTGCAGCTCCCTCTGCCCTGGAACAGGTTACTTCCTGTTCCGGGTCAGAGGGAGCTGCAGTGAACGCGCAAAGTCAGGGAACTCTGAGCAGGCGCGCGCTGCGGCATACCCCCCAGCGGTGTGCACTCAGGGGGGGGTTCCGTGCTGCATCGGGGGGGGGGGGGGTGCTGCACCCGGGGGGGGGGTTCCGCGTTGCATCGGGGGGGGCGCTGCCCCGGGTGTCCGCCCCCCTAGGAACGCCACTGGTTGCATGCGTGATAGTATTCTATAACTTGCACACACCTGCAAGACCCGCCCATGTGCACGCTCCCTTTGTCATTGCGTCCTGCCGGAGCAGCACAGTGGTAGTTCCCACCACCCCAATATGCCGTTGTATCCGGCAGTAATCGGCGCTGCCCGGTTACCTTCCCCCTGAAATGACTATGTGGCAACTGTTTCACTTGCCGCATGGCCATTTCCTGAAGAAAAGAAAGACCAACCTTTTACCCGCTGCGGTAAAAAGGGGGCCTCGGAGCGTGATGATCCCAATGCCAGCACAGGCCCCCTTTTGCTGCAGCTTGGCAAAAGGGGCTCTTAAAACGCCAACAGTGCTTCCAAAATAAGCACCGTAACGCTCCAAGCACGTCTGCAATTAAGTTTAGCGTCTAACTGGCATTATTCTCTAACCTGCGCGTGGGTCTCGAGTGAGTTTGCTATTCTCTCTGCAGCCACCGGTTTCTCTTTCTGTCATTGGTGGCAGAGATTTAGTTAAGGTTCGCTTTCGTATTTGCCGAGATGAAGTCACGTGACGTCAAACGAAAGGGAAGGCTGAGCTCTCCCTCCCTCCAGGGATCCCTGTCATTAGGTCCCTCTAGCTCCAGCCCCAGAGCCTCATCCCCTCTCTCTTCTTCAGTGTCCTGTGCAAAAGCGCCCCCCCCCCTTTTCCCCGCTGCCAGCAGAATTTTGGGGAACCACCCTCGGGGGTGGGAGCCTTTTAAAATAAGATCTGGAGGGGTCTTCGGGGGTCTCAGTCCTTTCAGCTGGTTACTCACTTTACTCTCGTCCCGGTAGGCTGTCGGATAGTGATAGGTCATCTTTTGGGATGGGGGGTTCCTAAACTGGGGCACAGTTGGCTGTGCACGGGGGAGTCCTCCAACACGTCTGTCCTGGAAGGTGAAAGTGAAAGCAGAGTCGGGATCTCATTCTCCACCCACCAAGGGGCTGAGGCCAACTTGTGACTCATTCGGAGCCTCCTGTTTACGATCTGCCTCCTCGGCTCTGTCCGCACATTTGCAGCATATGAAGAGCATTTTCTCACTGTTACTAGTAAACTGCCCCCACCCCCACCCCCAGTAGCGGTTTTCCTCTAGGGATTAATCTGTACCACCCCCCTCGACCCGGCCCGGGACGCCTACTCTGTAATGTGCTTCCTTTCACGTTGTGCTATTTTAAGCATTTACTCAGCAAAACTTTAGACGCGCACGTCCTTTGCATTTACTCAGCAAAACTTTAGACGCGCACCTCCTTTGTTAAAATTATTCTAGGGGGGAACAGAACAGTGTGTTTGTTTGAAGGGCCAAACCTGTTTCCCACCCTGAACCCTAAATAAATCCTAATAAATAAATAAATGATTGGGTAGTAGGCAAACCCATATCCTCTGCCTCCCCTCTCCTCTTTCCTCCTGTCCCCCCTCAACCTCACCCCCCACCCGAAATTAAATTAAAAATAGTCTTGCTGGTGGAGATCCCCAAGCCCTGTCAGCTGACGAAATTCAGAGCTGCACTTTTCTTTCACTAATAATCAGTATTTTCAGATTTGCTCCTCTAATATTCTATTTGCTTTTTAAAGATGCCGCTGCTGATTGGGTTGAGGATGGTCAGATTCTTGTCCACAGTACCTCCATTTGCAGAAAGGTAACTCCTCTATGGAGCCCAGTACTGCATATCTTTACTGTTTGTTGCATTTCTTGCATCATTTGGCCCTTTCCCACATGAGGGTAATTTTATAACTTGACGCCTAACTTGTGCATCCAGTATTGTTTATTGTTCATTAATTTTGTATACCGCCTCTTTCGAGCATAAGTACATAAGTACTGCCACACTGGGAAAAGACCAAGGGTCCATCGAGCCCAGCATCCTGTCCACGACAGCGGCCAATCCAGGCCAAGGGCACCTGGCAAGCTTCCCAAACGTACAAACATTCTATACAATCAAGCCATTGTGACATCACTAATGAGGTTGGCTCTTATTGGTGGAATGAGCCACTATGACATCACAATAGGTTAAATCACTGCTCTATGTAATAAAAGTGAGCCAAGTAGAGGACATAAGTACATAAGTAATGCCACACCGGAAAAAGACCAAGGGTCCATCGAGCCCAGCATCCTGTCCACGACAGCGGCCAATCCAGGCCAAGGGCACCTGGCGAGCTTCCCATACGTACAAACATTCTATACGTGTTATTCCTGGAATTGTGGATTTTTCCCAAGTCCATTTAGTAGCGGTTTATGGACTTGTCCTTTAGGAAACCGTCTAACCCCTTTTTAAACTCTGCCAAGCTAACCGCCTTCTCCATGTTCTCCGGCAACGAATCCCAGAGTTTAATTACGCGTTGGCTGAAGAAAGGTTTTCTCCGGTTTGTTTTAAATTTACTACACTGTAGTTTCATCGCATGCCCCCTAGTCCTAGTATTTTTGGAAAGCGTGAACAGACGCATGAGTTGCGGCAGTCTGCATACAATCGTACAGATACTTGCACTATTCCTGATGAGCTCACAATTTAAGTAGTATATTGTACCAATAAGTGCATGAGGTACACCAATTTTCAAAGGGAAAGTGCATACATGCTTTCCCTTTGAAAATTACCTGTCTAAAAATACCTGCATGCATTTGGGCTTGCTATATAGTAAGCACATAATTTTTGAGAAAATGTAGGCACATACTTTTGAAAATCCAAGTGTGCACATAAGTTCAAACCCTACCCCTGTTCTGCTATGTAAACCCCTCTGCTCATAATGGGAGTATGTTAACCCTGAGATAGCAGGGTTAACTTAGCTGTGTCTCACTTTTTGCACTCACAGGGCTGGTGTTAGGGTTGTGCAAATAAGGCAGATGCCCTGAGTCCCTTTGCTCCAGGAGGTACAGTCTGCTGGTGGACTTTGGAGTCCCGTTTTCAATTTCTACCCTGGGTCCCGGTGTGCTTAACACTGGCCGTCTGTGCACCCCTGGATAGGGAATATTTTCAATATCTCATGTGTAAAAACTCTGGGGGTTTTTTTGTATACTTTTAATCTTTTTGCCCCAGGTGAATTACAAAGGCTTCCATTCTGCTACATAAGTATATACTTCTCTCTTTTTTTTTTCCATTTTCATTATTTGCACCAGATTATTTTTGTATTTTGTAGGCACCCAGGTGAAATCATGTGGCCTGCCATGTTAGCCCACTGGAGTGCACAGAAATAAAGTTTATCAAAAATATATTCAAAATTGACTACTCCCCAGAAAAAGTCAATTTTTTGGACACCACGGTCTCAATCAGTGATGGCTGTATACAAACATCTATATACAAGAAACCCACAGACAGATGCAGCTACCTCCACAACTCCAGCTTCCATCCTTCACATACAAAAAGATCCATCATTTACAGCCAAGCCACAAGATACCACCGTATCTGCTCTGACCCAGGGGACAGAGACAGACACCTTAAAAGCCTGACTGAATCCTTCAAACAGAAGGGCTACAACCCCAAAATAATCTCCAAGAATATTGCCTCCTCCCTCAAAACACCCAGGGAGAAAAAATCCACAGACAGAATCCCCCTTGTAGTGACATACAATCCAGAGCTGGAAAAACTGAGGAAAATCATAAGAGATCTACAACCTATACTCCAGGAGGATGAATTACTGAAAGAGATATTCCCATCCCCACCAGTACTGGCCTTCCGACAGCCACCAAACTTCAAACACAAGCTAATCAGAAGTAAACCTCCATCACAGACTGAAAAGGAACAGAAGGGCACACTTCTCTGTAATTTATCCAGTTGCAAACTATGCCAAAATATTTCACAGGACCCCACAGTCATCCACAAAGGAAAGATATTCAACATAAAGGGATCTTTCACTTGCTCATCTTCCAACGTGGTAGATATCATTCAGTGTAAAAAATGTAACGAAGGATGCTATATTGGAGAAACAGGCCAGATGCTTAAGACAAGATTCAATTTACATAGACATCACATGAACAATACTGGTGCCAGTAGGGCTCCCACGCCTGTTGGTCAACATTTTACAGGACCAGGACACTGTACCAGTGACTTCACAGTGAGAATCCTGAAAGGTAACTTTAAAACCATTCAAGAACATAAGACCTTTGAAGTCAGAATGATTGGATATTTTAACACCCAACAGAAAGGACTTAACAAGGATCTGGGGTTCCTAGCCCATTATAAACCATAAAGCTGTATGTCTCTGTTGATCACCCTCCCCTCACCTATCCACACCCATCCTGTTAGAATATCAATGATATGCTTTGATGTCCCCATGCATACCTCCGACCCACCCCCATCCTCCCACCCTGTCAGACTGTCATAGTAATGCTTGAATGTTTTCACTTATATACACTGTCAGCTAGCACATTTGCTTATTTCCGATCTGACGAAGAAGGGCAACCTTCGAAAGCTAATCAAGAAATGTATTAAGTTATGTCCAATAAAAAAGGTATCATCTTATTTTCTTTTCCATGTTTTATTTTGTTTGATTTCTATTGATAACCTTAAGAGTGGACTAACACGGCTACCACACTCCTCTACTCAAAAATATATAAGATGATATGAGTACAGACCAAAGGTCCATCAAGGCTCATGATCTTTTTCCACCAGCAACCAATCCAAGTTACAGGTACCTGGCAAGATCCCAAAAGAGTAAATAGATTTTATACTGCTTATGCCTGGAATAAGCAGTGGATTTTCCCCACCTTGATAAGGGGTCACTTTACATTTTTTTCTTGATCTTTAATTCTGAGGTATATGGCAAAACTCCACCACGAGGTGGCAGAATTCAGCAGCATTTTCACCATGAACCCACTGTCCAATACCACAACCTCTTGCTTCACCGTTTTTTGCTGTGTTGCTTTTGGCTCGTGCAGTCATGTATGTTCAGTGCTACTGGTTGTGTAGGACAGGCGCAAGAGTATTGGGTGCCCTTGACTAACCTTCAAATAACCACTCTCCTCCAACCAAGACTTTGATAATTGAACTCAATAATCATAATCATCCCAGCAGAACAATCCCGCAAAAATGCGTAATTGGACAGCATCCTTTAAAGTATTCAACTTTGCCCTCTGTGTATATGTTTGGTTCTTGAGTGTGTGTGGCTAATAGGACCTATTGTTTTGCTTCGACTTCCTGCCTCTCTTCTAAAGCTACTGCCCTAGGCAACCGCCTAGTCTTGCCTAATGTTTACGTCAGCCCTGTGTGCCAGAAGAATATCATGCAGTAGCAGAAGGAGTGTCTAATGGGTAGAAAATTGGGCTGAGAGCCAGGGAAAGCGGAGATCAAATCCTACCTCTTCCACTCGCACCCCATGTGATCTCGGGCAAGTCACTCTCCCCTCATTCTAGAATCTTGTGTGTACAGTAATTAAATTCACAGATGACACAAAGTTATCCAGGGTCATCTCGTCGCAGGAGGAGTGTGAAAGATTACAAGAAGACCTCATGAGACTGGGGGATTGGGCGTCCATATGGCAGATGAAGTTCGACGTTGACAAGTGCAAAGTGATACATGTGGGAAGGAGGAACCCGAATTACAGCTATGTCGTGCAAGGTTCCGCTTTAGGAGTTACGGACTGAGAAAGGGATCTGGGAGTCATCGTGGATAGGACGTTGAAATCTTCAGCTCAATGTGCTGCGGCGGCTAAGAAGACGAACAGAATGTTGAGTATTAATAGAAAAGGGATGGAAAACAAGCATGAGGATGTTATAATGCCGTTATATCGCTCCTTGGTGCAACCGCACCTGGAGTATTGTGTTCAGTTCTGGTCGCTTCATCTCAAAAAAGATATAAAGGAATTGGAGAAGGTGCAGAGAAGGGCGACAAAAATGATAAAAGGGATGGGACGACTACCCTATGAGGAGAGGTTAAGACGGCTAGGACTCTTTAGCCTGGAGAAAAGGCGGCTGAGGGGTGATATGATAGAGGTCTACAAAATAATGAGTGGGGTAGAGCGGACAGAGGTGAAGCGTTTGTTTACGCTTTCTAACAATAATAGAACCAGGGGACACAAGATGAAATTAGAATGTGGTAGGTTTCGAACAAATCGGAGAAGGTTTTTCTTTACTCAGCATGTAGTTAGACTCTGGAACTCATTGCCGGAGAAGGTAGTGACGGCAGCTGGCCTTGCTGAGTTCAAAGGGGGTCTGGACAGATTCCTGAAGGAAAAGTCCATTGATCGTTATTAAATTTTGGGTTTTTGCCAGGTTCTTGGGGCCTGGATTGGCCGCTGTCGGAGATGGAGTGCTGGGCTTGATGGACCTTTGGTCTTTTCCCGGCGTGGCGGTGCTTATGTACTTATGGTTATTCTGTAAGTGGTGTCTAAAAACAGGCCCATCCAAAAGCAGCGCTTAGCACTAGTCTATAAGTCGTGCCTAAAGTTAGGCCTGACTTAAAGAATAGCGCATAGGACCAGGGAACACCTGGTGTAAATACCATAAATGTAGACACGTTACCTCCGAATTCTATAAGCACACATGTAAATTTGAGGAACACCCCTGACACCCCCCACACTCCTCCCGTGGTCACGCCCCCTTTTCAGCTACGTATGCTAAAATTTACACACTCCTCTTATTTGAATACGCTTAAAAAGATGCATGCGTAAATTCCAATTATTGCCAATTAGTGCTGATAATTGGGTTGTTATCGGTGAATTATCATCATTGGTTCATTATTCAAGGTGTACGCGTAACTTGGGCGCATACCCAACTGAACATGCGCAATTTGCCATGACTTATATAGAATCCGGGAGATAACGTGTAAAGTTGTGTACGCCAGTTATAGAATATGGTCAGATGCGTGCATAACTTGATATAATTATTAGCTGCTAGTCAGGGTTAACCAATTATTGGCTCTAATTGGATTTAATTAGGGCTAATTGGCACTAATTAGCAGTTAGACGTGCAACTGCTGTTAGTATTCTGTAAATTGTGTGTGTGTACGATCTATTTTGTGAAATGTAAGGGGGTAAAAATCTGGGAGGAGCATGCAGGGCTGGTCTTAGAAATTGCGGGGCCCTGTGCAGACCAGTTCAGTGGGCCTCCCCTACCCGTACCCATGCCCGCCCCTGCCCACCACCATAAGCCATAATTTATCAGTTTAAAAGGAGGTTTAGAGTTCTCGGAACCCCACCTCACCCCCATACCTTAATATGCATCCACTACGTTTCAGTACAGAGCGGCAGACAGTGGAAGCAATTTTCAAATCCCGTCAGCTGCTGAGCCCAGAGCTTCCTCACTGCTGCATCCCGCCCTTGCGGAAGTAGGAAGTAACATCAAAAGAGGGTGGCATGCAGCAGCGAGTAGGCTTTGGGCTCTCGATCGCTGCCTGATGCTCTCTACTGAAATGTGGAATGCAAATTAAGGTACGGAGCAGTGAGGTGTTCCGAGATGGGAGGACAGACATGCCAGAGATCCGGGCCCCTGGGAGCGCGAGACCCTGTGCGGCCGCCCCTGTCTACACATATATACACACATACATACAAAAATGAGATCATCTGGGTCAAGAGGGGACTTTATACATTAGAATGGTACATTCCTGGTAGAGATTCTAGGGAAGAGTAGGATTGCCAACCTATAATTGCATTTAATTCTGGTTGCCATATCTAAAAAAATATATATAGCAGAATTAGAAAAGGTTCAAAGAAAAGCAACCAAAATGATAAAGGGGATGGAACTCCTCTCGTATGAGGAAAGGCTAAAGAGGTTAGGGCTCTTCAGTTTGGAAAAGAGACAGCTGAGGGGAGATATGATTGAGGTCTACAAAATCCTTAGCGGTGTAGAACAGGTAAAAGTGACTCGATTTTGTACTCTTTCAAAAAGTGCAAAGACTATGGGACACTCAATAAAGTTACATGGGAATACGTTTAAAACAAAATAGGAGGAAATATTTTTTCACTCAACGAATAGTTAAGCTCTGGAACTCGTTGCCAGAGGATGTGATAACAGCGGTTAGCATATCCGGGTTTAAAAAAAAGGTTTGGACAAGTTCCTGGAGGAAAAGTCCATAGTCTGTTATCGAGACAAACATGGGGAAGCCACTGCTTGTCCTAGGATTGGTCGCATGGAATGTTGCTACTTTTGGGGATTTCTGCCAGGTACTTGTGACCTGGATTGTGAGTGAGGTGGGGTGTTCTCTCTCCTTTCCTATCCAAATGGAATTATATTTCTTCTTCTTGATTACTAACTGCTTCCATCCTCGCGGGATTCCCACGAACCCCGTTCCCGTGCAGGTCTCTACTTGGGACACACTCGGCCAGTCAGGTTTTCAGGATATCCACAATGAATATGCATGAGACAGATTTGCATCCAGTGCAGGTAGTGTATTCAAATTTATCTCATGCGTATTCAGTGTGGATATCCTGAAAACCTGACTGGCTGGATGTGTTCCAAGGGACTGGGTTGAGAACCTCTGCTCTGAGACAATCAGGATTATGAGTCTATACCTACAGTGGCCTAAAAGCAGGACTGGATTTATCGTGGAGCCAGTTGGCAATTCTCTTTCCTTTTGGACTAATACTGAAGGCGGATTGGGGAGAGAGGTTGCTGCCACCACTGAAGGAGCAATTCGTTCTGTTAAGAATATATATATAACGCTTAGACCTAAGCGGTTTAATAAACTCCCTGAGCCCTTACGCCAAGCCCCCTCCCTACCCATCTTCAAATCCTTGCTTAAAGCCCACCTCCTGAATGTTGCTTTCGGCACCTAACCTTTATACCTTTCAGGAAATCTAGACTGCCCCAATTTGACTGCCCCCACTTGACTGACTGTACATTTGTCCTTTAGATTGTAAGCTCTTTGAGCAGGGACTGTACTTCTATGTTAAATTGTACAGCGCTGCGTAACCCCAGTAGCGCTTTAGAAATGTTAAATAGTAGTAGTAGTAGTTTCATGGCACCAGGTAGCTTAAAGGCAGTCCTGAGCAGGGGCGTCGCCAAACGGCCAATTTAGGACGGGCCTGAGATCAAAGTGGGTGGGCCAAAAATGTCATCACCACCCCTCCCCCAATTAAAACAAAACCCTAATTTAATTTCCACACAGGTTCGGGTACATCTTGGATCCCGTGGACCACCTCAACTAAAACAAAACCCTAATTTAATTTCCACCCCGCTCCCTAAGTAAATGAACTACCTATGCTGGTGAGGAGCCCCGTCAGCTGAAGACCGCCTTCCTGCTGAGTAAACTTATCTCGTGCGGCTGCTGGCGGATGCCGGCCTCCACGTATGCTCAGTTTCACACATGTGTGAAAGCTGAGCATGGGTGGGGGGGGGGGGGGGGGCTGCAACTGGTAGTATTGCTCAGGGACAGTGCTGGCGGAAACCTAAAATATGTTTGTTCAGCAGAAAGGAGGTCTTCGGCTGGTGTGGCTTGGGGATCCCTGCCAGTCATATTAAGGGAGCAGACATTTTGGGTGGGCCTGAGGCTGAAGTGGGTGGGCCCTGGGCCACCCAGACCCACCCGTGGCTACGCCACTGGTCTTGAGTGCTGTCTGCAGGGCTGGTACTAGGATACTGGGCACCTTAGGTGAACCTTGAGCATTACGCGGATCCACATAATCTTAGCGGAGATTGGGTGGCGACCCCGGTGATTGGGAAGCAAAACTCGTGCCACTCTCTGATCGTGACTGAATAGATAGGGACAGTGCCGTAGCGAGGGCTAATGGCACCCGGGGTGGGTCGCCGCTGCGCACCCCCCCCGGGTGCAGCACGGTGTGACCCCCCCTCTGCGGCGCACTCCCCCCCCCCGGAGCGCAACCCCCCCCCGGACTGCATTCTTACCTGCGGGAGGGCTGATCTGCCCCGAGTGCACGTCACTCGGAGCTGCGTCGGCCCCGCTGGTTCCCTGCTCTCTCTGCCCCGGAACAGGAAGTAACCTGTTCCGGGGCAGAGAGAGCAGGGAACCAGCGGGGCCGGCACCCCCCGAGCGCGTGCACCCAGGGCGGACCGCCCCTCCCGCCCCCCCCCCTTCCTACGCCACTGGATAGGGATGGGCTGGAGTGTAAATTGTAAGGGGCTTCGACGTTAGCTTCAGAACATTTAGTACAAGAAGAGTGCTGGGCAGACTTTTACGGTCTGTGCCCTGAGAATGGCAAGGACAAAGCAAACTCAGGTATACATATAAAGTATCGCATACCATGTAAAATGAGTTTATCTTGTTGGGCAGACTGGATGGACCGTACAGGTCTTTATCTGCCGTCATTTACTATGCTACTCTTTGGGATTCTACAAGGAATGTTGCTACTAACTGGGATTCCAGAATCTTCAGAACTTTTAGTACAAGAACAGAGCTGGGCAGACTTCTACGGTCTATGCCCTGATCGTGACTGAATAGATATGGATGGACTTGAGTGTAAATTTTAAGGGGCTTCGACGTTAGCTTCAGAACTTAGTACAAGAACAGTACTGGGCAGACTTCTACGTCTGTGCCCTGAGAATGGCAAGGACAAATCAAACTCAGGTATACATATAAAGTATCACATACCACGTAAAATGAGTTTATCTTGTTGGGCAGACTGGATGGACCGTTCAGGTCTTTATCTGCCGTCATTTACTATGTTATCTCTGGAGTTCTACATGGAATGTTGCTACTAATTGGGATTCCAGAATGTTGTAACTCTTTAGGATTCCAGAACCTTCAGAACTTTTAGTACAAGAACAGTGCTGGGCAGACTAATACGGTCTGTGCCCTGAGAATGGCAAGGACAAATCAAACTCAGGTATACATATAAAGTATCACATACTATGTAAAATTAGTTTATCTTGTTGGACAGACTGGATGGACCGTTCAGGTCTTTATGTGCCATCATTTACTATGTTACGTCCCCCCCCCCCCTTTAAATTTCAGGCCTCTTAATGGGAGATTTTGGGAAGGTGGTACAGAATCAAAGGCTGAGTCCAAAAGGTACTTGATTGACTATGATTTTGTTGTTGTTGTTGTTTTTCTATCTCCTTCACTGAATAAGACCCCAAACCTCAGATATAAAAAAACGCCTCTTTCTGGAAACCTAAAGAACAGAGAAGAAGAGAAAGGTAGAAACCCATGGTGGGGGGGGGGGGGGGGGGGGGGGGGGGGAAGGAGCAGAGTCTGTTTTCAGTATCAATGACAATCTTCTCTCTGCACCAGGCAGAGTAAGACCAGCATAGTGTGAAACCACAGAACTTCACTTACCGGACAGCAGCGTGCCCCACGCCCTCAGAAACAGAAAAGAGTAGATGTGAAGCCTTCCTCATCAGCTCGGCTGGGAGGGGGCCAGGGTTAGGATATTGAAGAGGAAATAACATTTTAATTCAAACTTCTCTGCTCCCATCTTGAAGGGCCATAGTGATCGTGCTGGATTTTAATGTTGCAGACAGGGCTGGGGTAAGGCAATTCGCAGGTTCAAATCCCACTGCTGCTTCTTGTGATCTGGAGCAAATCACTTAACCCCACCCTGCACAAGGTACAAAATCAGATTATAAGACCTGTTCCGGGGCAGAGGGAGCCTGGAAACGAAGGAAGCTGACCGGCGTGCGGCAGCCCCCCAGCGGCGTGCACCCGGGGGGGGGGTTCTTTCGGCGGTGTGGTGGGGTGTCCTTTCGCCGGGGGGAGGGTCGTGCTGCACCCGGGCGGCGGGGCGCATCGGCGATCCGCCCCGAGTGTCAGCCCCCCTAGGAATGCCACTGATCCAGGGGCGTAGCCAGACACCCAATTTTGGGTGGGCCTGGGTCAAAGATGGGTGGGCTGAACTCAGCCTTGTCCCACAAGTGATATGGTCTCGTCCTCTCTCGCCTGCATGCCATATGGTCTCTCAAACATCCCCCCACCCCCGCATACCTTTTAAATAGTAGATTTTCATTGGCAGTGAGCAGCAACTAATATACACTGCTCATGTTGGCCCCACAGCATATATCAGTTGCTCATCGCTGCAGGTGAAGATCTGCTATTTACAAGGTATGCAGTTGTTGAGTGTTTTCGGCTGGTGGGGCTTGGGATCCCTGTCACCCACATCATAGGTGTGCTGCTACTGAGTGGGCCTGAGCTCAGAGTGGGTGGGCCTGGGCCCACCTGGGCCCACCCTTGGCTACGCCACTGGTCTCATCAGTGGCTTGCGTTCATGCAAGATCACAGGAGATGAGATGCCAGGGGCTGGAGTGCCAGAAACCCTGGCTCTGTCCCTGGTCAGAACCATGTGGGGCGCTTCAAAATGTATTTATATTATGATGGTGGGTGCCCCAATGGGTTTATGTACCTAGTGGCAATCAAAGGGTTAATCCTGCCTTAGTGGTCTTTCTACTGAGATGCGCTGAAAAATGGCCTGTGCTGTATGTATTGGATGTGAGCAGGTCCATTTTTGCAAAAAAAGGCTTTTTTTTTTTGGACTGAAAATGGATGTGAGGCAAAATGAAAATTGGTGCGCGTCCATTTTGGGCCTGAGACCTTACCGCCACCCATTCACTTAGCGGTCCCACGCATTAACCGGGTAGTAATTGTCAGTGCGTGTACAATGCCAATTAGCGCCCGGTTAGTGCCTTGCGCTGGAAAATGAAATATATTTTCCAGTGCGCGTATTGGATGTGCGTAAAAAATGAAATTACCGCCTGGGCAACGCGTTAGCCGGGAGGTAGATCTGAATTGGTGCACAAGGGCCCCTTAGTTCAGTAGCATACGGGAAAGCTTCATCCTGACTCACATCTGGAGTTGGTCAAGAGGTTGCCAGATGGGAAAAATTTTCCCCACCCAAAATCAGCCTTAAACCAGCCCAAAACCCGCCCAATCTCAAACCCCGCCTCCGACATCACCGACCCCGCCCCCTGACGTCACCTCTGATGTCATTTCTCCGCCCCCAACGACACCTCTGGCGTCATAAACTCCGCCCCCGATGTCAACCCCGCCCCGGAAAAGCTTCTATTGGACCAAATTGGACCAATAGAAGCCCCAGAAAAGCTTCTATTGGACCTAATTAGACCAATAGAAGCCCTGAAAAAAGAGCCCACACCCAGTGTTGCCAGGTGGGCAGTTTTACCGCCCAATTGGGCGGTTTTCCGCGACCCGCCGCGGGAAATTTTGCCCGCGGCGGGTTGCGGTTTTTTGGGCTCCTTTTAGGTCGTTTGGGCGGTTTTAAAAGCGTTTTTTTTCGGCCGCGGGGGGCGGGGTTAGTGACATTTTGGGCGGGGTTCATGACGTTTTGGGCGGGGCCGGTGACGGGGGAGGCGGGGCCGGTGACGGGGGAGGTGGGGCCGGTGACGGTGGGGGCGGGGTTGATGACGGCGGGGGTGGGGGTGTCAGGGGCGGGGTTTGACTTTGGGCGGGTTTTGGGCTGGATTTGGGCTCGATTGGGTGGGAAAAAATTTTTCCACCTGGCAACCCTGCCCCACACCCTGCACAGCTACAGTGAAAAAGAAGCCCAATTTCCCGCAGCCCGCAACCTTCGATAATTTCCCACATCCTGGCTTAAAAACCAGCCCAATTGGGTGGGAAACCAGCCCACCTGGCAACTCCCACAGGCTTTCTAAAGCATAAGCTCCGGGGTTGCCAGTTGGCTCCTGATTTTCATGACAGGTTGATCCAGGCTTGGTTTCACCACACTGTCTGTATGGACTTCTAGTCCTGTTTTCCTTAGAAAATGAATAGAGAGGTGCAGAATTGCAGGTAAGAAGACCAGGACAAGAACAACTTTACCTGAAAAAAGTAGGCGTGCCAACTGGATCCAGATTTGCCTGACAGGGTTGATCCTGGGTTTACCCCATTGTATGCAGGGACTTGTTCTGATTTCCTCACTGCATTATATCTAGGCAAGTCCTGATTTTGAACATTCACTTCAAAGCAGTGTGGGATTTTGTAGTCCCTGATTCTAACCACTGAAATCCATGCTGCAGGTCCCATATATATGTCACCATATAGACTTGCCTACCAGGAGCGCAATGAGATCAGCACGCACATTCCTCAATCTCCACTACCCTAATTGCAAAGGGATAAAATATAAATCCACATATGCGACCAGTTTCTCCTTCATTTGCACGCAGCTATGGAACGCATTACCGAAGGCCATAAAAACAACGCAAGACCTAACTAACTTCCGAAGGCTACTGCAAACAGATCTGTTCAAGAAGGCGTACCATCAACATCCATTTTTAATGCTAAATAATAAGACTATACACAACCAAAATCTTATCATTTGACTGATTAACCTGTTTGCCATTAATGAACAAGCATTACCACTTTAATCTTTAGGTATTATTTTTATTACTTATTGCATTTGTATCCCACCTTTTTCCCACCTATTTGCAGGCTCAAAGTGGCTTACATAGTTTTGTTAACACAATTGTTCTTGGATGTCAGGTAGAATTATTGTTGTACAGAGATTAGTTAAGGGAAGAAGTAGAGAGTAGAAGGGAGGCATTTATTAGGAACAGTGAACGGTAGGTTTTCAGCAGTGGATTAGTAAGGTTCTGGGTTTTCGTTGTATGCTTTGTTGAAGAGATGAGGGATTTGCGAAAGGTAGTTGTTTCGTTGATTGTTTTCAGGTTTCTAGGTAGAATAGTATTTTAATGTCGAATAGGATCTCTCCATAGTCGATGACCTAATGTATGTTACGATCCAATCTATTACTCAGGAACCTTCGTGCGTTACCATAATATATTCTTCCCTACCATGTATAAATGCACACGATGTATATCTATACCAAGATCTGTTCCATGTATGTTATGTTCCATGCATGTTACCATGTATGTATGCACCTTAATGCAATACCATTTGTAATTCTGTTACCCGGAAGGCAACCGCCATTACGGCAAATGTAAGCCATATCGAGCCTGCAAATTGGTGGGAAAATGTGGGATACAAATGCTACAAATAAATAATAAATAAATAAAATAATGCCTCGTGTTAGGTTTGTCAGAAACAGTCACAAAAGAGAGGGAAAACAGCATACAAATACAACAAGGCAAACAAAAAAAGCAAACACTGGGCCTTCAGGATTGAGAAAAATGTAATCCTTTAATATCACAAATACCCGACACGGGCCGTGTTTCGGCGTACAACCGCCTGCATCAGGGGTCAATAAACTCCTATCGGTCAACTTGCAAACTGTGGCGCAAGAGGTAGGTGAAACAATCGGGGTAAAACTCCTTTTGTATTAAAAATGTGCCTGGCTAAGGTTGTTGTAGACTTGCTGACCTCTCCAGTGTGCCTAGGGAGGTGGGAGGTCATGCAGGTTGACAAACGAGGGAGATTGCAGACCTTTAACCCTGGGAGTGGATGGTGTGCAATGCTGAGAAGGAAGAGACTGTGAAGGAGTGGTGAGGATACAGTGAGTGATCCTGACAACCTGCATGACCTCCCACCTCCCTAGGCACACTGGAGAGGCCAGCAAGTCTACAACAACCTTATTGACCCCTGATGCAGGCGGTTGTACGCCGAAACACGGCCCGTGTCGGGTATTTGTGATATTAAAGGATTACATTTTTCTCAATCCTGAAGGCCCTGAGGTTTGTCAGAAAGCCAGGACTGGTCTAAAATCTCCCTCTTGGAACAGAGTGACTTAACTTCTATAGTACACCCCACAAAATCTAACATCTTAACCTTAAGCCACTATTTCTGGAAGGTTCTTGAAGCTGTTTCCTTGAGCTTCTGGGGGCCATGTCACCTCATGCTCCCTTGGCCCTACTGGGCGGTAGCAGCTCTGACAACACAATAACCTCTCATATGCAATGGAGGGCCATTTTGTTTGAAGGGGGGGTACTGTTCCCTCTAAGCTGAGGGGGAGTTTTCAACTGCACTGCTGTCAGTCGGGGGGCGGGGGAGTGTTTCAATATTCAATACTAGGGACAGGTGGAGTCCTTCAGAGCTTCCCTGTCCCTCGCTATTGAAAACGTGGTAGTGAAAGCAGCACTCACTGGAGAACTCCTGCTCAGCTTAGAGGGAATAGTGGAAGTGGGGGGGGGGGGGGGGTGTTGATTTATTTGTCTTTATCTATCTAGTTCATGTTGGTGTGAAAAATGTCATTTTAAAAAAGAAATAACACTCACAAGTTGTGTCAACTAACCTGATCCCGTTTCTGGGGAGCCTCTTCTGAACATAGCTGCTCCCAGGAGCATTGGGAAATAGCAGGGGGGGGGGGGGGGCAGGTCAGCTGAAAGAGCCACAGAAAGAATGAAGTAGCAGTAAATGTTGTGAGATGTGGTGGCTGCGCCTCCTCTTGGAATATTGCCTAGTTCACACTGGTTTTGGCTCCCTTCAAAACAGTAGCAGATGTTTTACTCTATGAGAGCTTTCTTGTAGAAGGGCTAATAAATAGATATAAAACAAGATAAAGAAAAGAAAATAAGATGATACTTTTTTAAAAATTGATTTAACAATACATTTTTTGATGAGTTTTCAAAGGTAACCCTTCTTCTTTGGATCAGAAATTCAGAAATGAGCAAATGATGACATATAGGGTGGCAGAGCTGGTGGTTGGGAGGCGGGGCTAGTGCTGGGCAGACTTATACGGTCTGTGCCAGGGCTGGTGGTGGGAGGCGGGACTAGTGCTGGGCAGACTTATACGGTCTGTGCCGGGGCTGGTGGTTGGGAGGCGGGACTAGTGCTGGGCAGACATATACGGTCTGTGCCGGGGCTGGTGGTTGGGAGGCGGGACTAGTGCTGGGCAGACTTATACAGTCTGTGCCGGGGCTGGTGGTGGGAGGCGGGGCTAGTGCTGGGCAGACTTATACGGTCTGTGCCGGGGCTGGTGGTGGGAGGCGGGACTAGTGCTGGGCAGACTTATACGGTCTGTGCCGGGGCTGGTGGTTGGGAGGCGGGACTAGTGCTGGGCAGACATATACGGTCTGTGCCGGGGCTGGTGGTTGGGAGGCGGGACTAGTGCTGGGCAGACTTATACAGTCTGTGCCAGAGCTGGTGGTGGGAGGCGGGGCTGGTGGTTGGGAGGCGGGGATAGTGCTGGGCAGACTTATACGGTCTGTGCACTGATGAGGACAGTACAAATAAAAAAGTAGCACATATGAATTTATCTTCTTGGGCAGACTGGATGAACCGTGCAGGTCTTTTTCTGCTGTCATCTACTATGTTTACTATGTTTAAACGTAAAAGCATTCCAATGACAGTCTCATGGGGAAGGGGGGAGGGGTGAGAAACAGGGAAAGATGGTGACAATAGTATAATTTTATGGTTTATAATGTGATAGGAAACCAGATCTTTGTGAAGTCCTGTCTGGTGGGTGCCAAAATATTTCATCATTTTAACTTCAAAGGTTTTACAATCCTGGATGGTTTTGAAATTTTCTTTTAGTGTTCTCACCATAAAGAAGCTCCTAGAAGCTGAAAGCAAGCTATTCACAGCTCAGCATCCACTCAGGTGCGAAAAAGCAGAGATTCACTGTAAAAAGGTTAGAAGGGTTAGTGTGGTGTCTCCGACTACAGTGGTTTGACAGGTTCTTCACACATCCATAACAGCTACCCTCCCAAAGAGGACAGAGTCCTCATTATGTTATGAGATCTAGGAAATGCCCTTATGTAATTCTTCGAGTGTAGAACCATCTTTTCACCGGTCTCCGACTGAGTTATAGTAGAGGAGATGGACACCAAGAGGTGACTAAACTGATTGACTTGGGTTGGGTCCGATTTTCGCCCATTCCCCAGCAACTGCTAAAAGTGGGAGACTAACATGGATTCCTTCACAGGAAACCAGGGACGTGGAAAATGCAGCACCCTAGTTCAAAATCAGTGATGCTACAGAAATTCATCATAAGCACTGTAATTCCATAAATGTATGCCTGTATTCAAAAAAGGTAACTTTGCACGTTAACTGATGCACGCTATGACCTGGACCCGTCCCTCCTGTTAAGAGGCTACACTCACAGAACACATGGGCAGACTACGAGCAGGCCATGGGTAAGGTTACCATATTTGCAGAGACAAAAAATAAAAATAGTTGCTACCTTTGTTAAAGAAATATTTAATTGTCGCAAATATGTAAATGGCTTTTAGTTAATGTGACTGACTGATAGTACAGCAGTAGACGATAATCTACTTCTCAAAAACTTCCGGATTTGACTGTGTCAGAGTCTGAGCCCAAGCGTACTTATCAGAAGAATGAATATCCCTCAACAGCTTTGGCTGGCTTCTGAGATACATGCGGAAGTCTTTGTATAGAAAAAAGAGTGGGAAATGGACCAATGACTCCAGGGAAACGGGAAATGAAATGTCGAGTCATTTAATAAAGTGGTTCCTTGGCATTTCATTTCCCGCTTCCCTGGAGTCATTGGTCCATTTCCCATTCTTTTTTCTGTGAAGTCTTTGTATGACATATGTAAGCTTCAAGTTGTGCTGTGCAAGCAAAATTCCTTTGACAGATTCAACTAGCACAGAGATTTATTTATTTGTTGCATTTGTATCCCACATTTTCCCACTTTTTTGCAGGCTCAGTGTGGCTTACATAGTTCCGTTTACGGCGTTAGCCAGTTCCGGTCTGAACAAATACAATGTATAACGAATACACAAAGTGTATTAGCAATGCCTTTCTCTCTCTTTAGCTCCCAAATGTGTCCAGACTAACTAATAGGTTTCTCTTGTTATGTGGGTAGGTGTGTTGGTCATAGGCACATAAAAGAAAAAGAAGATATTTTCGTAAAAATTTAAAAACCTGGAGGACATACCTCAAGAAGTCCAAAAGGAGGACATATATTAACTTTAGTCATGGGAGTGTCACCAAGCGACACATGCAGTTTATAGAATACTGTAAGTTATGTGCCTAGATTTCAAGGCACCAAGGTGGCTTTTTGCTAGTTTTCTATAATGGCTAAGTACCATGATATAGTTGGTGCTAAGCAAGCCCCAATGTGGTACCTATATCAAGGCACCGAGTGTTGAAATTGTTCTTCTCTCACCCTCCAGAAGGATTGCCAACTGGATCCTGATTCACACAGCAAGGTTGATTCAGTCCTGGGTTTACCCCATTGCATGCTGGGACTTGCCCTCTTGCATTTTTTAGGGAATGCAATTGGAAAATTTATTTATTCATACTTGTATCCCACAATTATCCAAAAACGAGTTTTGGTTCAATGGGGCTGACATTTAACAGTTGTTAGAGGTTACATTGATTCAATTACATTTACAAAGTTGCATGATGATACTGTGTTTTACAGTGGTTGGCAAGATAACTATTAGTGTGTATGGAATAGTCATTGGGTTTCTTGAGAAGATATGTCTTAGTTCATTCCTTAAATGAAAAGATGTGTTACAGTTAGAGGTTGTGTTGTGTATTAATAAATATTGTTGTTCCAGAATGATTAGTGTATATTTTACTCATAGACTTTCCTGAAGAGGTAGGTCTTTTCGGAACTGGAGGTAGTTGGTGATGCTTCTTATGACTATGGGAATTGAGTTCCACCATTTTGAGCCCAGGTAGCTAAATCCCACCGTGAAGGTGGACTTATATAGTATGTTTTTGCAGTTGGGCAGGTGAAGTAGTAGGTAACCTCTAGTTCCTGGGTTTGCATTTCTTGGTGATAGTTTGATCATGTCTAGCATGCAGTCCGGTGACATGCCAAACAGTATTTTGAAGATGGGTTTTGCTGGTTTTGAAAAATAGTCTTAGCCTTGATCGGGACCCAATATAGCATTATGAGTAGTGGGGTTGCTCTATCATATTTTGACTTTTTGAATATCAATCTCACTGCTGTGTTTTGGATGGTCTGCAGCGATCATAGTAGGTTTTCTTTGCAGCCTACATATGCTGCATTACAGTAGTCTAGTTGGGACAATTTCAGTGTCTGTACTATAAGACGGAATGACTGTCTGGGGAAATAGTCACTGATTCTTCTCAGTTTCCATAGTGTTTTGAAGCTCTTTGATGTGATTTCAGCAACTTGGTCTTTAAGGGTCAGGTGTTTGTCGAGAATGATTCCTAGTAGTTTTATTTGTTTTCGATTGTGTAAAATTGTTGATCTGTTATGAGGTTTTGGTAAGTAGTGGGATTGTGCTGGCTGGATAATATCAGAGCTATGAATCCCTGCATGCAGTACACAAGTCCTGTGGGGTGAAAAATGTAGGGCACCAATGCACCTTACAATAGAAACAAAATAGAAATATTTTCCACCCCACAGGGCTTGCATACACGATAGTTATCAGACTCCTGATGCAGGCACCATAGCCGAAACACAGTCCATACTGTGTCAAGTCAAGTGAAAATTTTCAATAAAGACTTTGTTGCCTTCTGTCATCTCCACTGTCTTGTTGTTCCTTGATTGTTTGTGGAAGACCTTTGTTCTGTGTTTTTCTGCCTTAAATTTTATCATCAACATGACAAATAACAGGCTGACTGTTTGGTGCTGTTCCATCATAACTTTACTTTTCAACTCATTCCAATTTTAAAGATCTGACATTGAGTACCAGCGTCTGTGCTCCCTTGAACTTTTATTTATTTGTTACATTTGTATCCCACATTTTCCCACCTATTTGCAGGCTCAATGTGGCTTACATAGTATCGTACAGGCGATCGCCAGTACGATGTGAACAAATACAGAGTGATTTGTGGTAGAGTACATATCATGTGTGACAAACACATTTGGGAATCGTGAGGGGGCAGAGTTAGGTTGAAGTCCAGTACGTGTTTTGGTTCCGTTGTGTTGTATGATTAAGGTGTTTAAGTTGGATCGTTTCTCTTTGGCCAACTCCGACTTCTTAACTGCATCAGATTGACGTCTCCTTCACCTTTCTCCTCTGATCAAATGCGGGATGCTAATCCCTGCTCTTTTTCTTCCCCCAGGTCAGGTACCAGATAGGTAACCAAATGCACCCCCCTTGTCTTCTATAACATTGTAGGTAACTGGACCTCTTGGATTGGGAGGCATTTTGATGAATCTCTCTTCTTTCTTTGGGCAGGAAAGGTGGAATAACTTCTTTCCAGACCTGAAACTTATATAAGGGAAGTTCTCTTCTCTAGTCATGGCTGTGTCTGCTAACTCTAACTTCCGCGTTGCCCTAAACATTTATTTGTAAAACTAACATAGGGACAGTTAACAGGAGGGACCTGAACCAACTCAAACCAAAATATACTGACAAACCCACACAGTCGCTAGGGGCATTGGCGTCACTTGCCTGCTTACTTTGGTGGTGGGGTGCGGGGGAGGGTAAAAGGTAAGGAAATGATATTGCCAGGGGCAGACCCCCATGCTTACTCCAAACTATGCCGATGACTAGGGGGGGTCTCTTGCTTACATGGATTTAGGAGTCTGCCTTTACAGTAACTTCCCAAGGCAGTAATGTAGCAAACATAGTATAGTCATTATATCTCCTCTGCTTAGTTTGGCATTGCTACATGGCCATGTTATCTGAATGATATGTAGCCTATGAAAGAGCAGGAGACTATTGTGGCCACCACAAACAAGACCACGATATGGATTTCTGTCTACAAGCTGTGCACATTCTCTGATCATAGTTTTTGCATGTTGCTTATAATGGCCATTGATGTAACTTTTGAAAACCAGCATGGAGAGGGGGGAGGGACAATGTATGTTTTTGATGATTTAGACAAGGGCATGGTATCTTCAAGTGCTTTGTACATCTTTCTTCCAGTGCATCGCTGCTACTTGTCTATTCGACCTGATGAAGTTTCTCTAGCAGATGGAATTGTCATTTTCCAGTCCTTTGGTAGACTCCTTCTTGCAACTGCTGCTTGTTCGCCCTCATCTTGACCCGATTCAAATAGGTGTGAAGTGTCTGCATACCTAGCTGAAGTCCTGAGATGCCAAAACCCTTTTCTTGTTCACACCTCTTGGACAGCTGCTTAGTGCTCAATCAGACAAGAAAAGGTGACAGATCTGCAGTGAAGGTGTGCAAACCACAGGCTAGGCGTTTTCTGTACATCAAAGACCAGCTATTGCATACTAGGCCTGATGGTAACTTCTGCAGCATTGAGCTCTCTGCACGAATCAAGAAGGAGCAAAAACAGGGGACTTGGCTCTCATTTCTTCTTATGCTGTTCTGCAATGACTATCCATCTTCCCCAAAAACAAATCATTCAGGTTATCAGGGCCGTGCCAACATGGTAAGCGAGGTAAGCACGGCAGGAGGGCGCCATCCTCTGTGGGGGTGCCCCACCGCGCCATGCTTACCTCGCCCTCTCCCATGTCCCAACTGCCCACCCTCTTCTCCCCGCCCCAACAAAATCCCTTTTAAATTTACCTCCATCCGGCAGTGAAGGCGCAGCATCAGTGAAGGAGGCGGCGCTCCCTACGTCTCTACTAGTCTTCCCTTCGCTCAGTGTTCCGCCTTCTTCTGACGTCAAGGAAAGGACGTCAGAAGAAGGCGGGACATTGAGTGAAGGGAAGACTAGTAGAGATGTCAGGAGCACCGCCTCCTTCACTGATGCTGCGCCTTCGCTGCCAGACGGAGGTAAATTTAAAGAGATCTTGGGGGGGGGGGGGAGAAGAGGGCGGGCAGTTGGGACATGGGAGCGGGAGGGCAGGGGAGAGAGGAGCGTGGATGGGAGGGCAGCGATCACCTTCACGGGGGGGAGGGGGCATGCGCGCTCACCAACTGTTTGTCTGCGGGGGGCGCCACAGACCCTTGGCACAGCCCTGCAGGTTATCATTGTTCTTCTAGAGCAGGAGGTTTTCAACCCAGTCCTCAGGACTCACTTGGCCAGTCAGGTTTTCCAGATACCCATAAAGAATTCCAAACTCAGGGTTACACTCTCAATAATTAGTCACTTTGGAAGATTTGGAACTATTAAATGAGCATACAATTTTCCTGATACTGAGTAATAACCATTGGAGAACTATTTGTATATGTTTTAAAACTGGGGGGGGGGGGGGGGGATGAGATAAAAGATTTAATAATTGTTACAATATGATTTTGTAAGAAAGACTGTAATTTTAAATAGTGTATGAATGGGTTTTGAATGGTTGTATAATCTATTTTGTATTTGGTATAAACATTGTATTAGTCAGTGATATTGATAATGCATATGCACGAGTGAAGGTAGTGCATGCAAATTTAACTCATGCATATTCATTGTGGATGTCCCCAAAACCTGACTGGCTAGGTGTGTCCCCAGGACTGGGCTGAGAACCCCCTGTTCTAGAGGAAGAGTTTGCCTTGATTCAATTCTTGCAGCATGAAGCATGTTCACCAGAATGGAAGCGTGTTTTGTGTGCTTACATTTATAGAGTTTGCTATCCACAGGGTATGGGAGTTGATAAATCACCTTTCTGTGGTTACAAGCAAAGTGGTTTACATAGGGGCCGGGATTTGATATACTGCCTTTCTGTGGTTACCGTCAATACAGCTTACATAATATATATATTTTTTTGTTACATTTGTACCCCGCGCTTTCCCACTCATGGCAGGCTCAATGCGGCTTACATATTATATACAGGTACTTATTTGTACCTGGGGCAATGGAGGGTTAAGTGACTTGCCCAGAGTCACAAGGAGCTGCAGTGGGAATCAAACTCAGTTCCCCAGGATCAAAGTCCGCTGCACTAACCACTAGGCTACTCCTCCACTCCACATGTGTGTGCCTACATTTAGTTACACTGATGCCAGGTTACAGTAGTATTCAATAAAACCCTGAACACACATAAGTGTCCTTACAGAGTAAGCTCACTACACACATTGGTTGGGCACCTAAATGGTCTTATGTCTAAGAGTTCTAAGAACAGAGCTTCCTTGTTGATCAAAATCCAGGGGCAGGAACAAATGGAAGGTAATACCCCTATAGAAAGGGGAAGGGGAGAAACATTAGCCTAGCTGTTCACTAGACCAAAATCTGGGGGTAACTCCTGTTTCCTGTCAGGCTCCATTAATGTGATGATCTACACATCCTTACAAACTGTGCCTGAACCCAAAACTCAGCTTCTGTGGGTCCCTAACAGAAGTGGTCGCATACCTGGAGCTATGAGCTCCCCCTTAAATTTCAAGTCAGGAATTTTAGGACTCAGCTGGACTCAAATACTTACACTGATCCCCCAAATCCAAGGAATCTTCAGGAGCTGTCTCTATCATGTGCAACAACTACTCTGTCTTCATACATCGAGAAGATAAGTCGTTCACACCATGATAACGTCAAGGCTAGACTACTGTAATGCACTCTGCACTGGTGTGACTACAAAGGGTTTGCACCAGCTCCAATTGATTCAGAATGCTGCAGCAAGACTGATAGCTTGTAAGCGATGTGATCACATAACTCCATTTCTGCAAAAACTTCACTGATTACCAGTACAATACAGGGCTAAATTTGCAACTTCCTGCTTGATCTTCAAGGCTCTTAAATGAAACAGATCAGAGTATGCGAAGAACAGGATATTCCTTCTACACGCCTCTAAAATTGCTAAGGAATATTCCTAACCACACATTCTCAACAAGGCATCTCCGAAGCCCCTACTCTTTGGAGCTTACTTCCTGAAAGGCTTCGCTTAATGCAAGACTATCTCTACTTTAGGAAGCAGGTGAAAGCTTGGCTTTTCACTCAAGCCTTTAATTTATTTATTTATTACATTTGTATCCCACATTTTCCCCGCAGAGCAGTAGGCTCAATGTGGCTTACAGGTTCCGGAGAGGAGAGTACCAACTCTGGGAATATATACAAGAGTGGAAAATAGTATGGAAGAAGCAACTCACTAGCTAGTCTCACCCACACAAAGACTGACTTATCCATTCCTACTCTAGATGAAATCATTTTCCTGCACCTTTTCCTTAAGTTAGTCGTCCTTATTTCTCACTGTTGTTACTCTTATCTTATCCGTCTACATGTTCCACCTCCACTGTTCCTCCTATGCTGTGTAATTAAGACTTTTTAATGTGTATTGTGTTGACATTGTCAGTAGTATCCAATCACTAAATAGCCCCAGTCTTATTGAATACAAAATATCTTTATTAAACACGTGTGCTTCAAAACCTGCTCACGTGTATTTAAAACCTTTATTCACAAACAATATTCTCTTATATCTTTCATGCTCATTCACACCTTATAGTACCTGCATAGAAAATCTATAACAAGGAGGACTTATATATACATGACTTCCTTGAATATCATTACACACTGTGTCAAAGTTCATGATATCTCGTCTCTCAAAGAGGCATCACAGAATTAGAAATAAGACACCTTTGCATATGTCCATTCACTCTGTTCTTCCGGTTTCCGGTTTCACATGAAGTTTCATGAAAGTTCAAGACAAACCCCAACACACTTCTCTGGGGGTAAACAACTCCACTTGCAATAGATTTCAGGCACTACATTAGCGGGATGAGACTTTTCAATCTCATAACTGCTGTTACTCTAGTCCTTAAGCAAGCATCGGCTCCTCTATGCAGGACCTCATTTCGTTCTCTTCATCAGGAGGAACCACCATATCCCTTTAACCAATTCTGTTTGGCAGTGTGCCAACAAAGGACTTTCTCAGGCCGGGACCCAACTGCCGTGGCTCTGAACAATGGTATACAATGCCATAAGTGCATGCCAGGGTTTACTACTTGCTCGTTAATGGATCGTTAAGTTTAGTGCATCTGGCCCTGAGTCAGCCTGGTTCGCCTCCTTCCTTTCTGTGGTTTCATAGTCACCTTATGCTTCATCTCCGGGCAGTGAGGCCAAGGAAATTTCAGCAGACAAGGCAGAACCTCCTTTTTCCCGCCTCACACATGCTGGAACTGAAACTGACTCAGGATGCTGCCTGGTACTTTTCTGGGTTTGTTTTATTTTGTTTTGTTTCATGTCTGCTGGCTTCAGGAAAAAGGTTTTTTTCCTGCCACATCTCGCATTCTCAGCCACACTTCAGCATTGTGTATCTTAGTGCTGTCATGTATCTAGGAAAGGAATGTCCCGGGCAGACTAAACCAAAGTTGTCCTGGAAAAAGGTCAGGAAATTGGAGGGCAAACCTTGAAAAGATACCAGCTGGTGTATTGTTGGCTTCTGACTGGTACCAGTATCAGTTCATCAGGATTGGATGCGTCTGGTTATGTCCACCCCACCAGTGTTCTCATGCCCCTTGTATCACTACCAGTCTGTCAACATGAATATTATTTAGCTCACGCCTTTCCAGTGGTAGCTCAAGCACGTTACCTTTAGGTACAGTGGGCATTTTCTTGTCCCCCAAGAGTTCAAAGTCTAAGTTTTACCTGAGGTAATAGAAGGTTCAGTGACTTACCAAGGCCACAAGGAGCTGAAGTGTGATTGGAACCCTGGGCTCTCAGGTTCACAGCCCTGCTGCTCTAACCACTAGGTTACTCTCTTATTCTCCAAGAAGCTGAGGTGCTAGGAAAGATACTGCAATGAGAACTTTGAGCAGTTGGAGAAATACAAAAAGAGGAGATGCAGAAATCGTAATGTGGTAATGTACTACATGATACCCTGTCCTCTTGGGTTGTTTGTCATTTCGAAACCAGAATGGAAATATTTTTCAAACTCGAGGCCGTACTGGAAGCTAGCAAAGAGATGTGACATGCCCTGCAAATATGATCCAAGGCAATGATGGTCAATGGCAGCTGGTCCTTGAAGGCCAGCAAAAGGACTTGTTTTTTGGATTGTTAGTGAACTGGGAAACCATGTCAGGCTAACCTGTGTCTCACATTGTTCCGGTTTTCTACTTGCTAAAGGGAAGAAGGCCCTTATAAGATGGCCATGTCTGTGTTTGTCCATGTGTCAATATACGTGTGTGTCTGTGTATCTATATGTCCCTCACTAATAACTTTTGTGTTCAGTCTTCTAGGCAAACCAAATTTTGATTACATCGGGAGATTCACAACGGTATCTGCCAGGTACTTTTCTGTGGCAGTCATGTATATGTAAATGTGATCTAGAAAGTTCATGATCGCTGTTGTGAATGACACCCTGGCTTGGGCTGACTGTATCGTGATTGTTGGCCACCAAACTCATTGGAAGAAAGCTTCCCTGAGAAGTCTCAAATGAGCTAATGTGAGCGTTATTGGCGTATTGCTTCTTATCATTAACTCCCCACAGCCACACGCACCCATATTTAATTTATTTGCTAATAAATCATGGGGCAGAAGCGTAGCCAGATTTTGGCATTGGGGGAGCGGACAGTGTAAAATAAGAGGTGCCAGCGTAAGTAGGTTTATAAAACCACATAGGCGCCATTTTCATTGGAAGTCCGTTCAGGGGAGCAGCTGTTTCCCTGAGCCCCCCCCCCCCCCGCTACACCTCTGCCATGGGGTCAATACTGAGCCAGCATGGCCACCAAATTAAGTTAAATGCTGCCACAGTGTCACTACTGTCATACGTAGCGGAACTAAATACTTGTATTGGCCAGTGACCACACCAAGATTATCTAAACAGATAAATTATTTATTTATTTGTTGCATTTGTACCCCACATTTTCCCACCTATTTGCAGGCTCAATGTGGCTTACATAGTACCATCAAAAGCGTTTGCCCAGTCGGTTGATAACAAATACAAGGTTGTACAGTGATCGAATGAGGTATATGTGGAGGATCGGAAGGGATGAAGATTGCGTGACATCCAGTACGATCATTAGTAATGTTATGTTCCTGGGTGAAGAGGTTTACGTAGGGTCGTTGGGGTAGGCCTTTTGAAGAGGTTGGTTTTTAGTGATTTCCTGAAGTTCAGGTGATCATGGATTGTTTTCACCGCTTTTGGGAGGCCATTCCATAGTTTATATTACATCTCAAGTACAACATTTGACGATTGCCATCTATTCTAAGAAACTAACATCAATCAAAAACTAAAAGGAAATTCAAATATTTTTATTTTTGTTACATTTGTACCCCGCACTTTCCCACTCATGGCAGGTTCAATGCGGCTTACATATTATATACAGGTACTTATTTGTACCTGAGGCAATGGACTTGCCCAGAGTCACAAGGAGCTGCCTGTGCCTGCAATGGGAATCAAACCCAGTTCCCCAGGATCAAAGTCCACCACGCTAACCACTAGGCCACTCCTCCACTTAGCATATAAAACCTCAATAAAAGGACAAAAGAGAGAAGGGCAAAGGAAAACGGAAAGGAGGAGAACCTAGTCCAATATATTAGGAAAATGAACAGGAAATATCTTCCAGAGCCTACAGTTACATTAACATTTATACACAGAAGACTAGCTGTGTACAAATGTTAATGTGCCTGTAGCCTCTGGAAGAAATTTCCTGTTCATTTTCCTAATATATTGGACTAGGTTCTCCTCCTTTGCCCACAGGAAGTTTTATCAATCGCTGCCATGCTAATACTAATATTAGCCCATGGTCATATATTCAACAAATAGAAAAAAGCCCTTTGTGACGTCTGTACTAAAAATGGGCTTAGTGGACAAGTCCTGCGTAAGGAAGCACTAAGCTCATTTCTTAGCGCAACTTAGTAAAAGGGCCCCTCGGTTACGTTGTTTTTTTTCAGTGACTACCATGATCTCTTCCCAGATTGCTGTCGAGTACTGGGTGATTTGATGGTAATTTGAAGATATCAGCTCTATGGAGTGGATATGACTGTGTGTCTTTTGTTACATCACCAGAGAATTCAACATGTCATTGCTGCATTCTTCTGACCTCATAAGAGCTTTCCTTGTCCAGAGGTTCTAGCAAGAAATATCATAGGAGTCTTGAGTCTGACACAGACTTGGATGATTCTGTACCTTTGGGTAGATTGCTGTAGTTTCTCGGGAGCACTGGTAAGCTGCTACATGTTATGGGAAGGCAAAGAATGCATGAGCTCTGGGTGAACTACCTCATAGAAGAGAGAATGAGACCCTGAGATTGGTGGAAGGATGGAGGAGAGAGATGGGATAGAAGAAGGGAGAGGAAAAGAGACAATGAGTCTGAAACAGAAAATGATGACCATATGGCCTGTCAACTCTGCTCATCTATATCAACTACTAATCTCTACTGTACCTTCCTCTCCCTTGCACATCTTATGTGATTGTCTTACGCTTTCTTGAATTCAGATACAGTCTTCGTCTCTACCACTTCCACTGGGAGGCAGTTTCAAATATCCACCTCCCATTCCGTAAAGAAGTATTTCCTTAGATTACTCCTGAGTACCCTTTCACCTTCATCCTATGCTCTCTCATCACAGAGCTTCCTTTGAATTGAAAGAGGCTCACTTCCTGTGTGACATCACCTTGAGTATTGCATTCAGTTCTGGTGACCGTATCTCAAAAAAGATATAGTGGAATTAGAAAAGGTTCAAAGAAGAGCAACCAAAATGATAAAGAGGATGGAACTCCTCTCGTATGAGGAAAGGCTAAAGACGTTAGGGTTCTTCAGCTTGGGAAAAAAAAAAACGGCTAAGGGGAGATACGATTGAGGTCTGCAAAATCCTGAGTGGTGCACAATGAGTAGAAGTGAATTAATTTTTTACTCTTTCAAAAAGTACAAAGACTAGGGGACACTCAATGAAGTTACATGGAAACACTTTTAAAACAAATAGGAGGAAATATTTTTTCACTCAATGAATATTTAAGCTGTGGAACTCTTTGTCAAAGGATGTAGTAACAGCGGTTAGCGGTTTAAAAAAGGTTTAGACAAGTTCCTGAAGGAAAAGTCCATAGTTTGCTGTTGAGATTGGGATTGGTAGCATGGAATGTTGCTACTATTTAGCATTCTGGAATGTTGCTACTCTTTGGGATTCCAGAATCTTGCTATTCTTTGAGATTCTACATGGAATGTTGCTACTATTTGGGTTTCTGCCATGTACTTGTTATCTGGATTGGCCACTGTTAGAAAACAGGATACTGGGCTAGATGGACCATTGGTCTGACCCAATATGGCTAGGTTAATATCTCCCCTCTCCCGCCTTTCTTCCAAAGTATACATATTGAGATCTTTAAGCCAGTCCCTATAGGATGAAGACCACTGACCATTTTAGCATTTTATTCATCTGTGCATTGCATTGTGCACTTAAGCGCACCAGGTCATTGACATGGTGGAAGCTGTTGAAAGCAAGTTTTGGCGCATCAAGGTGGCTTGGTATTCCTATTGTGAGATGCCTTAACACCATTATAGAATTAGCATGTAGCGCACTTCGTTGTCACGCCTACGTCTAGTCGCCGCTGTGTAGAAGAACTGTCCCCTCAGTAATTATTAAAAATCATTAAAAGACTTATCAAAAGAGTCTAAAGAATGTGAAAAGAAACGTCCTGGCTGAGGGGGGGGGGGGGGGGGGCGACATTTTGGAAAGACATTTGCTTTGAATCATGTACAAAGAGTAGGGGCTAGGAGGGAAGGTGTTGGATTATGTTATCTGAGGAGGCAATTATGTGTCCTGAATGCCACGAGATGAGACCCTGTAGCCACAGGTGGGCTTGGGTGGGCCAGGGCCCACCCAACAGTAGCACATGTTTAGTGGTAACTGGTGGGAATCCCAAGCTCTGCCAGCTGAAGATTTCCCCCTGATGGCAACGAAAATGCTACTCTCCACGACCTGTGTATGCTCAGTTTTCAGTGCATTCCTGCTGCCAAGAAGGAAAGAAGCGTTTTCCCACCAGCTGAGATTTTTTTTTTGGGGGGGGGGGGGGGGAGAACACTTGGTGCCCACCCAATTCTTGTCTAGGCCCACCCAAAATCTGTTGTCTGGCTACACCCCTGCGGCCTGTTCTATAACAGCATCTGGGCACTGAGATTCCGTTACAGAATATCTGTGTGTGTGTTGCATTCTTGTACCTGCAGTTACCCAGCCTTAGACCTGACATAGCTGCAGTTGTATTAATATGTAAGGTACAGTATTCTACAAGTTATATGTATATGTGTATGTGGGAATCCCGCCCACGTGCATGCCCGCTTGCATTTACACATGTGCCCTTAGAGAATACTACTACAACTTATCACTTCACAGGGGCGTAGCCAGACAGCAGATTTTGGGTGGGCCTAGTCAAGAAGTGGGTGGGCACCAAGTGTTCTCCCTCCCCCCCATGTGATGAGGCCAGTATCAACAGCTTAGGAAGCTTAGACTGCAGCTTAGACTGCTGAAGTGGAGAGCAGTGTTTTCAGCACCATCAGGGGGAGGTCTTCAGCTGGCGGAGCTTGGGATCCCCACTAGCTAGCACTAAATGGGTGGGCCTGAGCCCTAAGTGGATGGGCCCTGGCCCACCCAGGCCCACCTGTGGCTACGCCACTGCTTCTATAGCGCTACAAGGCATACGCAGCGCTGTACATCATACATGAAAAGACAGTCCCTGCTCAAAGAGCTCACAATCTAAATAGGACAGGCAAACAGAACAACTAAGAGGTAAGGGAATTAAAGAGGTGGGGATAAAAGGGTACAGGGCAAGTGAGTAGTGGTTAGGAGTCAAAAGCAGCGTTAAAGAGGTGGGCTTGTAGCCTGGATTTGAAAACGGCCAAAGACAGGGCTAGACGTACAGGCTCGGGAAGTCTATTCCAGGCGTGAGGTGCAGCGAGATAAAAGGAACGGAGTCTGGAATTAGCAGTAGAATACCACTTAGGTGCCCTGCTGGCACTTTAAAGGAGCATCAGTCCTTTGACTGTCAGCCCCAAAAGTTCCAGATTATAGGTAGGAAGCTGTGAGGAGCACTAAGCAGATTGTTTCCATGGTGGTGCGTGAACTCTCTGTAGTTGGCCACCTAGCTTCAGTATAATAAGGCCACCGAGGAAAGCAGTGGGCAGCAAGCCAAGGAGGGGAGAATGGGACACAGCACAACAGACAGAAGTTGTAAACTGGCTTTTGCAATATCACCAAACTGGAAAGAAGAACCTGCCAGTCATTGTGTGAATGAACAAGCTGCACTTAGTCATTCTGAGGCGGTAAAGGAAAACCCTTCCTGGCTTCACTTTCCCATAAGAATCGTGACAGGACATTGAATCTGAGCAAATGTTGTGAAAACCCAGCAAGCATACTTACCAGCAGACGGAGGGAGCAGGTCCCATGAATGATGGAGAAACAGAGCTGGGGGGGGGGGGGGGGGGGGGGCATGAGACAGGGAAATGAAAGACAGCTCAGATTTGAATTTCTTTTCCTTTTGGGGAGGAATTTCCTGGTTTTCATATTCCTATGCTAGGAAGAAAACCTGAATCTATTGCTGGCATTCCTGAAATCCAAGACAATGGAAGGGATAGTACTGGGCAGACTTATACAGTCTGTGCCAGAGCCGGTGGTGGGAGGCAGGGATAGTGCTGGGCAGACTTATACGGTCTGTGCCAGAGCCGGTGGTGGGAGGCAGGGATAGTGCTGGGCAGACTTATACGGTCTGTGCCAGAGCCGGTGGTGGGAGGCAGGGATAGTGCTGGGCAGACTTATACGGTCTGTGCCGGGGCTGGTGGTTGGGCGGCGGGGATAGTGCTAGGCAGACTTATACGGTCTGTGCCAGAGCCGGTGGTGGGAGGCGGGGTTGGTGGTTGGGAGGCAGGGATAGTGCTGGGCAGACTTATAGGGTCTGTGCCAGAGCTGGTGGTTGGGAGGCGGGGTTGGTGGTTGGGAGGCGGGGATAGGGCTGGCCAGACTTATACGGTCTGTGCACTGAAGAGGACAGTACAAATAAAAAAGTAGCACATATGAATTTATCTTCTTGGGCAGACTGGATGGACCGTGCAGGTCTTTTTCTGCCGTCATCTACTATGTTACTATGTTACCCTATAGTCCAAGGCATCCTCCTTGAGTGCTTTCTCTGTCCTTCAACATCTGCAGTATCCAAAACTGTTGGATCTGCCTCTTATGTCACCAGACTCACCAACTGGTTTCAGATTTTACTCCATTGCATGCAGGGAATTGTAGTTCTGATTGCCAAACTGGATTCTCTAAGAAAAGCAAGGCTAGAAGTCCCTGCATGCAATGGGGTAAAACCTGGACTGGATTAACCCTGTTAGGCGAATTGGGAGCCAGTTGGCAACCCTACTTCTTAGCTGGTAGACTGAAGTGGTGATGTGAGAGGCAGATCTGATACTGGCAAGGTCCAGAATCCAAAGCAGCCACGGACCCAATGCCTATAAGAACATAGAACCTAAGAACATAAGCGATGCCATAATGAGACAGACCGAAGGGCCGTCAAACCCAGTATCCTGTGCCAATGATGCTTTATATTCCAGCATGTACCAGTACATGTAGAGAGCAAGTTTCAAAAGGTTCAAGTCCTGGTAAAATCCAGAGCAGGCTGGGCAACTGAAGATTTCTCTTCCCCTCAGTGGGGGATTGCGGTCGGTTGAAGAGATCTCGAGAAAAGTAGCCAAAGCTAAATTCTGCTTTATTGAATTATTGTGCTGTTAGATTTCTGAAAACAGTAGAAGACCTGACAGCCAAAGCCAGATTGTGTTATAAAGATTTGCAGGCTGTTCTAACCAACTAAGGAGGGTTTTGCCGATGATGACAAAGTCTCGCTCCTGTAAGATTGTTGAAAAATTCTAGCAGCTTCTCGAGGCTTTTATTTATTTATTTATTTACTACATTCGTACCCCGCTCTTTCCCACATACAGCAGGTCCAGTGCGGCTTACATAGTAAAAGAAAGCATCTTGCTTGGTAAAGAATACAGTAAAAACAAGGAAATGTAGGAACAGTATTATAAATTGTGATGATCATAACTACTTACATTATGAAAGGCATTACAAAGGACGTAATGAACTAGAATAGGGAAGGTAGACAAGGATATGATGGGTGAAAGGGAAGGAGAATGGGAGGGAAATGGTAAAGGATGGAGGGAAGAAGATGAGGGATTGAGTATAACACTTTCCTCCTGTAACGTCTGTGTGTGCGTAACACCTAGGCTCAGACATATTACACCAGTGATAGGACTGGCATAAATGCTTGTGCCTTTAATGTAAGCACACTTTTGGTGACTTGCATTAGTATATCGGCAGTAGAATGAAACCCCATACTTCCTCAATAGGCAAATAGATCTGTTTCTACATGATTGGGGTTTGACGTGCCCCTTGCTCCCTCCCTAATGTTGCTTCAAGCTCTTTCAGGAAATCATCAAAGAGTTTCTTGTTCCTGTAAACAGGGCTGTCATAAAGGGTGGACAAGCAGGGCAGCCAACCTGGGTGCCAAGCCGTAGGGGGCAGTGTATTGCTCTCTTGAATCTGTAAATTCACAAGCCCCAACGGGAAGGGGGACGTCATTAGCAGCTCTTGTCCGGCGGGTCCTTTTGTCCAGCATTGCCCTGCCTGGAAAGACTCTTTGAGAGGTTCCTATGGTGGAGGGGTTCAGAAGGTCACTGGAAACAAGGAGGCTCAGTTCATCATGGAGCATCCTTTAATTCCAATTTCACAGATCCTGTCTCCTTCGAATGGAATGGAATCTCAGGCTTCACCATGCTCCCCTCTTGGAGAATTTCAATTTTAGGAGCTGGCTAGACCAACTCCTATTAGGAGATCTTTCAGGTGCTAAACTCTTCACAACCAACGTCCTTTGAAGGGTGCCAAGACCCCGGATGCCATCCTAGCTGGAGGGTTTTTGATGTGGGAAGCTTAAGAACAACCAGAAAACCAAAAAAAGGAAAGTTTTTACTAACTCGGTGTGCAGCAATTTCTGCAGAATGTGCTAGTCATTCTTATAATCCTCTGGTTTGCGTCGAAGATTGTGGTGGAAACAGGAAATGGTGAAAACAAAAAATGAAGGTTCTATATCAAGATTAGACATTTTTGGCCAATGACTGAGAGAGAACCAGAAAACTGCAAGCCCTAAGGTAATATTTACCTGACAGCAGATAAAGACCCTATGAAGAAAGGTGGTATATTAAAGTTTAATGAACATAAATATAACAGTCTGCCCATTCATACCATCCACTGTCCCTTCTTCTCCCTTAGAGATCCTCTGTGCTTGTCCCAAGCTTTCTTGAATTCAGATACAGTTGTCATCTATAATAACACTTCCACCAGAAGGCTATTCCATGCTTTATTTATTTTTTTATTTTATTTTTGTTACATTTGTACCCCGTGCTTTCCCACTCATGGCAGGCTCAATGCGGCTTACATGGGGCAATGGAGGGTTAAGTGACTTGCCCAGAGTCACAAGGAGCTGCCTGTGCCTGAAGAGGGAATCCAACTCAGTTCCTCAATTCCTCAGGACCAAAGTCCGCCCACCCTAACCACTAGGCCACTCCTCCATTCCACTTTCACCACCCTTTCTGTGAAGGCTGCCAGAATTTATCAGAGAGCATCAGCATTGTGCCAGCCCCTCTCCCCTCCTCAGTGGAGTAACCTAATGAATTACCTGAGAATTATCAAAGCTGGGTTCAATTCCCACTGCAGCTCCTTGTGAGTCTGAGCAAGTCATTTAACCCTCCATTGCCCCAGGTACAAAATAAGTACCTGAATATATATAAACTGTTTTGAATGTAGTTGCAAAAAACCCCACAGAAAGGCAGTATATCAAGTCGAATTTCCCTTTCCCTATTTGAGATTCTACATGCAGACTCACAGAAACAGAAGCCTGCGCGGCCGCGTTGCTGATCTGCAAGGGCAGGATTCTACATGGAATGTTGCTAGTAGAGGAGTAGCCTAGTGGTTAGTGCAGCGGGCTCTGATTCTGGGGAACTGGGTTCGATTCCCACTGCAGCTCCTTGTGACTGTGGGCAAGTCACTTAACCCTCCATTGCCCCAGGTACAAAATAAGTACTTGCATGTAATATGTAAACCGCTTTGATTATAATAACCACAGATAGGTGATTTAGCAAATCCCCCACACCACATACACAGAACATTGGCCCTTTCTGGACCCCTCCCCCCAAATAGCAGCTCCCCCATTCTATCCCCTAACACAGAGGGTGCTGCTATTTGGGAGAAGGTTCAGAATGGCACAGATGCTCAAGGATAGGATGGGCTGATGCTTGGGAGCGCAGGAACCAGAGGCCGGCACCTGCACAGCTAAGAGCCTAAAGATAGGTCAGCTTTTTGTGCAACCCTATCAGGTCGCTGAATATCGCTGGTACCCGCATACATCCCACTCTGCCCCAGGACCGCCCCTGGACTAGCTGGCCACTTTTGAGTTACCCGGTTAGTGTCAATATTCAGTGGTTCTGCCTGGATGTGCTGGTGAATATGGGCTCTCGGCCTACTTAGTGTGCCTCTCCTTCCCACTTAAACCACACGGAATATCGATCCTTCACATTTTTTGGGTGAGCCTCACACTTGTGAAAAAGCGGGGGTGGGGGGTGGGCAGCGCAGCAGCACTATACACAGGTGACAGCTCTATAATGGGAGGAAGAAACAGTCCCTTTCTTGCTATCCACGGGTTTTGGGCTTTGCAAGAGAGACCCTCCCAGCCCTGCTCTTAAGAGGAAAGGGCTTTGAAATGCTAGGCTCCTGTGAACGTATTAGCACACAGAAGCCTTTTCTTGTCTTTATATCTGGTGTGGAGCTGCTACAGCACAGGCTGGCGGACTCATCTCTCTTAATTTAGCAAGATATCCTTCCTGTCTGCAACCTCATTTCAAAAGGTGATGCAGAATATGAGCAATCAGACACTTGGCTGACTGAAAGTCCCCTTGTCACAGCACGTGGAGTTCTGTCATTCATCATCTTCAGTGCCCAGGTAGGAAGTTTTTTTAGTCACACATCTGCTTTCACATCTGTGAAGGACCTGAATCTTCTGTATACTGCTTAGCACTGCAAGCATGCATGTCCAGCAGTCATTCAGAATCGGAGCATGCATTGAACTGCCATTTTTGTGATTAAGCCTCTTTTCTCTTATTTTTTCCATCTTCGAATCTTTCCTTTCCACCACCTCATTCAGCAGTGCATGCCAAGGTGGGTGTGGGAACCCTTACTGGCCTGAGGGCTGGAAGGGGTGCTTGCTGGGAGATGCACCCTCCATTCTTTGGCTGGAATGACCAACCTAGTAGCATACATTTTGCCTCCCTCCTCAGGCTGGAGCGCAGTCACCTCTGCAATACACCTGGGCTCAATTGGCTCTAACAGATGGTGATCCAAACCTCCATCCCCTGTTCTGCAGTCTGACCTATGGGACTAACCTGCTAAGCCTTTCTCCTTTGAAATTCTTCCAGCTGCTCCCATGCAGTTCCTGGAATAACTATGCATTCTATTTATTTATTGGATCTGATTGGTTGGTATTGATTGTGATGCCACAGTCAGTAACGCACCCTCCCATGAACCAATCAGATATCGGTGTGCAATGCTTCTACTGCCTCTCCCTCTGTATTCAACTTTATCCAGGACTATTGTGCCTGATCATTTTCCAAACTGTTGTTGTTGTTACATTTGTATCCCGCGCTTTCCCACTCATGGCAGGTTCAATGCGGCTTACATGGGGTAATGGAGGGTTAAGTGACTTGCGCAGAGTCACAGGGAGATGCCTGTGCCTGAAGTGGGAATCGAACTCAGTTCCTCAGGACCAAAGTCCACCACCCTAACCACTAGCAACATTCCATGTAGAATCTCCAATAGTAGCAACATTCCATGTAGAATCTCCAATAGTATCTATTTTATTTTTGTTACATTTGTACCCTGCGCTTTCCCACTCATGGCAGGCTCAATGCGGCTTACATGGGGCAATGGAGGGTTAAGTGACTTGCCCAGAGTCACAAGGAGCTGCCTGTGCCTGAAGTGGGAATCGAACTCAGTTCCTCAGTTCCCCAGGACCAAAGTCCACCACCCTAACCACTAGGCCACTCCTCCAGCAAAACTAAACGTAATCTGTATACAGAATAATCGCAGAACTATTTCCTCTTTCCCTTAAAAGTGACACCGCACAGCAGCAACCATTTGCCTTCATTGGCGTTCAAGGAAATCACCTTCAAACATATAAAAATTACTCAAGGAAGCCTGGCCATGTTCAACTGCTTTTTAACCTCCCACTCCCCAACCAGATCACCCTTGTTTGGAAACCAACATGGAGAGAAGTTCTGGTTTTGGCATATACTCTTTTGTCCCCTTTTTGGGAGCATTTGAACATCACATTCCTAGGGCCAACCCAACCATTATGCAGGACTAGGCAGTTGCCCAGGGCATCAGCTTCGGTGGGGGGAGGGGAGCAAACAGCAGTCAAAGCAAAATGATAGATTCTGACAACCATACAAATTTAAAGAAACGGGAGGGGCAGTTTTCAAATATCCATTTATCCAGATTATTCTGAGAGGAGTGTTGTTGGGATGATAATGGTTTTTCTTTTTGGAGGGGGGGGGGGGGTAATTAGAGAGGGGGCCCAGGGTTGAAGGTTCAGCTAGTGTACCTTGCATGTTCCATTACAAAGGATGCTCAATCAGGAATGTCTGTCAACCTTACCAGTGCAGGAAATAAGAGAATCATCATTTCCATATCGGCTCTATTCTCCTTTTGTTTCTTTCTGGATTCACGTTCCCCACCCCCACCCCTTCTTGGTCTCTTTCTGTTAGGTTAACTATATTCCTCAAGTAAATGTCTCACTTCACAAATAGCATTGCAAAACTTTTATATTGCTTATTTTTCCACAAAGTATTTGACACAAGATGTAATTAAGGTGTTGTTTTTTTTTTTTTTTTTGCATAATCAATTACAAAAAGACAAAGGTTTTCAACCTTCAGTGACACCTTAGAACCTTAAACTTCTACCCCTACCCCAACCCTAATGCTAACTCTCTTCTCTTCCCTTAACCAAAACTCAAAGCCTAACTTTAATGTTAGCCCTAACCCTGCCTTATTTCACCTAGCTTAACCCTAACCCTGCCTCTAACCTTATTAAAGCCCTTCCCTAACCCTACTGCTAACCCTCAGCTCTACTTCTAAACCCAACATAACCCTAGCTCTGTTCTGAACCATAACTGTAACCCAATCCCTGCCTCTAACAATGACTCTAATCTTAGACTTAACTTTACCCATAGCCTTCCTTAAATTTATTGCTGACCTCAGATTTAATTCTAACTCTAAAAGTAACTCTACTCCTAATCTATGATCTCAACTCTGACTCTAACCTCACTCTAATTCCCGAGTCTATACCTAAATGATTCATTTGGAGCAATCGAAGAGACTAAGAATTAGGGTTATTTCTTGTAAAATTCTCACAGAAATGTAATGGAAAATGAACTGGTTATTTACAAAACAGATTTCTGAGTGAGTCAAAAAAAGGAAAGTAAAATGAGGCCTATAGTTGAAGAAGAATTTCCAAGAAGGGATCGTGCCAGCTTCTATCATTTCTGCTTGTAGAGATACAAAGGTTTCAACACATTTCTGTGTATAGGGGCTCTTGAGAAATATTCTGCAATAATACAAGCGTTAGATGCTTTACTGACTTATGGGTTAGGACAACACAAGGGACCCTTTTACCAAGCCATGTTAAAACCTGGCCAGCGCATGCATTGGTTTTCTGCGTGCTGTGGCCACTTTTAGCGTGGCAGGAAAATGGCCGCATTTCCATATATTTCTTTAATGGCCACGTGTTCATTTCCCAATTAGCGTGTAGCCATTACTGCAGGAGCCCTTACCAACACTAAGGGGCTCCCATGCTAACCCTGTGGTAATTGGGCAGTATGCAACCAATGTACCTGTGTTACCTGATTAACACAGGGCACACTTACTCTCTGCCTATAGCCACACCTCCCATGCGCTGATGGGCATACTACCATGGGATGCCTCAGTATATTCCATCTAATATATTCTGTCCCAAACACTTTCAACTCTTAGTGAACCTTCGGTTTCCGTGGATAATCCGTCCGAAAACAATCGGCGAAATCCGAAACCGACGAAAACCGATCCAATTAACGAGGACGGCCAAAATCGGGAGAAGGCTGTCCATCGGGTTCCTCTTTCCCACATGCATCACTTTGCACTTGCTCACATTAAACGTCATCTGCCAGTCGGATGCCCAGTCTCCCAGTCTCGTAAGGTCCTCACAATCCACTTGCGATTTAACAACTTTGAATATTTATTTATTTTATTGCATTTGTACCCCACATTATCCCACCTACTTGCAGGCTCAATGTGGCTTACAGAGTGTTGTTATGACATACTCATGACAGGATCTTGTATACAATCGGTATTAAGCAGAAGATGTATGAGGTATTAGAGAAGGAGGTGTTAGAAAGGGTGGTGTAAGAGGTGTATTTTGATGCTTGGGTGGGTTGGGTGGTGATTTGTGTTGTTAAGGGTTCTTTTTGTAGGCTTTGTTGAAGAGATGTGTCTTCAAAGATTTGCGAAAGTTGATTAGATTGTCTATGGTTTTCAGGGCTGTGTGCCGTCAGCAAATTTAATTACCTCACTATTTATTCCCATCTCTAGATCATTTATAAATATGCACCGCATGAGAGGTTTGTTTTTTTGGTCACAGTGGCTGGTTTTCCCCATTCTTGCTTTTTATATTCTGTTTTCAGCAATATTTCAGCTGCAAACATCAATTAACCTAGGCTTTTTGCTTTTTATTATTATTATTATAAACATTTATTACCCCTCCGGTCTTGGACAATATCTCCCATCTGCTTCAATAAAACAAGTAAAAAAAAAAAATCACGGGTAGTTCCTGCTGCCACAAGAAAAGAAACTAGCATGAAACCCTCACTAATGCTTAACCACAGAAAAGTGAACTAACATATCACTCCACCTCTGACCGTGCGTTAAATCCACAGTGTTAGAAAATCAGGCATTAAGCATTTGGGTTTTCTGTGCATTTCTTTACCTCTGGATTTACTACTACTACTACTTAACATTTCTAGAGCGCTACTAGGGTTACGCAGCGCTGTACAATTTAACAAAGAGAGACAGTCCCTGCTCAAAGAGCTTACAATCTAATAGATAAGAGTGAGACAAATATAGGACAATCAAGCCATTGTGACATCACTGATGAGGTTGGCTCTTAGGCATTGGTGGAATGAGGCATTATGACATCACAATCTCAGCTCTGGTTAAATCACTGCTATATGTAATACTACTACTACTACTTAACATTTCTAGAGCGCTACTAGGGTTACGCAGCGCTGTACAATTTAACAAAGAGAGACAGTCCCTGCTCAAAGAGCTTACAATCTAATAGCTAAGAGTGAGACAAATATAGGACAATCAAGCCATTGTGACATCACTGATGAGGTTGGCTCTTAGGCATTGGTGGAATGAGGCATTATGACATCACAATCTCAGCTCTGGTTAAATCACTGCTATATGTAATACTACTACTACTACTTAACATTTCTAGAGCGCTACTAGGGTTACGCAGCGCTGTACAATTTAGCAAAGAGAGACAGTCCCTGCTCAAAGAGCTTACAATCTAATAATAGCTAAAGCCTTCGTTACCATTGGGTTTCAATGAAGAGTGTGCTGTCTAAGCAGTTCTTGTGATCAGGACTCCTCTGTGCATAGACTCCTCTGTTCTGCCATAACTGCACAGAACATTATTTATTTGTTGCATTTGTACCCCACATTTCCCCACCTGTTTGCAGGCTCAATGTGGCTTACGTAGTACCGTCAAAAGCGTTTGCCCAGTCGGTGCATAACAAATACAAAGTTGTATAGTGATCGTATGAGGTATAAGTGGAGGGTCGGAATGGATGAAGATTGCGTGTTGTCCTGTTCGATCATAGTCATGCTGGGTTGGTAGGTGAAGAGGGTTACGTGGGGGTCGTTGGCGTAGGCCTTTTTGAAGAGGTTGGTTTTTAGTGATTTCCTGAAGTTCAAGTGGTCGTGGATTGTTTTCACAGGTTTTGGAAGCCCATTCCATAGTAGTGCGCTTATGTAGGAGAAGCCGGCTGCGTAAGTTGTTTTGTATTTCGGTCCTTTGCAATTTGGGTAGTGTAGGTTTAGGTAGGATCTTGACGATCTGACTTTGTTTCTTATTGGTAAGTCTATGAGGTCCGTCATGCATCCTGGGACTACGCCGTACATGATTTTGTGGACTAAGGTGCAGATTTTGAAGATGATCCGGTCTCTGATTGGGAGCCAATGCAACTTTTCTCGGAGGGGGTTTGGCACTTTCGAAGCGTGTTTTGCTGAATATCAGCCTGGCTGCTGTATTTTGGGCGGTCTGGAGTTTTTTTATGAGCTGTTCTTTGCAGCCAGCGTAGAGATCGGTACCGAAATCGGTGCAGATTCTATAACAATACGTGCAATTTAACAAGCTAATGAGTGCTGATAACAGCACTTAACAAGCAATATCGTGACTGATCTTTTTGTGAGGAAAGTAAACAAAAACAAGAGAAGCCTATATGGTTCTCCAAACAAGTAGCTGAAAAAATAAGAGCAAAAGAGGCTTTGTTCAAGAAATACAAAAGAACGCAACGAGAGGATCACGAAAAAGATTATCGGATTAAACTGAAAGAAGCGAAGAGGGAAATATGGCTAGCGAAAGCACGAGCGGAAGAAAAAATGGCTAAAGACGTAAAGAGGGGTGACAAGACCTTTTTCAGATATATTGGAGAAAGAAGAAGAGGTAGGAATGGAATTGCGGGACTGAAAGATAATACGCACGGCTATGTGGAGAGTGATGAAGATAAAGCGAACGTGCTAAACAATTATTTCTCTTCCGTGTTCACGGAGGAAAATCCTGGAGAAGGACAGCAGTCGGCTGCCGAGGGAACGTCTGGGAATGGAGTGGATACTGCGTCGTTTACGGAAGAATGAGTTTATAAACAGCTTGAGAATCTGAAGGTGGACAAAGCTGTGTTGGCCCCTGGTGTAGATCCGTCTCCTCCTGTAGCAAACCGGAAACACAGCAACTATAGCAACAAAATACGTTGGATGAAGCCAGCAGGTTAGAACCATCATCTGATCAGAGATAGCGTTGATGATCTCCAAAATGACGGAATGGTCTTCGTTACTGTCCTCATTCTACTTTTAAATTTTATTTTACTGCCATTATGACCATTATCAATATATTCATTTTCTTTTATGCTTTCAACCACTTACTTTGAATTACTTTGACTATACATATCCTGATTGTTGTGCCAATGATGTTTCCTGAATCAAGTTCTGATTCAGCCTCTGGCATCCTTGTGTGGATGACGTCACATCCTTTGAGTGCTCTGAAAAAACTTTACAGGAATTCAGGACATGACTGGGGCTCTCAAGAAAGATGGAGCAGGTGCCACCTACTTCCTGTAAAGACGTGCACAGGGAACAAATTTAGAATCTATTCCTAGCGAGCACAGAGTTATTGACGTGATCATTAGAGCGTATAGCAAATGTAATCGGCACTGTACAGAAACACATAATAGACCATCTCTATTCTTGGGAGCATAAGACTTTTTGGTGGGTGGGGGGGGGGGGGGGGGAGAGAAGAGTTCTAGATGGAAATTGTACACTGGCTCTGCTGAGTGAAAGGGGTCTATCATTGTGGGAGGGGTCAAGAGCTTCCTTAGCATCTTCTAATGTGAGAGAGACTGCCAGGTCCTCAGTTGTATCACAGTTAAAGTTATAAAATGACTCCATGTCTCTAGGTCAAGTTGATTTGGTTCATTTCAGACCTTCTATTGCTCTGAGTCTCTTACATGTTTGTTCAGTGCTGTGTACATCTAGTAGTGCTACAGAAATGATAAATAGGAGGAGTCAGAGCCAGGGGCTGACTGACCATTAAGTCAATACAGCAGTGCCTGAGGGTCCACAGCAGTAGATGACCCACTCTCTACTAACATCCATGTAGTTTAATCACTTCTGGTAGATGATTTGGGGCCTATGCCCGGGGGCCCAGTTCACTGCCAGTCTGCACCTGGTCAAAGCACAGGGGATCCCAATCTTCAGGATGGGATGGTTTGAGACCTAGGATCTCAGGTGAAAACTCTAGACACTGTCATACAAGCAGTGGTCTACCTTAGTCTTGTAAATTCATAAGAACATCATGGCGTAGCCAAGGGTGGGCCCGGGTGGGCCTAGGCCCACCCTCTTTGGGCTCAGGCCCACCCAGTAGCAGCACACCTATGATTTGGCAGGCAGGGATCCCCAAGCCCCACCAGCTGAAAACTCCCAACAACTGTCCCTCCTGCATACCTTGTAAATAGCAGATCTTCGCGAGCAGCGACTGATACATACTGTTCGCATCAGCCCCACAGCCTTCCCTGTGATGTATTCCCACCTATGCAGAAACAGAAAGTTGCATCAGAGGGAAGGCTATGGGGCCAGCATTGTAAGCTCTTTGAGCAGGGACTGTCTTTCTTCTATGTTTGTGCAGCGCTGCGTACGCCTTGCAGCGCTATAGAAATGCTAAATAGTAGTAGTAGTAGTAGCAGTGTATTAGTTGCTGCTCACTAAGGTGAAAATCTGCTATTTAAAAGGTATGCGGGGGAGGGGGGATGTTTGAGAGACCATATGGCATGGAGGCAAGTGAGGGCGAGACTAAATCACTGTGGGATAGGGTGGAGTTCTTCTGCCCACCCATCTTGGGCCCAGGCCCACCCAAAATTGAGTGTCTGGCTATGCCCCTGAGAACATGAGGACACGGTTTGGGTGAAAAGAACAGAAGGATGACCAAGTGGTTAGAGCAATGGGCCTAAGAACTAGAGTTCAGATCTTACTTCCTGACACTCCTTCTGATGTTGGGTAGCTGCCTCTGGTTCCCATCTCGTTATTTAGGTAAAGGACTTGGATTCTAATACTGATGTAATGTAAGCTGCTTCAAGCATCATTTGGAAAGGTGGGACAAAATTAAATTAAACCGGACATTCATTATTATTTACTTATTTCAAGAAGTTTCTTTCAAACCCTGATGAGGTTCGGTTTGAGCACTACCTTCACTGAGCCACTGGCCCATTTATCTAAAAGGAAATGTAGACTTGACATATTTCACTTTTGACATTTGAAGCATTTCTCCGCAAACGTGCAGTCCCACGAGACGAACGCTCGCACCTACAATGGTCTTTTTAAAGACTATCTTATCAGAAGATTTTTAATCATCATCTGTTCAAGTGTTATCTACAATTAAGACTCCTGATGCAGACCTAACGGCTGAAACACGACGTTGTGTCGAGTCTCCGTACCACAATAAACTTCGCTTTTATTATACATCTTCTTAGTCTTTGGGATCCTTGGTTGTCCTCCCACTTTCTGTATTCCTTTCGTCTAGACATATTCAGTCATTACAAAAGAGAGAGAGAGAACAACACCCAAAGGTGAATAATCACAAGGAATGGGCCACGGATGATGATAACCCACAGGACCAGATTTTTATCGAAGCAGTCCCAATGTGGACTATGTTTCGGCACCATGCCTGCATCAGGGATCATCATACTTTGTATATTAAACACGTGATTCTGAGCCGTCCATCTGTGGCGCTGTAAAAATGGGTACTTGAGCCTGATTTTGACTATAAGGTCGTAGTCTGTCTGCGTATTTCTTGAATATTGTTTAAAGTGGTTATGGTTTATTTTAAACTTGCCTTTTTCCAAGGTAGAATACAAGAAAACATACACAATCAGTATTAAAACGTACAAAATCAAAAATACATAAATCATCAAAATAACATATCACACAGTCAAATGTAACAATAACACATAACATATTGGACGTACTGCGTATAGGCAGAGTGCTGAAAGACGGTCCTTGTTGGGATCACTTTAATAAACTCCGCTCCTGTGGTTTACCAACTATCTCATCCATGGCCAGTTCTTTGTGTTGTTCCTTGTGATAGTTCAAGCTTAAAGCCCACCTTTTTGATGTTGCTTTTAACTCCTAACCCTCATTCACTTGTTCAGAACCCTTATTTTATCATCCTCACTTTAATATTCACTTATCTCTTGTTTGTCCTGTTTGTCTGTCCTAATTAGATTGTAAGCTCTGTGGAGCAGGGACTGTCTCTCCATGTTCAAGTGTACAGCGCTGCGTACGTCTAGTAGTGCTATAGAAATTATGAGTAGTAGTAGTCTTTGGGATTCCGGAATCTTGCTATTCTTTGGGATTCCGTAATCTTGCTACTCTTTGGGATTCTGTAATTTTGCTACTCTTTAGGATTCTGGAATCTTGCTACTGTTTGGGATTCTAGAATCTTGCTACTCTTTGTCCTTATCCCTTATTTGTCCTGTTTGTCTGTCCTAATTAGATTGTAAGCTCTGTGGAGCAGGGACTGTCTCTTCATGTTCAAGTGTACAGTGCTGCATACGTCTAGTAGTGCTTTGGAAATGATAAGTAATAGTAGTCTTTGGGATTCTGGAATCTTGCTACTCTTTGGGATTCCGTAATCTTGCTACTCTTTGGGATTCCAGAATCTTGCTACTCCTTGGGATTCTAGAATCTTGCTACTCTTTGTCCTTATCCCTTATTTGTCTTGTTTGTCTGTCCTAATTAGATTGTAAGCTCTGTTGAGCAGGGACTGTCTCTTCATGTTCAAGTGTACAGTGCTGCAAACATCTAGTAGTGCTTTGGAAATGATAAGTAATAGTAGTCTTTGGGATTCCGTAATCTTGCTACTCTTTGGGATTCCGTAATCTTGCTACTCTTTGGGATTCCGGAATCTTGCTACTCTTTGGGATTCCAGAATCTTGCTACTCCTTGGGATTCTAGAATCTTGCTACTCTTTGTCCTTATCCCTTATTTGTCCTGTTTGTCTGTCCTAATTAGATTGTAAGCTCTGTGGAGCAGGGACTGTCTCTTCATGTTCAAGTGTACAGTGCTGCATACGTCTAGTAGTGCTTTGGAAATGATAAGTAATAGTAGTCTTTGGGATTCTGGAATCTTGCTACTCTTTGGGATTCCGTAATCTTGCTACTCTTTGGGATTCCAGAATCTTGCTACTCCTTGGGATTCTAGAATCTTGCTACTCTTTGTCCTTATCCCTTATTTGTCTTGTTTGTCTGTCCTAATTAGATTGTAAGCTCTGTTGAGCAGGGACTGTCTCTTCATGTTCAAGTGTACAGTGCTGCAAACATCTAGTAGTGCTTTGGAAATGATAAGTAATAGTAGTCTTTGGGATTCCGTAATCTTGCTACTCTTTGGGATTCCGTAATCTTGCTACTCTTTGGGATTCCGGAATCTTGCTACTCTTTGGGATTCCAGAATCTTGCTACTCCTTGGGATTCTAGAATCTTGCTACTCTTTGTCCTTATCCCTTATTTGTCTTGTTTGTCTGTCCTAATTAGATTGTAAGCTCTGTTGAGCAGGGACTGTCTCTTCATGTTCAAGTGTACAGAGCTGGTACGTCTAGTAGCACTTTAGAAATAAGTAGAATGATAAGTAGTAAGCCTGAAGGTGAAATATGCTGTAACGGTACAGGGCTGGGGATATAGGTTTTCTTTGAACATGCCCTGGCGTGTTTCCATGGCTTCCTCACAGCTAGTTCAGGACCCTGAGCAAGCACATTGTCCCTGTGTTTCAGGACTGCCCAGGCTGTGGCTAGAACTCACCAAGACTCAGCCAGTGAGAAGGTGGACATGAAGGAAGACGAGCAGGATGAGAGGTGGCATGAGAAGGAATGCGAGGAACAGTGCATGTATATAGTAAAAGACCCAACTTTGGATTCAGCAGTGACTCCAGGGGTGCAGCAGGCAAAATCATCGATACCCCCAAACCGTTATAGCTGCGAGAATAAGGTAAGTCTTCGTCTGTGACTACAACCCTCATTCTGCCCAATTTATAGAACCCTGCCAGTTGCTTGCCTAACTTAGGGATCCTTTTACTAAGGTGTGCTGAAAAATGGCCTGCAGTAGTATAGACGCGTGTTTTGGGCGCGCGCAGAATAATTTTTCAGCGCACCTGTAAAAAAAGCCCTCCTTTTTCTCCCCCCTGAAAATGGACGTGTGGCAAAATCAAAATTGCTGCGTGTCCATTTTGGGTCTGAGACCTTACCGCCAGCCATAGACCTAGTGGTAAAGAATTTTGGCAGTAATGACCTACGTGCGTCAGATGCCAATTTGGCACGCATCTGCTACGCGCGCCAGAAAATAAAAAATATTTTTCAGACACGCATATTGGACGAGCGCCAAAAATGAAATTACTGCAAGTGCCACGCAGTAGTCGGGCGGTGACTCCATTTTGGTGCCCGTTGGGCGCACGTAGGCGCCTATGTGGCTTAGTATAAGGGGCCCTTAATTGTTAAATTAGGTGCCATTAGGTATCAATTATAGCCCTTAAGTGTTGTTATATAGTACCAATTGGCACTAATTTGTAATAATGTGCGTTGCGCTTAAATGTTGTAGTGCGCAATGAGAAAGGGAGCGTCATATGCAACTTATTCAAAACACCTCCAATAAGTTAATCGCAGGATCAAAGAAATATGACCATGTAACTCCACCTCTCAAAAATGCTCATTGGTTACCTGTCACTCATAGAATTACATATAAAATTCTTCTTTTGGTTTTTAAAATCGAAAGCTCAGAAACCCCTTCTTTTTTGGCTCATACACTAACCCCACATGTCCCGTCTCATGTGCTTCGTTCCTCTCAACCACATTTCTCAGTGGCGCCATCTTTTCACCATATCAGACATGAGGTGACACGTGAGTCAGTATTTCCTTATGGAACGCAATACCGCTTTATCTTAGATCACAAACCTGATTAGTTCAATTTAAAACATTTCTTTTTGAAGATGCTTTTGCATTCGCATAAAATTGACAACTAGTAAGTCAGTACAGGTATATTGCCCTCTGTCACCAGCTCTTTTCTATTATATATTATTATGGCTTGCAGGACAGGCTAAAGCAGCTAGGGCTCTTCAGCTTGGAGAAAAGGCGGCTGAGGGGAGATATGATAGAGGTCTATAAAATAATGAGTGGAGTTGAATGGGTAGATGTGAAGCGTCTGTTCACGCTTTCCAAAAATACCAGGACTAGGGGGCATGCGATGAAGCTACAATGTAGTAAATTTAAAATGAATTGGAGAAAAGTTTTCTTCACTCAACGTGTAATTAAACCGATCGGACCGACCGTTCACTTGTCTATTAGATTGTAAGCTCTTTGAGCAGGGACTGTCTCTCTTTGTTAAATTGTACAGCGCTGCGTAACCCTAGTAGCGCTCTAGAAATGTTAAGTAGTAGTAGTAGTAAACTCTGGAATTTGTTGCCAGAGAATGTGGTAAAGGCGGTTAGCTTAGCGGAGTTTAAAAAAGGTTTGGACGGCTTCCTAAAGGAAAAGTCCATAGACCTTTATTAAACGGACTTGGGGAAAATCCACTATTTCTGGGATAAGCAGCATAAAATGTTTTGTACATTTTTGAGATCTTGCCGGGTATTTGTGACCTGGATTGGCCACTGTTGGAAACAGGATGCTGGGCTCGATGGACCTTTGGTCTTTCCCAGTATGGCAATACTTATGTACTTATGTAACTTGGAAACACACAGGCGGATCAGGGGGGGGGCGTGTCTTTCAGTTGCACACATAGGTTATAGAATACTATCACTTATGTGCACAACTGCCAACTTCAGGCAGGGAAACAAACCTCTTAAAAGGCACTGTCTTCAAATTTCTCTTAAATACTGTAAAGGAAAATTGGACAAAATATTAAAACATGGCCGCAATTCTTGTCAAATTCTTGGATCCTGATAAGCAAACATTTTCTCAAACAGTTTAAATCTTTTAACACCTCTTGAAATAGGAAAGGCAAAGGGAGAATTATGTAATGGTCTTCTAGATCTAATAGAAGTCAGGCAGGATTTAGAGCTGCTCCGCTGGAGGATTTAGGGGAGGCCACTTCCTTTATCCCACAAAGGGATTTGGGGTTGTGTTCTAGTTTGGGAAAGATGAATTTTTCATATGCTGCTTCAGAGGCATTCATACTCCTCTTCTGTCCAGTTAATATTTTAGAAGCTTATTTTTCTAGAATATTTGTTTTGTTACATTTGTACCCCGCGCTTTCCCAATCATGGCAGGCTCAATGCGGCTTACATGGGGCAATGGAGGGTTAAGTGACTTGCCCACAGTCACAAGGAGCTGCAGTGGGAATCGAACTCAGTTCCCTAGGATCAAAGTCCACTGCACTAACTACTAGGCTACTCCTCCACTAGCAACATTCGATGTAGAAGTCAGGCCTTGCAGATCACCAATGTGGCCGCGCAGGCTTCTGCGAGTCTGACGGACGTCAGACTTACAGAAACAGAAGCCTGCGCAGCCTTCCTTCTACATGGAATGTTGCTAGTGGAATAGCAACATTCCATGTAGAATCTCCAATAGTAGCAACATTCCATGTAGAATCTCCAATAGTATCTATTTTATTTTTGTTACATTTGTACCCTGCGCTTTCCCAATCATGGCAGGCTCAATGCGGCTTACATGGGGCAATGGAGGGTTAAGTGACTTGCCCAGAGTCACAAGGAGCTGCAGTGGGAATCGAACTCAGTTCCCTAGGATCAAAGTCCACTGCACTAACTACTAGGCTACTCCTCCACTAGCAACATTCGATGTAGAAGTCAGGCCTTGCAGATCACCAATGTGGCCGCGCAGGCTTCTGCTTCTGTGAGTCTGATGGACGTCAGACTTACAGAAACAGAAGCCTGCGCAGCCTTCCTTCTACATGGAATGTTGCTAGTGGAATAGCAACATTCCATGTAGAATCTCCAATAGTAGCAACATTCCATGTAGAATCTCCAATAGTATCTATTTTATTTTTGTTACATTTGTACCCCGCGCTTTCCCACTCATGGCAGGCTCAATGCGGCTTACATGGGGCAATGGAGGGTTAAGTGACTTGCCCAGAGTCACAAGGAGCTGCCTGTGCCTGAAGTGGGAATCGAACTCAGTTCCTCAGGACCAAAGTCCACCACCCTAACCACTAGGCCACTCCACTGACACTGACACATGTGGCATGTGCATAAACATCCATTTCATCCCGCATTTTAGAACAGACTTTACGTCAGTAGAGGTGGTCGGGAGAAATGATGGAAGAACAACCATATCGTCATTGAGTTCCTGTCACAGTGTTTATCAACTGGAAAAGCAACTTTTTATGCTGTATTATCAGTGCCTCAATCAAGCATTGGGAAGAGTGGGATCCTTGGTGCAGGCATTCTTGCCAAAATCTGTCTGTGTTGGGTCCTTTCCACAATAAAGTTATCCTTGGTGATGATTTGGTTGTTCTTCCATCATTTCTCCTGACCACCTCTGTTTCTGCGTTTTGCTTGTGGTTTAACTACTACAGAGGAATCTTCCTGTTTCTTCTGTTACATAAGTATTGCCATACTGGGACAGACCAAAGGTCCATCAAGCCCAGCATCCTGTTTCCAACAGTGGCCAAACCAGGTCACAAATACCTGGCAAGATCCCAAAAAAGTAAAAAAACATTTTATACTGCTTATCCCAGAAATAAGCAGTGGATTTTCCCCAAGTCCATTTTAATAACGGTCTATGGACTTTTCCTTTAGGAAGCTGTCCAAACCTTTTTGAAACCCCGCAAAGCTAACCGCCTTTACCATATTCTCTGGCAACGAATTCCACAGTTTAATTACACTTTGATTGAAGAAACATTTTCTTCGATTCGTTTTAAAATTTACTACTTTGCAGCTTCATTGCATGCCCCCTAGTCCTAGTATTTTTGGAAAGAGTAAACAGACGCTTCACGTCTACCCTTTCCACTCCACTCTTCTGTCTCAGTAGATCCTGTTATAAGACATTAGAGGAACTTGAGACCATCTTGACCTGGATATCTGAAGTTCCATCTGTTTGTCCTTTCTAAAATGCTGCTCTCTGTGAATATATGTTGAGATATTAATTCAATCTTTTTGAGAAACAAAAGTGTGGTTTGTTCAAGACCAAAAGTCTGTCCTTAGCTTTTCCTGCACTTTTATTAAATTCAGATACTGTGCAGAGACACACAGATACTTATCTGTGAAAAGGGCTCTCTGTTGGCTGGAGACTGGACCCTTAAATTCTGCCAGGGGTTTTTTATTTCTTTTGAAATATTTCTGGTCAGTACGAAGGGATTTTCCATTCGAAACAGCAAGTGAAAGCGTCACAATGACTTCTCATCCAATGCAATTACTTTTGTGCTATCTCTTTCCACGCAAAAGAAAACATCCTTTTCCAACTTTTTGGTCCCTGTGGCCTTGTGTCATCTTTAAGTCCTTTGCTCAGCTCTTACACTACAGCCTAGTTGGAGGTGGCTGTCACTCCTGTGTCCCTCCCACCGAAGGTAAAACCTAATTGCCCTCTAGCAAAGATATCAGTGGACCCTCGTGGCATTGTGTGGTACCCAGCCCGTTTGTTGCAGACAAGATGTGGAAGGTTCCACAATGGAAACATTCTCTCTAATCTGTGAAGATTGATACAAGAAAGGGCCAAGTCAGACCTTGTGGCACAAGGTTTGTTGAAAGTAGTGGGTAAAATGAAGGATTGAAGAAGCGAATTTGAATAATCCACAGTGTTGCAAGTGTATGTGGTCACTTTAAACCATATGGGATAGCAGAGCGACTTACTTCCCTTTCAAAATTGCTTGCAAGGTTCACATGTACAAAAGTGGCCATGCAAATTTGTACCTTCTAACATGTGTAAACCGTCGGACTGGGGGATTTGACAATTCAGTGCTATGCTTCTGCTTAAACACATACATACAATGGTGAGATGGACAGTCTCCCAACTTTCAAAAACGATCCATGATACCTGATGCACTGTAAGCGGGTAGCTGCGGTGTGCAGGATTGCAGAACTGATCCTACGTTTCCTCTGTCCTGCCTGATTTGTCGTGTTCCTTTCCTAATTCCAGAAAAAAAAACAACTATCAAGTGTAAATAAACTTGAAACTTAAACTGACTTTGAAGGTGTTGTAGGCAGTTCCGGTCTTAGCAGGGCCGCCGAGAGACAGAGATAGGCCCAGGGCAGGGTTGCCGCAGCTGTGGCCACCCCCACCCCCTTGCCTTCCTGCGCCTGCTCCTCCCTCGGTCTCTCTCCTGTTCCCGGGTGTTGGGACCCGGGTTATCGTGTTAACACAATTACTGGATCTCGACACACAGGAGCAGGAGAGAGACAGACCCTGACACCGGGCCCCCCTTGGAGGCCGGGCCTGGGGAATCTTGCTCCCCCTGCCGCCTCTCAGCAGCCCTGGGTCCTAGTCTTTGATTCATCCTCCTTAGCACTGGGGGGGGGGGGGGGGGGGGGGGGGGATGGTGGTGAGGAAATCTGCCCTCTTCTTCAACCAGGTTCCAAGAGACTGGCTTTGCAGGAACCCCGCCTGTACCTGTCAGCTTCATTGTTTGAGAGCTGGTAGAAATCCCCTGGCTGGGCTCCAGATAAAGCCAGAAAGCAGACCTACATCAGAGTGCTTTGTTGAAATTTCCTGCTTCTGTAAACCACAAAACAACTCATTTCAAATATACAACTTCCCACTTTCTCTTGGCGTCTTGTTTCAGGAAAATAGTTACTCCTGGAAAACCAGCAGGGGGAATAAAGCCCTTACCCTCAGAGGTAGAAAAGGGTCCATGAGCTGGAGTGATGTCATCACAGGCTGAGCCCTTGTGGATTTGCATAAGAAATTTCCTTTCTGGTCTGATCCTCTATATAGCAGAGAAAGGGAAACTCAGTCAGAGCAGAGAGGAAGCGAGGAAAGAGACGGATCCAACTGTCCCAGGACATGGTAAAGTGATTCTAAAGTTGGTAGATTCTGCTCACTGAAAGTTATTATCCAAAATTAATACATATTTTAGATCTGTTTTGGAAAAGATTCTTCAGATAGAAATCCCTTTTGGACTGGTCACTAAATGGGAAAAAGCCCTTAATAAACCAGGGGAGTCTTTAAACATCTTTAATTATATGTGTTTTTAAAATATTTCCACAAGGAGATGTCATTTAGGTGCTCACTTTCAAAGCACATAGACTTACAAAATTATATAGTAACCTATGTGCTTTGAAAATGAGCCTCAAAATTATCTCGCACCCTCTGTTTCATTTAATTACATTTCTTTATGGCGAAGGTTTATTCCAATGGGATGTTCCAGCATGTCAGCGACACCTCTGACACCCATGTCAGTAAGTGGATGAGTTACATGAGCCTGGCACCAGCGCTCCCAGAACAGAACCTGGTAGTCTGTCAGAAGGGGTTGGACGTTTTCTTCCAGACGCTGAAGCCCGTCCCGGCTGGCAACGAGCTCCTGGTCTGGTACCACCAAAAAGATTTCACCCAGGGCTCACCACCTCTGCCTTCCAGGGAGTGGGAGGAGGATCTAGGTAAGATCTATTTTCTGTTGTGAGGGGCAGAGGGGGGTCCTTAGATGTTTCACAGCAAAATTAGTATAGCTTTTCCACACAACATTTGCTCCACCTACAGGTCTGAATTATGTAACTCACTTCACTCATGAGTAAATATGTCGTATTCACATAGATTTGGATTTTAGATTAGTTCAGCATATTCCAAAACTCAGTTGAGATAAGTGGCATAGCCATGGGGGGAGGGGGGGAGTTGGGGGTCCCCCACTTTCTGCTCAGCCCCCCCCTCAAATTAGCCATCTCTCTTGCTCTGGCTGTGGGGATTCCCATTCCCTACTAGCTGAAGACCACCTCCTCTTCCATCTCCCGTCCAGTGGCCAGAAATCTCCAAGCTCTGCAGCCGGCGGCAGTGTCCCTGAGCTGCTGCTGCCGCTGCTACTACTACTACTATTAAACATTTCTATAGCGCTACTAGACTTACGCAGCGCTGTACAAATTAACATGAAAAAGACAGTCCCTGCTCAACAGAGCTTACTATCTAAATTGGACAGACGAACAGACAGCTAGGGGTGGGGGAATTGCAGTGGTAGGGGTGATAAGTGAGGGTGTTGAGTAAGAGAGTCATGGTTAGGAGTCGAAAGCAGTAGCAAAGAGGTGGGCTTTAAGCCTAGACGTGAAGACAGCCAGAGACTGAGCCTGACGTACCGGCTCAGGGAGTCTATTCCAGGCATAGGGAGCAGCGAGATAGAAGGAACGGAGCCGGGAGTTAGCAGTGGGGGAGAAGGGGGACGACAGATCCTGATGGCCAATCCAGAAGAGGTGCAATAAGAAGACTTCCAAAGAGGGAAAGATCTTCACCGATAAGAATTTGCTGGGAAATTGTTTCTAAACTTGAGGAAAGATAGACTTAGGAGTAGCCTAATGCAAGGGCTTAGGCAGACTGCTGGTGCATGCTTAGTTTTCATACGTCCGCAAAAACCAAATATGGGGGGAGCAGTGCAGTAGCAGCAGCCGCTCAGACCCTGCCGCTGGCTGCAGAACTTTGATTCTGGTCACTGGACTGGAGGGAGGAGGGTCTCCAGTGGAGTGGCTTGAGGATCCCTACCAGCTCAGGTAGTTATATTTTGCATTCAGGCGGGGGGGGGGGGGTGCCGAGGGAGGGCGAAGGTTGGGGAGATAATTTTGTGCCCGCCCACTTTGGGCTCAGGCTTCCCCCTAAATCAGTCGTCCGGCTACGTCACTGGTTTAGGTGCATTTAATCCAGTATTAGGTACCATCAGAATTACCAGTCCAGGAGAGATGTGGAGGGGCATAATCGAACGGGGTGCCCAAGTTTTCCTGAGGGCGCCCTTGCAGGACGTCCCGGCAAAGGGGCGGGGAAACCTGTATTATCGAAACAAGATGGGCAGCCATCTTTCGTTTCGATAATACAGTCGGGGACGCCCAAATCTCAACATTTAGGTCGTCCTTAGAGATGGTAGTCTCCGGTTTTTGGCGATAATGGAAACCGAGGACGCCCATCTCATAAACGACCAAATGCAAGCTCTTTGGTCGTGAGAGGAGCCAGCATGCGTAGTGCACTGGTCCCCCTGACATGCCAGGACACCAACCGGGCACCCTAGGGGGCACTGCAGTGGACTTCACAAAATGCTCCCAGGTGCATAGCTCCCTTACCTTGGGTGCTGAGCCCCCCAAAACCCACTCCCCATAACTGTACAACACTACCACCCTAAGGGGTGAAGGGGGGCACCTGCATGTGGATACAGTGGGTTTCTGGTGGGTTTTGAAGGGCTCACATTTACCACCACAAGTGTAACGGGTGAGGGGGGGGAGGTGTGGGCCTGGGTCCGCCTGCTTGAAGTGCACTGCTGTACCCACTAAAACTGCTCCAGGGACCTGCATACTGCTGTCAGGGAGCTGGGTATGACATTTGAGGCTGGCAAAAAATATTTTTAAAATTTTTTTAGAGTGGGAGGGGGTTAGTGACCACTGGGGGAGTAAGGGGAGGTCATCTGGTCAGTTCGGGCACCTTTTTGAGGCTTAGTCGCAAGAAAAAATGGACCAAGTAAAGTAGGACAAGTACTCGTCAGGGACACCCTTCTTTTTTCCATTATCGGCCGAGGACGCCCATGTGTTAAGCACGCCCCAGTCCCGCCTTCGCTATGCTTCCGACACGCCCCTGGGAACTTTGGTCGTCCCCGTGACAGAAAGCAGTTGAGGGCACCCAAAATCGACTTTCGATTATGCCGATTTGGGCGACCCTGGGAGAAGGACGCCCATCTCCCGATGTGTGTCAAAAGACGGGAGCCCTTCTCTTTCGAAAATAAGCCTGACAGTCTCCTTGGGTGGGATCATTTAATCTGTAATTAGCCAGGCACTGCTCTCCAATCTCTAGTCTGAAAATAAGGAGCAGTTAGTGTACAGTCAAAGCACACTCACTGCTGGAATAGCTGGTTTTCTTGTAGCAGCTGTATGTCTTTGTGTGTTTGTTTATATCGATTATGGATTTTTTAAAAATGACGTTATTGAATATTTTATTGTAATTTGCCTTGTGCAATATAAGTTCTTTTAAAATTAAAGACAAGTAACGCATTTTGCTTCTGCACTGGGGCTCTCAATCCAAGCTAACTCTTGCCTGGATTTCTTTGAGTACGAGTGTAAAATTAAATAAAGAATCCGTGTTCAAGGAATAATCTTCAGCTCCGATCTCTCTGAAATCTTAGCATGGTGGCTAATTATGAAAGGTTGCTGTCAGGTTCTTGGAGTAACCCTTATTTCAGGCTGTCGCTGAGGCTGTTAGGGCTGGCCACTGTTAGATTATTGGGGGTACCTTTTCCCTCTGGCTGTCATTGAGGCTGTTAAGGCTGGTTTCTGTTGGTTTACATCTGCTTATAAAGCCATACCTGAATACCAAACATTTCTTGCCCAAGAAAAGGCCAGATCCATACTGCCCTTGGGCTGTGATTATTTAACACTGTTAGGACTTTCTAGGAGTCTTCCTAGCTGTCAATTCATCTCAATGTGTACATTAGTACATGGTACTACATTTAAAACGAACAGGAGGAAATATTTTTTCACTGAACGAATAGTCAAGCTCTGGTTCTCATTGCTGGAGGATGTGGTATCAGCGGTTAGTGTATGGGTTAAAAAAAAAAAGGTTTGGACAAGTTCCTGCAGGAAAAGTTCATAGTCTGCTATTGAGATACAGACATGGAGGAAACCACCACTTGCCCCGGGATCGGTAGCATGAATCTTGCTGCTCTTTGGGATTCCAGAATGTTGCTACGCTTTGGGATTCTGCCAGGTACTTGTGGCAGGGATTGGCCACTGTTGGAAGCAGGATACTGGGCTAGATGGACCATTGGTATGACCGACTATGACTATTCTTGTGTTGAGTGGAGGAGTAGCCTAGTGGTTAGTGCAATGGACTTTGATCCTGGGGAACTGAGTTCGATTCCCACTGCAGCTCCTTGTGACTCTGGGCAAGTCACTTAATCCTCCATTGCCCCTGGTACAAAATAAGCACCTGAATATATATAAACCGCTTTGAATGTAGTTGCAAAAACCTCAGAAAGGCGACATGTCAAGTCCCAGTTCCCTTTCCCTATTTGAGATTCTACATGGAATGTTGAACCTATTTGTAGATTCTACATGGAATGTTGCTACTATTGGAGATTCTAGATGGAATGTTGCTACTATTGAGATTCTGTTGCTACTATTTGAGATTCTACATGGAATGTTGCTATTCCACTAGCAACATTCCATGTAGAAGCCTGCCCTTGCACGCACGTCACACTCACAGAAACAGAAGCCTGCACAGCCGCATTGGTGATCTGCAAGGGCAGGCTTCTACATAGAATGTTGCTAGTGGAGGAGTAGCCTAGTGGTTAGTGCAGCGGACTTTGATCCTGGGGAACTGGGTTCGATTCCCACTGCAGCTCCTTGTGACTCTGGGCAAGTCACTTAACCCTCCATTGCCCCTGGTACAAAATAAGTACCTGAATATATGTAAACCGCTTTGAATGTAGTTGCAAAATGCCACAGAAAGGCAGTATATCAAGTCCCATTTCCCTTTCTTATATACAGTCTCGTGGTGTGGATACAGAGAGTAGGGTGGGGACAGGAGGGATGTGCAATGGAAGGCATGTGTGTATTACTCTATTAGCAATATTAGTAACCAGGGGCGTAGCCAGACAACAGATTTTGGGTGGGCCTAGGCAAGAAGTGGGTGGGCACCAAATGTTCTCCCCTACCACCACCAAAAGACATCTCAGCTGACAGGAAAATGCTTCTTTCCACCTTGGCAGTCTGCAGCAGGCATGCGCTGAAAACTGAACATGCGCAGGTGCCAGTATCGTGGAGAGCAGCGTTGTCATTACCATCAGGGGGAAGTCTTCAGCTGGTAGAGCTTGGGATCTCCACCAGCTACCGCTAAGCGTGTGCTACTGTTTGGTGGGCCTGAGCCCTAAGTGGATGGGCCCTGGCCCACCCAGGCCTACCTGTGGCTACGCCACTGTTAGTAACTGTAAAATAGTTTCTTTGCAATCCCAGTAGCTTGTTTGCAAGGAAGCTGCTACAAACCAGGGGCGTAGCTACGGGTGGGCCTGGATGGGCCCAGGCCCACCCAGTTTTGTCTCAGGCCCATCCTCACCTTCTTCCACCCCCGCCATAGCGCTGCCTCCTCTCCTGCACTCCGCGGTCTCTGTCTCCCACCCTCGCGGCAGCGCTTTCAATTTGCTATCAGCGCTGCCTGCCTGACAGCTGACAGACGCGGCGCGACGTCCTCCTGCTCCAGCTCCAGGGCCTTCCCTCTGCCGCGCTGATTCAACTTCCTGTTTACGCAGGGTGGATTGCATGCGGCAGAGGGAAGGTCCCGGAGCAGGACGTTGTCGCGCCGCGTCTGTCAGCTGTCAGGCAGGCAGCACCGATAGAGCGCTGCCGCAGGGGTGGGAGATGGAGACCATGAAGTGCAGGAGAGGAGGCAGCGCCACAGTGGGAGAAGGTGAGTGGAGGCAGCGCTGCTAACTTTAAATGTGCTGCGCGTACGCACGCGTGTGTGTGTGTGTGGGGGGGGCTGTAGTGCCCACCCATCCAACCCGCTGGCCCACCCAAAAATTGTCTTCTGGCTACGCCACTGCTACAAACAGATTCTTCTGGGATGGGAAATAGCATTTGGATATTTAGTCTGGTTCTTGGATAGAGCTCTTTGACTGATGGAAGTATGTCTTTCCCTGCCTCTCTGTCCCATCCTGCCTTGAACCTGATACGAGGGTAAGGTAGACTGTAAATTTAATTAAATTCATCTTTGCTTTGGCCTCAGTTTCATAACATTTCTGAGTTGTGTTAATAGGCAAACACCCTCCCACCCTGAGCTCTCTGCACCTTTCCTTCCAACGCACCTTCAAATACAAAAGGTATTTGGATGTGTCCTGCACAGACTGAGGCCCAGGTATTAATTTATGCTCATCTGTGAATCAGACAGAAGAAAAGCAGCTGACTTTGATCCCCTTTCCCTTCACTTTTCTCCTCTGCCTTTTTTCTTCTCGGAGGCTGCCCGTTGTTTCACTCCTCTGTCTAGTTTTGAATAACCTGAAATCCAGCTGACATTTCGGATTTTTGAATAGACCACTTTAGTATTACGGAAGCTTTTAAACATAATTGCAGGGCAGATTTATGACATAGTCAACGTTGGCTAATAAGAATTTGCATCTCCTCTTCCCTCCTCCCCTGGTCTGCCTGCATCTTTTTCCTTTTAGTGTTGAGATCTGAGGTCCATTTATCAACCCATGACACACATAAAAATATAGTGAGTTGATAAACAGACCTTGTAATGATTTCATTTGGGCTTTCCCTCCTTCTAAAAGTAATACTACATGATATAGTCGGATGAATTGAAAGACAATTATATTCAAGGTTCAAATATATTAGGTCTTTTTCATTTCAGCTGCTGTTTTTAACTGCAAGCCTGCCTCAGATGTGCACAGTGGGGAAATATCTGTCAGACCGTAAGACCTTCAAAAAGGGCTTTTCCCATTCTGTGCACATGGAAAACAATGTTTACTAAAAAAAAAAAAGGAAAATGTTGAAGGGTTTTGGAGCATTTCAGTTGCAAGATTATGATACTTTAATCAGAAAATTCATTTGTTTTGCTTCAGGATATGAAGAACTACAACCATCTGCACCCAAGACCCCACCAAGGCAGAGGTCCAGCTCTTCCAAGAGTGACTTCAACAATGACCAAAAACTCACAGAGAATGATGAGAAGAAGGTGGATGCTGAGGACATAAGTCCGGAGACTGCAAAATACCAAAACACGGATTTTCTGAAGAACATTTCCACTTCAGCTCTACAACAAATAAAGGAGACCTACCGCCTTCACAGTTCATCAGCGAAAGAAATGACAACTCTAGGATTCAGTCCCCTGTGCCAAAGTCTCCCAGACCAAAGAGAAACAAGCCCAAATAGTCAACCATGCTTCAGCTGTTGCCCGAACAGCCTGCCTACCTCGTTGGCCAAAGAGCACCCCCTGCACTTGAATGGACTCTACCCATCATGGCCGTTCTATTCATCTAGGAACCATTTTCCTCAGTCGTATCTCTCTGCCACTTATCCACTTCCCGCTCATAGCTCAGGATTTTTCCTGCCTCCATATTCCTCATTCTTGCTGCCATTTTGTCCTTTGAGTAGAACTGGTGAGACCTGTCCCTTTGGACTTTCTTCACAAACCTCTCAAGTCTACAAAAATGTCTTAGGAGAGGGTAGGTTGCCTTATCCAGGATTGTTCAGGACTGTTATACCACCCCCGTCTCCGGAAACTCAAGGTGTTCCTATTCCTTTGCCCACCAGCACCTTTTCCTTCTCCGGACCGGAATATGAGACTGTATTGTATTCCCCTTGTGGATCAACCAAAGAGAGCTCAGCCATGCATCACCTAACATCCGCTTCAGATACGGTACAGCAGAGCGAGGTCCTTAACCTCAGCACAGCAAAAATCAAACACCTCAGACCTTCTTTGTGTGCCAAGTCCATGGTCTATCCACTGAAGAAGCAAAACGGCAAGATTAAATATGAGTGCAATGTCTGCTTAAAGAGCTTTGGACAACTCTCCAACTTAAAGGTACAGGAAATCGACTTCAGGGCTGCTAGTGATCCGCTTTCTTCCACCATAGCTCCTTAGCCATACAAATTCATAAGAAAGAGGCTAACAGATCAGAAATCATAGTTGCATTGTGAAAAGTGACTACACAAGTGAAAAGAAGATATTTTTCTAAATGTCTTACAAACAGATTCCAGGCGATAGTTCTGCGTAGAGTTTGTGCTACAGCATTACCTCTGCTAGGACTCAACTCTGAACAGATTGTTCAACCAGTACAGTGTAGTTGGCAAGCTGTGATTAGGTTACAAAGATTATTCATTATTAATTTGTTATCATAAACATAACATAGTAACATAGTAGATAACGGCAGAAAAATACCTTCACGGTCCATCCAGTCTGCCCAACAAGAGAAACTCATATGTGCTACTTTTTGTGTATACCCTACCTTGATTTGTACCTGTCCTCTTCAGGGCACAGACCGTATAAGTCTGCCCAGCACTAACCCCGCCTCCCAACTACTAGTCCCGCCTCCCACCACCGGCTCTGCCACCCAATCTACGTGGAATGTTGCTAATATTTGAGATTCTACAGGGAATGTTGCTAGTATAAGAGTAGCCTAGTGGTTAGTGCAGCAGACTTTGATCCTGGGGAACTGGGTGCAATTCTCCCTTGAGTTCAGAGACTCATCTCTGATGGCCCATATTTCCTATAATCTATCCATTATTGCTGATTGGTTTTTGTTTCTTCATTTAAAGCATTATCTCCGCCTCCCAACCACCTGCCCCGGCACAGACCGTATAAGTCTGGCCAGCACTATCCCCGCCTCCCAACCACCAGCCCCGCTTCCCACCACTGGCTCTGCCACCCAATCTCGGCTAAGCTCCTGAGGATCCATTCCTTCTGAACAGGATTCCTTTATGTGGATGAAACAAGTTGGGTAATGTTGCTACACAAATTTGTTAATTTAACCAAAAGGCCTTAGTTAAGGGTAACCTTCCTTGGTCTATCATGATGAGAGCAATCATCACACACATGGAGATTATTAGACTAGTGATGTCATTGCTTTTGGGCCAAAAAGACTTGAAGCAATGGCTAATGATACCTGCACTCAGGCTTCCCATTATTTCTCTTCTCTCTCCCCCTCTGTCCATAAGTACATAAGTAATGCCATACTGGGAAAAGACCAAAGACCTATCGAGCCCAGCATCCTGTCCCCAACAGCGGCCAATCCAGGCCAAGGGCACCTGGCAAGCTTCCCAAACATACTAACATTTTATACAAGTTATTCCCGAAATTGTGGATTTTTCCCAAGTCCATTTAGTAGCGGTCTATGGACTTGTCCTTTAGGAAACCGTCCAACCCCTTTTTAAACTCTGCCAAGCTAAGCGCCTTCACTACGTTCTCCGGCAACGAATTCCAGAGTTTAATTACGTGTTGGGTGAAGAAACATTTTCTCCGATTTGTTTTAAATTTACTACACTGTAGTTTCATCGCATGCCCCCTAGTCCTAGTATTTTTGGAAAGCGTGAACAGGCGCTTCACATCCACCTGTTCCACTCCACTCATTATTTTATATACCTCTATCATGTCTCCCCTCAGCCGACTCTTCTCCAAGCTGAAAAGCCCTAGTCCATCTCTCCTTTGGTGTTTTTACTTCCCTTTCACCTTTTCTTGCCTCTTTCTGATATCCACACAGGTCCACATGAGGGTTCACAGTGGTGAGAGACCCTTCCAGTGCCACATATGCAAGAAACGATTCACACAGCTGGCTCACTTACAGAAGCACCATCTTGTCCATACTGGGGAGAAGCCTCACCAGTGTCTGGTAAGTGAATGGACACAATTTCCACACACAGTTCTGAATGTTTGAGTTATCTTCTACTCTATTGGTGGCCACCTTCGCTAACTAGGTAACTTCTTCTTCTGTAAGAGCTCCAGGAAAACATTTTCTTGCTCAGACCTTTATTAGTTTAAGTTCACAATCTTTGGATCTTTCGTGTATATCTCACACACACAGGTTGTAATCTTAGACCTGTTTCTGAATTGTGTGATAGGATTCAAGGGACATGACTTAGAAACAAGGAAGGCTGACCTCTAGTGGTAGTACCGCAAGACTACTGCTTGAATCATGACCGCCTGCTAGGGACAGGAGCAAGTAGGGTCACTCCTGCCCTGATGACCCACTCATCCACCAGAGACCTAATTTTTAACGGTAGCAGGGTTCGGGGGTGGGGTTGGGGTCTGATCATGTTGGAGAGGGGCTTGGGAAAGAAGGCAGCATGTGTGTGAAAGGCAAGACACCACTGACAGCTATGTGGGTGCAAGCTGATATTCAGTGCCATCACCACATAGCTAAGCGAGCAAAGTTAGAACTGTATTTATGTGACCCTATTTGGTCATTTAGCTATGCAGGCAATAACACTCAATATTGCTGGCACCTGCATAGCTCCAAGCTCCTCCATGACTGTGCCTTCGAACACCCCTCTTCTATCCACTTAAAAAGCAGCTGGTCAGAGCCGATATTCAGGGCCACTGAGAGGGGGATGGGTAGGGTTACCATATGTCCGGATTTACCCGGACATGTCCTCTTTTTGAGGGCATGTCCGGGCAACCGGGCGGATTTTGCCAATATGTCCGTTTGTCTGGATTTCTGGACAAACAGGCAGATATTGCTAGCCTCCCCTCCCCTTACTTACTAGTGCCCTGGTGGTCTAGTGACCTCTTCCGCCTTCCTGTTGGTGATCCTCGGCGCCGCTTCAAAATGGCCACCGAGAGTTGAAGTGACCTAGCGAGACTTCAATTCTCGGTGGCCATTTTGAATCAGCGCCGAGATCAGCAACAGGAAGGCGGAAGAAGTCACTAGACCACCAGGGCAGTAGTAAGGTAAGGGGAGGGGGGGCGACGGGGTATGTGACAGGGGGGGGGGAAACGTGACAGGGGGAGAAAAGAGGGTGTGACAGGGGGCGGAGTGAGGGTGTGAAAGTGGCAGGGCATGTGTCCTCCTTTTTGGGGGACAAAAAATGGTAACCCTAGGGATGGGGGGGGGGGGGGGAAATTCCCTGGGCCTGGCCTCCAAGGAGGGGGTCCAGCTTCCAAGGGAGGGGGCCGGACCAGGCGCAGGCAAGCTTCTTCCTGACTGCCTGCTTCTGGGACGGGTCTATCTTCTCTCAATATCACGTTAATGCAATCATCCGAGTCCTGGGCGGCACACAGCAGGAGCAGGCGAGGAAAGCAGCAGTCGGTAAGGGGGCGGGTGGCGTGGCAGCTGTCTGAGTGTGTGTGGGGGGTGATGTGGCAGCTGCTGCGGTGGCTCGAGTGGAGTGGGGGCGCAGTGATCCGATCCTGCCTCGGGCCTGGCTGGGTCTCTCAGCGGCCCTGCCCAGTTCACTGCTGCTGAATATTGGTGGCTTGTTTGCACAGCACGATTTAAGTGGGCAGGACCCTTTCTTGCCTGCTTAAATCAGTTTGAATACTGACTGAATAAGGGGCAATATGCATCCTGTGGCAATTAGGGCAGTGGTGTAGCCACGGGTGGGCCAGGGCCCACCCTATTTGGACTCAGGCCCACTCAAAATTGTGACACTCTTGTTACGGCTGACAGAGATCCTCAAACCCCGCCAGCTGAAGATTTCCTCCTCCTCAGGCACCAGGTGCTCTTCCAAACGGCAGCACTTGCCCTGAGCTGACACCAACACCAGCCCCTCTGCACATGCTTAGTTTGCTTTCATGCATGCACCGCCTGCTGGCCGTGGCATCAGCTCGAGGAGAGCGCTGACTGCCTGAGCAGGAGCAAATCTTCAGCTGGTGGGGTTTCTAGATCCCCTCCTGCTAGGGTATTTGCTATTTTGGGCTTGCAGGTGGAGGAAGGGACGAAGAGCAGAGAGTGGAGCAAAGCAGAGCACGGTGGGGGGGGGGGGGGCATAAATTCCATGCTCGCCCACTCACCTTGGACTCAGGCCCACCCAAAATTGGCTGTCTGGCTACGCTCCTGAATTAGGGGTTTTTATACAATGCTGTCATGGGTTTTCTATGCCCATGTATTCAGTGCCAGGCCATATCTGGATACTGGTGCTAACATCTGGTGACTGCTGGCGCTGGGTTCTGGTGATATCCAGACTGGTGCTTTGGCTGAAGTTAAAAAAAACAGCCTTTTTACCGTCCTTACTTAACCCAGACAGTTACCCGGATGGTGGACTGAATATTGCCGCTAACCAGGTAACTCCTGGCTCCTGCCCAGACTCTGCCCATGGACTGCCTTGGCACTGGCCAGAGAGTGATGGGGTGGTCTCCCCACAATTTCAAAAATCCTGGTCTGACCCAGTCTGCAGAACTTCAGGGCCGCCGAGAGCCAGAGCCGGACCCGGGACAAGGCCGCCCCCCGGGCCCCCCCCCCACCCCACCCCACCCAAGGTCATCGTCACCGCCGGGCCCCCCTCCTCCACCCGCTACCGGGCCCTGAACTAACCTTAAACGCCTCCTTCCTTTCCTTTCACCACCTTCGCGGCAAGCAGCAGCAGGGCAGACCTCTCCTTCCTTCCGTGCTCCGCCCTCGCGGTCGTTACGTCGGGTGAGGGCGGGACACGGAAGGAAGGAGTGGCCTGCCCTACTGCTGCTTGCCGCGAAGGTGGTGAAAGGAAAGGAAGGAGGCGTTTAAGGTTAGTTAGTTCGGGAGCGACGGTGGGCGGGCCTGACTGCGGTGGCGCCGGGCCCCCTCCGGAGGCCTGGGCCCGGGGACTTTTGTCCCCCCCTGTCCCCCCCTCTCGGCGGCCCTGCAGAACTTATCCGGGTAGGAGTCCTGCTAAATATTGGTCTCATTAACACTGAATTGTATGTAACTTAATTCCCTTCTTTTTCTGGTCTCCGTTCTGTCCCTTAAGTGACTCCTCCCATTTTCCCCACTCTCTTCTTTGCTTCTCCACACATTTCCACTTTTCCTTCCTCCAATTCTCTCTTTCATATGTTTACTGTAGGTCTGCTCCAAACGCTTCAGCAGCACCAGCAACCTGAAAACACACTTGCGTCTTCACTCGGGAGAAAGACCCTATCTCTGCCACTTGTGTAGCAGCAGATTCACTCAATACGTTCACCTCAAGCTGCACAATCGTTTGCACAAGCGCCAGCGGCTACATAAGTGCACCAGCTGTACCAAGGCCTATGTCCACCGCTTTAGCTTGGAGGTGCATCAGAGAAGATACTGCTCCTTATCCCCTCACACACGTTGTTCACCCGCTGAACTCAAACTGGTCAATGAGATGATTGAGTGCTTTGATTCCAGCCAGGAAGCCGTTAACTTGGAGTGCGGTGTAGATCCTATCAAGGCTCCTTTGGTGATGGAGAGTTTGATCCTAACGGAGATGAAGACAAAGAGCTCTGGAACGTTCCTCAAGGACCAGGCATCTTATTCTCCAGCACTTCTTCCCAAGCAGGAAGACAGCCTCTCGTCAGCTCGTTACAACTTCTCTAAGAAGCAGGAGGATCCACAGAAACGAACGGAGCTAACCTGACATTAAAGAGGAAGGCCTCCATGGAACCAAAAATGTTGGACGCTGTCTCCTCTTTGCTATGAAATGTACTGTGATGATCCACAATTCTACAGGGCTTAGGCATAGGCGAGGTGAAATTATGAAGCGTACGTTAAAGATTAAATGTCATGATTTTTTTTTAATATAAATGTATTTTGACCAGCGTGCCCAATGAGATTGCTTACAAATAATAGTTGAGTGAAAAAATGGTGGTTGGCTTTTCGATGTATGTGTGGTGAAGGCGGTTAGCTTGGCAGAGTTTAAAAAGGGGTTAGACGGTTTCCTAAAGGACAAACCGCTACTAAATGGACTTGAGAAAAATCCACAATTCCAGGAATAACGTATAGAATGTTTGTACGTTTGGGAAGCTTGCCAGGTGCCCTTGGCCTGGATTGGCCGCTGTCGTGGACAAGATGCTGGGCTCGATGGACCCTTGGTCTTTTCCCAGTGTGGCATTACTTATGTATAAGAGTGGAAGGAACATGTGGTCCATTGTTTACAATACTCTGGGATATGAGATATAGAAGATCTGGTAGGTAAAACACTGAGGGTTCTTTTTACTAAGGTGCGCTGAAAAATGGCTTGCGGTAGCGTAGGCACGGGTTTTGGGCACGCGCCGATCCATTTTTCAGCATGCCTGTAAAAAAAAAAAAAAGGCCTTGGGGGGGGGGGGGGGGGGGGATTTTGCTGAAAACGGACGTGCAGCAAAATCAAAATCGCCGCGCGTCCATTTTGGGTCTGAGACCTTACCACTAGCCATTGACCTAGCGGTAAAGAATCCAGGCAGTAATGACCTACGCTTGCCAAAAATGAAATTACCGAAAGAGCCATGTGGTAACTCCATTTTGGCGTGCGTTGGGCACGCATAGAGGCTTACGCGGCTAAGTAAAAGGGCCCCTTAATAATTGGCATGTGAGTGGAGGAGTAGCCTAGTGGTTAGTGCAGTGGACTCTGATTCTGGGGAACTGGGTTCAATTCCCACTGCAGCTCCTTGTGACTCTGGGCAAGTCACTTAACCCTCCATTGCCCCAGGTACAAATAAGTACCTGTATATAATATGTAAGCCGCATTGAGCCTACTATGAGTGGGAAAGCGCGGGGTACAAATATAACAACAACATGGAATGTTGCTACTATTGAGATTCTGTTGCTACTATTTGGGATTCTACATGGAATGTTAATGTTGCTATTCCACTAGCAACATTCCATGTAGAAGCCTGCCCTTGCAGATCAGCAACCCCTCCTTGGACACATACAAGGAATTTTCTCAATTATTGTGGGCACCCACAAAGTCGGCTCTTATGGTTGGAGGTGCAAATTATTATAGTAGATTGCATTTGTATCCCACATTTTCCCACCCGTGAAAGTGACATTATTCTGTACATTTATGTACTCAAGTGGCGTATAGATACGGACACCCAATTATAAAATGACCCTCTTAGTATTGCTTTTCTTAGGGAAATGAAAGCGCCAGATTAAAACCAGGACTGGATTCACTGTGCTGAAAATCTGGATCCAGTTAACAACCTTAGCTATCTAATCTCTTTTAAGTTTGAGACAGACCTTATTGCTCTAAAGGAACTTGTCTGTGCACCAGACCTGAAAGTAGCAGTTATCAGATTCCTGAGAATTTCTTTCTCTGATATTGTCCACCCCTTCCGTAACAGGAAAAATGACACTTTTCACCCCAACCGAACTGCCCACTAGTGTAAACTAGGAAACAGGAAGCCATAGTGTGAGAACTTCTCCTTCTGACACCAGAGACCAGCTCAGCTCCTTATGTCTGCTTCTTTCTCACAAGGAGCGGAATGTCTTTCGCTTACCTCACATTTCCCCAAGGTTAGCTTGGCTTGCCGTGGAATTATTTCGGAAGACACTTCTTAGAAATAGCTTCAGCCTTCCTGCCCCAGTCTAGCTGTACCTCTCCCCTGTAGCACTGAGGTTCCACTGCCTCCAGCTCTCAGCGGTTTTCTGCACTCTTCAGCCTTCCTGTGTACCACAGGTTGTGCATTTCACACCACTTACAGGTGCCACAGAATCAGTGGCAGAGTACTGGGGGATTGCATAGTGGCTTCACCTTTGATAACTTCCATTCTAAACTCCTACATAGGGTTATGAATTTTGATGTTCACTCTTTCTGTGGTTATTATATGCAGGTATTTTCTCTGTCCCTAGTGGGCTCACAATCTAATTTTTGTACCTAGGGTAATATAGAGGGTTAAGTGACTTGTCCAGGGGTACCAGGAGGAGCCACAGTGGGATTTGAACCAAGTTCTCAGCCCACTGCACTACCATTAGGCTATTCCTCCACTCCATAGCTATCCGTCATCTAAAGTAAGGATTCTCAAGCCAGGACACACCTAGCCAGTCAGGTTTTCAGGATATCCACAATGAATATGCATGAGAGAGATTTGCATAGAATGGAAGCAGTGCATGCAAATTTATGAACATGCATATTCATTGTGGATATCCTGAGAACCTGACTGGCTCGATGTGAACAGCATAGTGTGATATTTCTAATCCCTGATTCTACCCATTAAAATGAATGCTGCAGGTCCCATAATGCAGTGCTTCTCAACCAGTCCTCGGGGCACACCCAGCCAGTCTGGTTTTCAGTATATCCTCACTGAATATGCATAAGATAGATTGGATATCCTGAAAACCTGAGGTGCAACATTCAGCTGGTGGCGATCGACATTTTGCCGACTGCCATTGGTATTAAATCTGGAAATTCAATGCTGGGCCACGTCTGGGCTCTGGCATTGAATGTCCCAGTATTGGGATCTGGCTAAAATCTAGCTGGTTAAAGGACCCTTTTACAAAGCATCCGTAAGCCCAACACAGGCTTACCGCATGCTAACTTGGAACCACTGCTGCCCGATGTGGATGCCGGCAGCAGTTCCACCTTGAGTGTGCGCCATTTTTATTACTTTATAGCGCAGTGCTAACCCGGTGGTAATCAGGCATTGCCGTTCGCTTTACCGCCGGGTTACCCTGGGAGCCCTTACCGCCACCTCAATAGGTGGCAGTAAGTGCTCCCCCCCCCCCCCCCCCCCGCACAGCCATGTGGTAAGAATAATCTTACGGCATGGCCATTTTTTAGGGGCTTTTTACCCACTGCAGGAAAAATCCCCCCCCACCACCACCGCAGTGCCCTTTTCCCCACAGTTTAGTAAAAGGACCCCTAAGTGCAATATTTGGCACTTAATCGGCTATGAAGAACGCGTAAAGCGTTTTGTGCAGTTATTGGAAGTGGGTAGTGCCAACTCACCCCCGGAATGCCCCCAAATAGCCGGTTTCAGCTTGAGAACTAACAGGGCATATTCAGTAGCAGTATCCAGTTCAGTGCCGCTGAAATTTTCCAGTTAGCCCTGGACAGACGATTTAAATGGCCAGCGGCCTGATTTCTAGGTTACTGGGGCCACACTCCCAGTGGTCTCACAGTTCCCAGAAAGAACTCATAGACTCAACACACAAACCACCAGGATTCTTTATCAGTCCAGACAAGCAGCGTCAACAAACTAAACAGGTTTACTGTCACACCTGAACAATGAACAAAAAAATGTGCAAACAATAACAGGTAACTGAAATATGGATCAATTATAACACTAACCAAACATATGGTTACTTCCTAAAAGGTACGTGGGGAGAGCAGGACACATAACTGTTCACCAAGCCTCAGCAAAGAGATCTGTCTCTCTCTTTTCCCGGGCTGAAACTGAAGCAACACCCAGTAACTACTGGGTAATTTCAAGCTCCAGGCCAATCAGAGCCCAGTCAACAAGTTTTAAAAGTATACTGCTCACAGTCCTGTAGATTCACTTCTGCACTGAGTGAAAAGAGAGCGTTCATTTTTTTTATAACAGCTTTAACATAAAACATGCACCACCTGCTGGCCAAACTAGAGAAATGCACTTCAAGGTTTAATAAAGGCTTTAACAGGTTTAAAACACACTGTTCTGTCACAAGAGGAATGAAGCGTGTTGGTAACCACTGGGTCATTTACTGAGCAGAAATGAGAGGGGAACTAGCTTCAGTGGCGTTCCTAGGGCGGCTGACACCCAGGGCGGATCGCCGATGCGCCCCCCCCCGGGTGCAGTGCCCCCCCCCCCGTCGAAACGACACCCCCGGGTGCATTTTTACCTGCTGGGGGGGGGGGGGGTGCCGCGCACCTGTCGGCTTTGCTCGTTCCATGCTCCCTCTGCCCCGGAACAGGGAGCACGGAACAAGCGGAGCCGACAGGCACGTGGCACCCCCTCAGCGGCATGCACCCACCGCTCCCCCCTAGGAACGCCACTGACTAGCTGTAAGCAACATTTGAGTGGGGTTACAGTGAGCGCATGCTTTGGAGAGGGGAGGAAGGAGAAACAGCTGATGGGAAATTATCGAATAAAGCTCCTGCAGATGTAGATATGAGTGATCTCTCTTGCACCACAATGACAAACTGGCCAAGCCGCAAGGGGGGGGGGGGGGGAGGATGCGATGTGCTTCTCCTTTGCCTCTTGAACAATGATCTAAGTCAGTGAGTCATAAACTTGTCCTGGGGGATCCTCCAGCTTCACAATATCCACAAAGAATATGCAAGGTAGGTGGAACAGCTGAGAGAATTTTAAAGCAAATGTCAAATTTGTAATGTATTGTTCCCCAGCTTTCTCCTGGAGGTATACCTAGCCAGTTGGATTTATATGCATGAGATAAACTTGTATGCTAATCTACCACATGCATATTCATTATGGATATCCTGAAAGCAGACTGATTAGACGCCTCCAGGATATGGCTGGAAAATACTGGTTAACTGCATAGGAGGAATTACAGCTTGTTCTCAGCGCTGTTGAAGCATTACAGACAGTGGCGTAGCCACGGGTGGGCTTGGGTGGGCCAGGGCCCATCCATTTAGGGCTCAGGCCCACCCAACAGTAGCACACGTTTAGTGGTATCTGGTGGGGATCCCAAGCTCTACCAGCTGAAGACTTCCCCCTGATGGTAACGAAAACGCTACTCTCCATGATACCGGCACCTGTGCATTCTCAGTTTTCAGGGCATGCCTGCTGCAGACTGCCAAGGTGGAAAGAAGCGTTTTCCCGCCAGCTGAGATATTTTTTTGGTGGTTGGGGGGGAAGGGGAACACTTGGTGCCCACCCACTTCTTGCCTAGGCCCACCCAAAATCTGTTGTCTGGCTACGCCCCTGATTACAGAACACACCCTGTAGGTACAGTTTTTTCTCAAATACTGTTGGCATGGTTCTCGTTTTGGTTAAAAGAAAAGACAGCCCTTTCACTCTGTACTCTCACACAGTTCAATGCATTTCACCAGCAGGTCCCTCTAGCAGCATTTGACCATCCATCGCCTCTTCTGCCTCTGCCTGGTATTTGGATCCCTTGTAAATTCTCTCAGAGGTACCCCTTAGAGACAGTGCTGTCCTCCTGCCAGCTTGGAATTATTTGTCACCAACCCTGAACCTTCTTGAAACCTGGTTGCTTTTTCCCATTGCAGCTAGATTGAAAGGTGGAGGCTGCCCCTGGCCCCATTCCCGATCCCTTTGTTTAAAGAAAGTTATAATTGCTCCTCACTCTTTTAAGTTGCTGATGTGTGAAAGTAGTGGCTGTATGATTTTTTTTTTCTTAGTAATTCCAGTTGATCTTGCAAGGAGGAGAATAGGTGTGACTATTTATTTTATTTATTTAGATTTTGCTCATACCTTTTCAGTAGTTTCTCAAGGTGAGTTACATTCAGGTACTCTGGATATTTCTCTGTCCCAGGAGGGCTCACAATCTAAGTTTGTACCTGAGGCAATGGAGGGTTAAGTGACTTGGCCAAGATCACAAGGAGCAGCAGTGGGATTTGAACCGGCCACCTCTGGATTGTAAGACCACTGCTCTAACCACTAGGCTACTCCTCCACTAGTAACATTCCATGTAGAAGCCTGCCCTTGCAGATCAGCAATGTGGCCGTGCAGGCTTCTGTTTCTGTGAGTCTGACGTCCTGCACGTACAGTGGGGGAAATAAGTATTTGATCCCTTGCTGATTTTGTAAGTTTGCCCACTGACAAAGACATGAGCAGCCCATAATTGAAGGGTAGGTTATTGGTAACAGTGAGAGATAGCACATCACAAATTAAATCCGGAAAATCACATTGTGGAAAGTATATGAATTTATTTGCATTCTGCAGAGGGAAATAAGTATTTAATCCCTCTGGCAAACAAGACCTAATACTTGGTGGCAAAACCCTTGTTGGCAAGCACAGCGGTCAGACGTCTTCTGTAGTTGATGATGAGGTTTGCACACATGTCAGGAGGAATTTTGGTCCACTCCTCTTTGCAGATCATCTCTAAATCATTAAGAGTTCTGGGCTGTCGCTTGGCAACTCGCAGCTTCAGCTCCCTCCATAAGTTTTCAATGGGATTAAGGTCTGGTGACTGGCTAGGCCACTCCATGACCCTAATGTGCTTCTTCCTGAGCCACTCCTTTGTTGCCTTGGCTGTATGTTTTGGGTCATTGTCGTGCTGGAAGACCCAGCCACGACCCATTTTTAAGGCCCTGGCGGAGGGAAGGAGGTTGTCACTCAGAATTGTACGGTACATGGCCCCATCCATTCTCCCATTGATGCGGTGAAGTAGTCCTGTGCCCTTAGCAGAGAAACACCCCCAAAACATAACATTTCCACCTCCATGCTTGACAGTGGGGACGGTGTTCTTTGGGTCATAGGCAGCATTTCTCTTCCTCCAAACACGGCGAGTTGAGTTCATGCCAAAGAGCTCAATTTTTGTCTCATCTGACCACAGCACCTTCTCCCAATCACTCTCGGCATCATCCAGGTGTTCACTGGCAAACTTCAGACGGGCCGTCACATGTGCCTTCCGGAGCAGGGGGACCTTGCGGGCACTGCAGGATTGCAATCCGTTATGTCGTAATGTGTTACCAATGGTTTTCGTGGTGACAGTGGTCCCAGCTGCCTTGAGATCATTGACAAGTTCCCCCCTTGTAGTTGTAGGCTGATTTCTAACCTTCCTCATGATCAAGGATACCCCACGAGGTGAGATTTTGCGTGGAGCCCCAGATCTTTGTCGATTGACAGTCATTTTGTACTTCTTCCATTTTCTTACTATGGCACCAACAGTTGTCTCCTTCTCGCCCAGCGTCTTACTGATGGTTTTGTAGCCCATTCCAGCCTTGTGCAGGTGTATGATCTTGTCCCTGACATCCTTAGACAGCTCCTTGCTCTTGGCCATTTTGTAGAGGTTAGAGTCTGACTGATTCACTGAGTCTGTGGACAGGTGTCTTTCATACAGGTGACCATTGCCGACAGCTGTCTGTCATGCAGGTAACGAGTTGATTTGGAGCATCTACCTGGTCTGTAGGGGCCAGATCTCTTACTGGTTGGTGGGGGATCAAATACTTATTTCCCTCTGCAGAATGCAAATAAATTCATATACTTTCCACAATGTGATTTTCCGGATTTAATTTGTGATGTGCTATCTCTCACTGTTACCAATAACCTACCCTTCAATTATGGGCTGCTCATGTCTTTGTCAGTGGGCAAACTTACAAAATCAGCAAGGGATCAAATACTTATTTCCCCCACTGTATGTGCAGGACATCAGACTCACAGAAACAGAAGCCTGCGCAGCCACGTTGCTGATCTGCAAGGGCAGGCTTCTACATGGAATGTTGCTAGTGGAATAGCAACATTAACATTCCATGTAGGATCTCCTATAGTAGCAACATTCCATGTAGAATCTCAAGGTGAGTTACATTCAGGTACTCTGGATATTTCTCTGTCCCAGGAGGGCTCACAATCTAACTTTGTACCTGAGGCAATGGAGGATTAAGTGACTTGCCCAAGATCACAAGGAGCAGCAGTGGGGTTTGAACCAGCCACCTCTGGATTGCAAGACCGGTGCTCTAACCACTAGGCCACTCCTATGCAATGTGAAATAAGTAATCCCATCTGTGTCTGATGCCAATTCCTCATTTGACAGGAAGGGCCCTGGCACTTGCAGTATAGGGATGATTTATCCTACCCCCCCCCCCCTCTCCCCCGCTGGTTACCAGCAATGAGAAAGTTACTACTTTAGGGGATTGTTATTTGGAGAGAGCCACTGAGCAAATCAGAGGGTTAGGCTGAAGGTAACCCAGGCTTTCCTTTGGTGAGCGAGGTTCATCCCACAGTTCAAGCTTATTTAATATACCGCAAATAAACAAAGTTATCTAAGCGGTTCACAATAAAACAAATTCTAAAATGAGAACATAAGGTAGTGGGATTACAATGGGGTGTAATAAGTAAAATTAAGAGATAGACAGCAACCTAACCTTAATTTGGAAGGGGAAAGATACAATAGGTGTGTGTGGGGGGGGGGGGTGGGGTACTGTAGAAGAATAGACCAGACAGTGATAAACTGGAATTCGTTGCCAGAGAATGTGGTAAAGGCAGTTAACTTAGCGGGGTTTAAAAAAGGTCTGGACGGCTTCCTAAAGGAAAAGTCCATAGACCATTATTAAATTGACTTGGGGAAAATCCACTGCTTATTTCTGGGATAAGCAGCACAAAATGTATTGAACTTTTTGGTGATCTTGCCAGGTCAGTGGCGTACCAAGGGGGGGGGGGCGGTGGGGGCGGTCCGCCCCGGGTGCACGCCGCTGGGGGGGTGCCGCGCGCCTGTCGGCTCTTCGTTTTCATGCTCCCTCTGCCCCGGAACAGGTTACTTCCTGTTCCGGGGCAGAGGGAGCATGAAAACGAAGAGCCGGCAGGCGCGCGGCACCCCCCCCCCCAGCGGCGTGCACCCGTGGGGGGGTTTCTTTCGTCGGGGGATCGGGGGTTCTTTCACCGGGGGGGGGGGGCGTCGCGCTGCATCCGGGGGGGCAGGGCGCATCGGCGATCCGCCCCGTGTGTCAGCCCCCGTAGGAACGCCACTGTGCCAGGTATCTGTGACCTGGATTGGCCACTGTTGGAAACAGGATGCTGGGCTTGATGGACCTTTGGTCTGTCCCAGTATGGCAATACTTATGTACTTACGTTTATGCTCAAGTGGAAAAGCTTGAGAAAAGAAATGGGTCTTAAGGGACCTTAAAAGGAAAAGTTCGGACCGAAGATAAAAAGATATGTTGTTCCAGAGGGGAAGGGAAACTATTGAAAAAGCAGATGTTCTAGCTGAACGTGAACAAATCTGGAGAAAGGTAGGTACCATAAGGAGGGACTGCTGAGATGAGCATAATGAACTGATTGGAGAGTAGAGGGTAAGATGTTTGAATAGAAAGCGTGGAATATCAGAGTGGAGAACTTGAAAAGTTACGATGAGAATCTTAAAGAAAATACGGTATCGTATTGGGAGCTTGTGTTCATGATAAAGTAAAGGAAAGACACTATAGTACTTTCTAGCGTCATATATCAGTTTAACAGAAATATTTTGAACCAGTTGTAAGCGACGCTGTTGATATTTCAGTAGGCCATGAAGAATAGAATTACAGTAGTCAAGGCACAAAATAACAAGGGAATGAATGAGCAAACAGAGGGAAGATTTGGAGTGGCCTAGTGGTTAGGGTGGTGGCCTTTGGTCCTGAGGAACTGAGTTCAATTCCCACTTCAGGCACAGGCAGCTCCTTGTGACTCTGGGCAAGTCACTTAACCCTCCATTGCCCCATGTAAGCCGCATTGAGCCTGCCATGAGTGGGAAAGTGCAGGGTACAAATGTAACAAAAATAAAATAGATACTATATACACATATATTCTCCTGGTCAAACACCACAGACCCTGAAGCAGAGTTTGAAAGTTGGGCCATGGGAGGTGTTTAAGCGACTACGGGATTGAGAGATAAGTGTTATCTGGTAGAACCACTAAGAATTAGCTCTCTATTAGGAGGTTTTTGCCCATGATGATTAAAGAGACCTCTTGTATGTTGAGAGATCAACGATAGAGTGTTCTCTTTTGGTTTGAGGCGTTTCCTCCATAACACTAAAAATATTCACATCTGATCTAATCTGGACTAACTGTTTAGATAGAAATCAAGGTCAGGTATACACAAAAAGTAGCACATATGACTTTATCTTGTTGGGCAGACTGGATGGACCGTGCAGGTCTTTCTCTGCCGTCATCTACTATGTTACCATGTAAATAGGGAAAGGGAAATGGGACTTGATATACCACCTTTCTGTGTTTTTTTGCAACTCCATTCAAAGCGGTTTACAGAGTATATACAGGTACTTATTTGTACCTGGGGCAATGGAGGGTTAAGTGACTTGCCCAGAGTCACAAGAAGCTGCAGTGGGCATCCAACCCAGTTCCCCAGGATTAGAGTCTGCTGCACTCATGCTTCAAATGACAGCTTTAAGTGTGAAGGTGGGGGGGACAGGGCAGGAAAAATGCTGAACAATGAATGTGGGAATGCTGACCTTGCTTTCATATGCTGAAAGTGCTAAAACTATTAGGGTAAGTTGACCTTCCACCAGTATCCCTCTAGTCCACTTATACTATAACCTAGTGCCCTCTTATGGTCGTACTGAGCATTACTGAGCAGAGCAAAGCTAGAAGAGGGGATCTGAGGTAGGACCCACCAGGACTTTGGACAGGAGCCAACACACATATCTTTGGGACTTTGGAGACAAATAAAATACAAAATAAGTGAGACTGATAACTGGGAAGTAACTTTATATCCAAGTCAGAGGCTGAAAAGATTTTGTACAATATAGAAGTAGGAACCAGATGTAGGTGTACCCGACGATGGTTAGAGCAGGATTCAGACACAGCTGTGGCGTATGTGACGAGGGATAGGAAAGAGGTTAGATACAGTGGTAGGGAATGTGACAGGGGTTAGAGAGGGTGGTCAGATATTGTCTCATTGTATGCTGCAAGGGGTAGAGCAGGGGTCACACACAGCTGTGTGTGGGACATGTGTCTTAAGTACTGCCACACTGGGACAGACCAAAGGTCCATCAAGCTCAGCATCCTGTTTCCAACAGTGGCCATTCCAGGTCACAAATACCTGGCAAGATCCCCAAAAAGCTCAGTACATTTTATGCTGCTTATCCCAGAAATAAGCAGTGGATTTCCCCCATTTTAACAATGCTCTATGGACTTTTCCTTTAGGAAGCCATCCAAATCTTTTTTAAACCCTGCTAAGCTAACTGCCTTTACCTCATTCTCTGGCACTGAATTCCAGAGTTTAATTACACATTGACTGAAGAAAAATTGTCTCCGATTTGTTTCAAATTTACTACTTTGTAGCTTCATCGCATGCCCCCTAGTCCTAGTATTTTTGGAAAGAATAACCAAACGATTCACATCTACCCGTTCCAATCCACTCATTATTTTATAGACCTCTATCATATCTCCCCTCAGCTGTCTCTTCTCCAAGCTGAAGAGCCCTAGACGCTTCAGCCTTTCCTCATAGGGAAGCCGTACCATCCCCTTTATCATTTTCGTCGCCCTTCTCTGTACCTTTTCTAATTCCACTATATCTTTTTTCATAGTTTAAGGAAGATCTTGAGAGACAGTAGAAACAATGGAACAGGTTGTGTAATTTCTCACTCCTCAAAAATAATAAGAATGTTTTACATTAGTGCTAAATGGCAAAGTGGAGAGACCAGTTTTAGGTGTGGGAGGTGTGTGACTTTAGGGTTATTACAGGGCTGTGTATTGCTCTCTGTGTGAGTATTGAAAAACAGCATATGTATTGTACTATATGAGACAGGGTTGTGTGCATTCATGTGGGTAGGTATGTGTAACAGTATTAGTAGTACGGGACGCTCCATGAAGCTTGCATAAATTCTAGAAAACACAATTAATCACTGGAAAATGCAGCATGAAAACATCAAGGCTAATAATTTAGCTGAGTTTAAAACAGGTTTTGATATGTTTCTAGAGGGCATTTAACTGTTACTTAGCTGGAAAGCTTTAGACATTGCCATGTTCCACTTTTAATATGGAAAGGACATTCCTATCTGGGACCTGATGGGCACTGAAGTCAGAATATGGTAACATGCAGCAGATAAAGACCTGGACAGTCCATGCAGTTTGCCCAACAAGGGGACTAAGTGATGCATGTGGGTAAGAGGAACCCGAATTACAGCTATGTCATGCAAGGTTCCGCGTTAGGAGTCACAGACCTAGAAAGGGATCTGGGAGTCATCATGGATAAGACATTTAAAACTTCTGCTCAGTGTGCTGCGGTGGCTAAGAAAGCGCACAGAATGTTGGGTATTATTAGGAAAGGGATGGAAAACAAACACCAGGATGTTATAATGCCGTTGTATCGCTCCATGGTGCGACCGCACCTCGAATATTGTGTCCAATTCTGGTTGCCGCATCTCAAAAAAGATATAAAGGAATTGGAGAAGGTGCAGAGAAGGGCGACGAAAATGATAAAAGGGATGGAACGACTTCCCTATGAGGAAAGGCTGAGAAGGTTAGGGCTCTTCAGCTTGGAGAAAAGGCGGCTGAGGGGTGATATGATAGAAGTTTACAAAATAATGAGCGGAGTAGAGCGGACAGATGTGAAGCGTTTGTTTACACTTTCAAACAACAACAGAACCAAGGGACACAAGATGAAGCTAGAATATGGTAGATTTAAAACAAATAGGAGAAAGTTTTTCTTTACTCAGCGTGTAGTTAGACTCTGGAACTCGTTGCCAGAGAATGTAGTGACAGCAGCTGGCCTTGCGGAGTTTAAAGGGGGTTTGGACAGATTCCTGAGGGAAAAGTCCATTGAACATTATTAAAAGAAAACTTTTTAATGGGTTTTGCCGGGTTCTTGAACCCTGGATTAGCTGCTGTCGGAGACAGGATGCTGGGCTTGATGGACCCTTGGTCTTTTCCTAGTATGGCGGTGCTTATGTGCTTATGATTAGAGTTGTACCTGCCCCTGCCCCTCTGTTCCCAGCTGGATGGTCCATTGGATTGGTGTTTGTTTCTGGGTGTAAATAAGGAAACAAGTGTATGTAGTATGAACGATTGAAGCCCCCTTCTTACTAGGTCCTGGATGTGGATCTGAGGGCTGTGGTTACACTGCAGCAGCCTGAGACCTCCCCCCCCCCCCCCCCCCCCTCCGCCAATGTTCTCACATGCCCTTGGATTCTCTGCAAAACTCTAAAGAGAGGGACAGGGAAATGATCCTTTAAATCTTTTTTTTTTTTTAATTACATATTCTTTTCTCTAGCCATTAGCTGTGGGTCCCAAGGCAAAGGTACATTTCCAATCCGTTTTCACCCACCCAGGCCAGTCCCCAAAAGACCTGTTACCAGTAGTGAGATACTCGCTCCAGCAGTGAGAGACTTACACCAGCAGTGAGATGCTCTGCTCACAGCAGCATTTGCTAAATACTCTTATCTCATCATATTATTTACATTTTCATATTCCCGCAGCTTCTCGGCTTTCAGTTCCAGCTGGTGTCATCAGCCACACACACAAACTGGTCGGCCAAAACAATGAAACAGGTGAGATTCACACTGTTTGCACTAGGAGGGTTGAGCTCAGTTTTAATCCTCACCCCCCCCCCCCCCCCACTCCACCTCCTGCTTCGAAGCACACCTGTCTGTTTGCTGTTGGGTTTACATGTGACTGCCCAGAGTTCCTGCTCCCTGGCTGGATAGAGCCTCAGGTGACAAGTCAGGTATGGAAAAAGAGCAGCAAGAAAAACCCACCTCTGCTCCTGCCTCAGTCAGTCATCAGCTGGAGCTTCTCCAGAAAGGGCTAGCTATCTGGGATCCTACTTGCCACCTTTGCGGCAGAACCCCTGCCCCCTCTGTGCTGGTTGGATGTCAGTCTGGAAGACCAATTTGTAAAGGCAAAAATTAAAACCCACATGCAGACGCAGAGAACAATTAGCTTGTGGCTAAAGAAAGCCAGTTTCTGGAGCGACCGGCCGGAGTCCCTGTTGCCCCCTCTAGGCTGCCACTTTCCCAGGTTTCTGATCCAAACCTGTCTCTCTTCTCATGGCATCGGGGGCACCGGCACCCAAGAAAGGGGGCATAAGGCGGAATCTCCTGAAACTCTTCTCTAGGAGGGAAGCCAACCTCAAAGATGTGGAGAAGGGGGAGGCCAGGATGGCAATTGACCCCCTAACAGAACTGGACGGAAAGGCCAAAGATAGGTGGAAAGAGAAGAAACGCAAGGACCGAGGAACCCAAGTCAGGTACTGCTACTTATTATTATTACATTTGTACCCTGCGCTGTCCCACTCAAAGCGTGTTCAATGCGGCTTACATAGTAATAGGGATTACAGGATTTTGATTAGAAAATAAAAGTTAAATATAACAGAATAACAAAAGTGACAGGTAGGTAGAGAAGGACAGGGGTGAAGGAGTAGGAGAGGTGCAAACAAGGGTAGAAGAGGCGGGAGGGGGATGGGTACAGGATAAGCAAATGGAATTTTGGTTGGAAAGATAGTCAAGGTCATTGTCGTTGTCTCCTGGATATGTGATGGGTAGTAGGATTCATCAGTGGCATAGGAAGGGGGGGCGGTGGGGCAGTCCGCCCCTGGTGCACGCCGCTGGGGGGGGGGGGGGTCGGCTCCGCTGGTTCCCTGCTCTCTCTGCCCCGGAACAGGTTACTTCCTGTTCCGGGGCAGAGAGAGCAGGGAACCAGCGGAGCTGACGCAGCTCCCAGCGACGTGCACTCGGTGCGGACCGGCGCTCCCGCCCGCCCCCTTTCCTATTCTAGTGGTAAGAATGCGTCCGGGGGGGAGGGGTGCCGTGCTGCACCCGGGGGGGGGGGGGGTGCACAGCGGCAAACCGCCCCGGGTGTCAGCTGCCCTCGCTACGGCACTGGGATTCATAGGATTAGTTTGGGCCATTAGGATAGGCTTGCTTGAACAGATGGGTTTTTAGTGATTTCCGGAAGGGTAATAGCCACTGATTGATCTGATAGGTCTTGGGAGGGCATTCCACAGTTGGCTACCTAAGGAGGAGAAATTGGATCCAAAATAGGTTTTATATCTGAGTCCTTTGCAATTGGGGTAATGTAGATTGAGGTAAGTGCGTGAAGTTTCAGACATATTTCTGGTGGGAAGGTCAATCAGATTAAACATATAGCTCGGAGATATCACTTCTATAGCGCTATTAGACAGACATAATGCTGCAGAGATACATATAAGAGGAGCTTACGATCTCATCCAAGAGAGAGACCGAGAGGCCAATGCTCAAATGTCGCCGTTAACGTGTGTAGCCACCGCCGAATTTACCAAACGTGGAACAGCGATCGATGCTCAAAGGAAATTGCATGCAAATGTGATACGCGGAAAGTCTACACGCATCTTGGTAGAGAAAGTGCCTAGCGCGTGCGCGGAACGGTCTCGCGGTAAGCATCAATGTTCTGCGCATGCCCAAGAAAAAAAAAAAAGCAGAATGTTTATTGTTCCAAAATACCTTTTTACAGTACTGTTACGTGCGGAAAACACACATATAACAGACGTGCAGGGCACATTTCCAACACAGGTGTAGATAGTATTAAAAGCAACACTGGGCCTTCAAGGCTGGGACAACAGGAGTATTTGATTAAAAAGCTAGTAAAAGAGGCCCGTTTCTGGAGCAAATGAAACGGGCGCTAGCAAGGTTTTCCTCCCCAACACCCCCCCTTCTCCCTACCTACCTGCCGACCCCTTCGTCGTTCTAACACCATTGCTCCGCACCTCCTGAACACACCGTACGCCATTGCTCCGCCCTCGTTGTGTGACGCCATTGCTCCGCCTTCGACGTCATCACGTTTGACGCCAGGGCGGGGCCCCCGAGACTTGGCGATTTCGGTGGCTTCACCACCACGAACCCTTCGAACCCGTCTTGAAGGAAGTGACGTCAGTGGCTTGGCTTCACTGACGTCAGTGTCTTCAGAACGTTGAGGGTGAGTTTTATTATATAGGATGACCCGACACGGGCCGTGTTTCGGCGTTAAGTAACGCCTGCCTCAGGGGTCAGAGTTTAGTTGTAAATTATACAAGATGTATAAATGCCCAATGCCTCTGAGAATAAAACAAAAAAACCTTCTGAGCCAAGCTGTCCTGTCCAGAAGGACCGCCACGGTCAACTCCTGTGTTAGCCGTTCCTTTGATGTTTGCAGGCGTTACTTAACTTACTTAAGTTAACACTAACCACTAGGCTACTCCTCCACTAGCAACCTTCCATGTAGAATCTCAGATAGGGAAATGGGACTTGATATCCTGCCTTTCTGTGGTTTTTGTGTATTCAAAACAGTTTACATAGTATGTACAGGTTAATTATTTATACCTGAGGCAATGGAGGGTTAAGTGACTCACCCTACTACTACTATTTAGCATTTCTATAGCCCTACAAGGCTTATGCAGCGCTGCACAAACATAGAAGAAAGACAGTCCCTGCTCAAAGAGCTATGTAATAAAAGTGAGCCAAGTATAGGACAATCTAGCCATTGTGACATCACTGATGAGGTTGGCTCTTATTGGTGGACTGAGGCATTATGACATCACAATATTAGCTCTGGTTACAAGAGACTACTACTACTACTATTTAGCATTTCTATAGCCCTACAAGGCGTATGCAGCGCTGCACAAACATAGAAGAAAGACAGTCCCCGCTCACCCAGAGCTACAGCAGGAATCAAACCCCCATTCCCCAGGCTGAAAGTCTGCTGCACTAACCAGTAAGCTACTGCTCATGCTACTTCTGAGTCTGTCCCCTTTCATCTTCAGCCTATGCTCTCTCAGGATAAAGGACACCATTTTTAAAGAGACAGCCTTTAGAACAGCAGGATGTGTGAACTGCTTCTATTCCTATAAACCCCAAGACCCCTTGGGCATCCAGATGGGGTGAGCATGGGGAGGAAGGCCAACCCTCAGAGTATTTTAAGTAAGGGCTGAGGCTTCAGGGAAGGATGGACCTTGGGCACACTTGGCCACTAGGGTTCAGAGGCTGCACAGGGAGGAATCCAAAAGGCCTCCAAATTTATATAATTTAACCCATTGTAATAAAGCATTATTAAAATATATTCTTCACATACTGCCTTTCTGTGGTACAATCAAAGCACATATTATATACAGGTACTTTATCTGTTCCCAGTGGGTTATTATTTATTGCATTTGTATCCCACATTTTCCCACCTATTTGCAGGCTCAATGTGGCTTACATAGTTTAGTTATGATATTGTCGTTCCAGGAAATCAAATACAATCAGTGGCATACCAAGGGGGGGGGGGAGCGGTGGGGGCAGTCTGCCCCGGGTGCATGCCGCTGGGGGGTGCCACGGCACGCGCCTGTCGGCTCCGAGTTCACTAACTTCGCTCGTTTGCTGCAGCTCCCTCTGCCCCGGAACAGGTTACTTCCTCATGGCAGGCTCAGTGCGGCTTACATGGGGCAATGGAGGGTTAAGTGACTTGCCCAGAGTCACAAGGAGCTGCCTGTGCCTGAAGTGGGAATCGAACTCAGTTCCTCAGTTCCCCAGGACCAAAGTCCACCACCCTAACCACTAGGCCACTCCTCCACTGTTGCTACTATTTGAGATTCTACATGGAATGTTGCTATTCCAACATTCCATGTAGAAGTCAGCCCTTGCGGATCACCAATGTGGCCACGCAGCCTGCTTCTGTGAGTCTGACGTCCTGCACGTATGTGCAGGACGTCAGACTCACAGAAACAGAAGCCTGCGCAGCCTTCTACATGGAATGTTGCTAGTGGAATAGCAACATTCCATGTAGAATCTCCAATAGTATCTATTTTATTTTTGTTACATTTGTACCCCACGCTTTCCCACTCATGGCAGGCTCAATGTGGCTTACATGGGGCAATGGAGGGTTAAGTGACTTGCCCAGAGTCACAAGGAGCTGCCTGTGCCTGAAGTGGGAATCGAACTCAGTTCCTCAGGACCAAAGTCCACCACCCTAACCACTAGGCCACTCCTCCATGTCGCATAAGTATTTAAATGTCTCTATCCTATCTCCCCTCTCTTGCCTTTCTTCCAAAGTACACAAATTCAGATCTTTACTTCTGTCCTCATATGTTTTATGATGAAGACCACTGACCATTTTAGTAGCCTCCCTCAGGACCAACTCCATCCTGTTTATAACTTTCTGAAGGTGACGTCTCCAGAATTGTACACAATATTCTAAACGAGGTCTCATCAGAGTCTTATGCAGGGGCATCATCACCTCCTTTTTCCTACTGGTCATTCCTCTCCCTATGCACCCAAACATCCCCTTCTAGCTTTCGCCTTTGCCTTTTCTACCTTTTTGGCCACCTTAAGATCATCACATACAATCACACCCAAGTCCCGCTCCTCTTTCATGCACAAAGGTTCTTTGCCCCTTAAACTGTACCATTCCCTCAGCTGTTGCTGCCAAATTCTGGACAGCTCTTCAAGCTTCGCTAGGTCCTTCCTCTTGATATCCACACCATCAAGGCTGTCTACCCTAGTGCAGATTTTGGTATCCTCTGCAAAAAAGGCAAACCTTACCAGACAGCCCTTCGACAATATCGCTTTCAAAAATGTTAAAAAGAACCGGCCCCAAAAAACGAACCTTGCGTCACACCACTGCTAACGCGTCCACTTCCTCAGAGTGAGCTCCGTTTACCACTGCCCTCTGTCGCCTTCCACTCAACTAGCAGCAAGGAAGAACACTCATATTAGAGAATGACATGGGGACACAGTTTGCTCCCCATTTCCATCCCCACCTCGTCCCTGCAAACTCAAACTCCACTACACTAGTTCCATCATTTTTGATGGAACTGCAAAAAAATTAATTGGTTAACGCCGAATCGCGGCATAGCTGGCTAACGTTTTAGTGGCCAAAATAAACCCGGATATTCAATTCTGGTTACCGGATATGGCCTGGCATTGAATATCCAGCTTTCACACCAGCGGCGGACAGTAAACGAACTGCCCTCCACCGGGCTGAATATTGGGTCCATTGGGTCCATTGTGTCCCGGTAGCCTGTGTACTGCACATGCAGTGGTGTACCAAGGGGGGGGGGGGGGGGCGGTGGGTGCGGTCTGCCCCGGTGCACGCCGCTGGGGGCGTGCCGCGCGCCTGTCGGCTCCGCTCGTTCCGTGCTTCCTCTGCCCCGGAACAGGTTACTTCCTGTTCCGGGGCAGAGGGAGCATGGAACGAGCAAAGCCGACAAGCTTGCGGCACCCTCCCCAGCAGGTAAAAATGCACCCGGGGGTGTCCTTTCACCGGGGGTGGGGGGTTGCGCTGCACCCGGGGGGGGGGAGCGCATTGGCGATTTGCCCCGGGTGTCAGCCACCCTAGGAACTCCACTGTGCACATGTTCATTTTATGCTGCTTATCCCAGAAATAAGCAGTGGATTTTCCCTAAGTCAATTTAATAATGGTCTATGGCCTTTTCCTTTAGGAAGCCGTCCAGACCTTTTTTAAACCTCGCTAAGTTAACTGCCTTTACCACATTCTCTGGCAACGAATTCCAGTTTATCACTGTCTGGTCTATTCTTCTACAGTACCCCCCCCCCCCCCACACCTATTGTATCTTTCCCCTTCCAAATTAAGGTTAGGTTGCTGTCTATCTCTTAATTTTACTTATTACACCCCATTGTAATCCCACTACAATGTTCTAAATTGGGTGGCGGAGCAGGTGGGGGGAAGAGGGGTTGGTGGTTGGGAGGCAAGGATAGTGGAGGGCAGACTTATACGGTCTGTGCCAGAGCCGGTGGTGGGAGGCGGGAAATACTGCTGGGCAGACTTATACGGTCTGTGCCCTGAAAAAGACAGGTACAAATCAAGGTAAGGTATACACATATGTCTTGTTGGGCAGACTGGATGGACCGTGCAGGTCTTTTTCTGCCGTCATCTACTATGTTACTATGTTCATGAACTGTGTATATATCACGGGTGTTTAATGTGTTGTTATCTATATCCATCTTCTCACAGATACACAAATTATACACCTTGTTCATGCATGGTGTCTTCCCTTCCCCTCCCATCCTTGGTGTCTGAATATACAAGAAAGCAAATTCAGGAAATAAACCAGGTGAAGCAGTAGGCTCTATGGCTACAAATTACAAATAGATTCTTTGGAAAAGGTTTCATGTGTGTTCTGTTTATTTTCACTGCCTGAAGAACATTTTGTGGTTGGAACGCACTGGTAACTTGCAGCTGCAGAGGCCTTTTATAAATAATCTTGGGCGTTCCCTCCCGTCCCCCAGTCAGTCCCTTGGATTGCTGTGTGCAGGGACCTTGGCAGGGAGGGCTGAAACATTTTGCCCTTCTGCACTGCAACAAGAGATCACCAGAGTCTGCTGGGAACAGAGCAAGGGTAGCAAGTCCTGCCTTTTCCTCTTTTTCTGGGGTGTGTGCAGGTTTGTACTGTTTTTTTGTGTATGTAAATTTGGCCATAGGCAGGGGTTTGGGGGAAGGTTGTCCACCCCATTGCACCCTTCTAATGTTCCCCCCTAAATTTTAAGGAAGAGGGGACTCATACTTCTGTCTCACACATGAATTTCCTTTCATTTTCTTTGCCTCTCATCCCTTCCACCTTCCTTGCCTCTTCTCCCATCTTACATCTTTCTTCATCCTACATAGGAGCCAGCTCTGTGGGTGTTTGAGCACCTCCAATATAGAACAATCGATTGGACCGCTAGATGACCAAGGGATAAAAGGGACACTCAGGGAAGATAAAGCCTTAGCGGAGAGATTAAATTAATTCTTTGTTTTTGGTCTTCACCGAGGAAGATGTGGGAGCGATATCAGTGCCAGAAATGGTATTCAATGCTGATGAGTCAAAGAAACCGAAACAAATTACTACTGTAAACCTGGAAGATGTTATGGGACAATTTAATAAACTGAAGAGTAGCAAATCACCTGGACTGGATGGTATACATCCCAGTGTACTGATAGAAGTGGCCTAGTGGTTAGGGTGGTGGACTCTGGTCCTGGGGAACTGAGGAACTGAGTTTGATTCCCACTTCAGGCACAGGCAGCTCCTTGTGACTCTGGGCAAGTCACTTAACCCTCCATTGCCCCATGTAAGCCGCATTGAGCCTGCCGTAAGTGGGAAAGCGCGGGGTACAAATGTAACAAAAATAAATAAAACAATAAACTGAAAAATGAACTTGCAGAGTAAAATCAAGCATGGTACCAGAAGATTGGAGGGTGGCTAATGTAATGCCTGCTTTTTTAAGGGTTCCAGAGGTGACCCAGGAAATTATAGACTGGTGAGCCTAACATTGGTGCCAGGCAAAATGGTAGAGATTATTATAAAGAACAAAATTACAAAGCATATGCAAAGGCATGGATCAATGACACAATGCCAATATGGCTTTAGTCAAGGGAAATCTTGCCTCACCAATCTACTACATTTCTTTTGAAGGGGTGAATAAACATGTGGATAAAGGTGAGCCGAACGATATTGTGTATCTGAATTTCCAAAAGGCATTTGATAAAGTACCTCATGAAAGACTCCCGAGGTAATTAGAAAGTCATGGGATAGGACTGGAGGTAATGTCCTATTGTGGATTAAGAACTAGTTAAATGGTCAGTATTCTCAATGGAGAAAAGTAGAATAGTGGGGTTCTTCAGGGGTCCGTGCTGGTACTGCTGCTTTCAAACATATTTATAAATGACCTAGAGATGGGAGTAACTAGTGAGGTAATTAAATTTGTTGATGACACAAAGTCATTCAAAGTTGTTAAATCGCAAGAGGATTGTGAAAAAATTGCAAGAGGACCTTACGAGACTGGGAGACTGGGCATTCAAATGGCAGATGACATAGTAACATAGTAGATGACAGCAGAAAAAGACCTGCACGGTCCATCCAGTCTGCCCAAGAAGATAAATTCATATGTGCTACTTTTTTTATTTGTACTGTCCTCTTCAGTGCACAGACCGTATAAGTCTGGCCAGCCCTATCCCCGCCTCCCAACCACCAACCCCGCCTCCCAACCACCAGCTCTGGCACAGATCGTATAAGTCTGCCTAGCACTCTCCCTGCCACCCACCACCGGCTCTGGCACAGACCGTATAAGTCTGCCCAGCACTATCCCCACCTCCCAACCAACAACCCCGCCTCCCAACCACCAGCTCTGGCACAGACCGTATAAGTCTGCCCAGCACTATCCCTGCCACCCACCACCGGCTCTGGCACAGACCGTATAAGTCTGCCCAGCACTATCCCTGCCACCCACCACCGGCTCTGGCACAGACCGTATAAGTCTGCCCAGCACTATCCTCGCTGCCCAACCACCAGCCCCGGCACAGACCGTATATGTCTGCCCAGCACTAGCCCCGCCTCCCAACCACCAGCTCTGCCACCCATTCTAGGCTAAGCTCCTGAGGATCGTCTAATGTGAGCAAGTGCAAAGTAAGGCATATGGGAAAGAGGAAAACGAACTATAATTACGTGATGCAGGGTTCCACATTAGGAGTCACCGACCAGGAAAGGGATCAAGGTGTCATCATTGATGATATGTTGAAACCCTCTGCTCAGTGTGCAGCAGCAGCAGCTAAGAAAGCAAATAGAATGTTAGGAATTATTAGGAAAGGAATGGAAAACAAAAAGGAGAATGTTATAATGCCTTTGTATCGCTCCATGGTACGACTGCACCTCGAATACTGTGTGCAGTTCTGGTCACTGCGTCTCAAAAAAGATATAGCAGAATTAGAAAAGGCACAGAGAAGGGTGATGAAAATTGGCAAAGGGGATGGGACAACTTCCCTGTGAGGAAAGGCTAAAGCGGCTAGGGCTCTTCAGCTTGGAGAAGAGAGGGCTGAGGGGAGATAGGATAGAGGGCTATAAAATACTGAGTGGAGTGGAACAGGTAGATGTGTATCACTTGTTTACCCTTTCCAAAAATACTAGGAGGCATGCAATGAAGTTACAAAGTAGCAAATTTAAAACAAACCAGAGAAAATATTTCTTCACTCAAAGTGTAATTAAACACTGGAATGAGGGGGTGTTTGAGCATGGGAAGGGTCTCTGTTTATAAGCGATAGCTAGAGGCAGGTCCTTTTTGTGAAAGTTTACGGAAGCGATGAGAAGAGGTGCTTGCGTTCGATGAGACCTCTCAGACGTCCTGTTCATGTCACCCATGCCCGTGGACGCTCTCTTTACCACGGTTCCCGAGAATGGTATTACCGCACATAATGCGAAGCAAGGAATGACAGCTCTAATTTATCCACAGTTCTAATTACTACCCAATGCATTATGTAGACAGTCTGCTTCATTTGCACGGCTGCATTATTCATAAAGTGCAGTTTGGTGTCATTACTGTTACAGTCTGTATAGCAGAGTTAATTACTGCTCTTAAAACTGGTCATTAATGCAGGGCCACTCTATAAGGAGCACCCCCTTGTCATCTGCCTCATTTAACATTCAGAGACACGACTTTAATCATCCAACCTCTCTGGATGGTACTGGATCTCCTTACTGACTTTAGCCTAATATCTGCTGGAAAAGGCCACCTCTGCAGGCAGAGTCGAGAGCTGGCAGAGTTGCAGAATCCTCTGAGGCTCATCTAAGATCCCTAATTGGACAAATCAAAGGAGAGGAGTAGGTAAGCGAGAATTGAGGGATGATGCAAAAAGAGGAAGACGAGATCTGGAAACGAGCATCACAAGAAAGATGCTGAAATAGCAATGGGAAGAGGGGTGACTGGTCAGTGGCAATTGGGTACCAGAGAGGGTGAAATATGATGTAAAAGAGACCAAGCTAAAGAGGTGAGAAGGTGGGAGAACTCAAAACGGAGCTTCTGGATTCCTTGGAGATGGATGTGTCCGTTACACGTGATCTTTATTCTACCACAACATCACTTTGTATTTGTTCATACCGGAATTGGCGATCGCCATTACGGTACTATGTAAGCCACATTGAGCCTGCAAATAGATGGGAAAATGTGGGATACAAATGTAACAAATAAATAAAATAAATAAATCCCCAGCTGTATCAGCCAAGACACTGGCAGAGAGCAGAAATCTCCTCCTCCTTCAGGCCGGGTTCAGGGGTCGTTCACTTTTATATCTCTGCTTAATGTTTCAACTAGCTAAAAAGGCCCGTTTCTGACACATATGAAACGGGCGCTAGCAAGGTTTTCGTTGGAGTGTTCTCCGCGCGATGCACCCGCTGCCGCCGCTGCGCAATGCCGCCCCCGCCGCCATCCCACCCTACCGTCTCATAGTTTTTCTGGCTGGGGACCTGAAATCCCGCCAGCAGAAGTCCTCTGTTGTGTGCTGTGCTGACTCCGACGTGATCTTCAGCACTGCTAGCCTGTGCAGGGCGGGGTTCTGTGCTTCTGACGTCCTGCGCGTCCTGCACGTGCAGGAGGTCAGATGCAGAGAAGCCCTGCCTGCAGAGGCTAGTAATGCTGAAGATCACGCCGGAGTCAGAAGACAGGACCTGTTCTTGCGGGGTTCCGGGTTCCCCGGCGGCAAAGCTACGCGTCGGTGGGTAGGGGTGGGGGTGGGTGTTGCTTCATCTGCATGTTGTTGCGTTGCTTATTTTGTTGCCTGGTTTTTCGTGGGTGGGTTGGTGGAGGGGCGGCGCGGGGGTGGGTGTTGCACCTTGACCATGTTGGAGCGGGGCATCTTTTTTTTTGTGGTCTTTCGTGGTTGGCTTTGGGGGGGGGCGGCGCGGGGGTTGGTTGTTGGACATCCAGGGGGAGGAGTAGCTTGTTTGCGATTCTTTCGTTGTCACCCTTAACGTTCTGTTGGCAAAGGTTCTGAAGTCACAGCACAACGTTAAAGGGTTCGTTCGACGTCATGACGTTTGACGCAAGGGCGGGGCACAGAGTCATAGTGGGATGGCTTCACCACCATGAAGTTACGAACCCTTTATCGTTGTGCTCTGAGTTCAGAACCTTTGTCCTCAGAACGTTGAGGGTGCGTTTTATTATAGTAGATGACTTTTATTGGAGAAATCACAAAAGAACATTGCCATACAATACTTATCTGCCTAGTTGTCTAACACTTAACCCTCCATTGCCCCATATAAAACGCATTGAGCCTGCCATGAGTGGGAAAGCGCAGGGTACAAATGTAACAAAAATAAAATAGATACTATTGGAGATTCTACATGGAATGTTGCTACTATTGGAGATTCTACATGGAATGTTGCCACTATTGGAGATTCTACATGGAATGTTGCTATTCCACCAGCAACATTCCATGTAGAAGGCTGCGCGGCCACATTAGTGATCTGCAAGGGCCGACTTCTACATGGAATGTTGCTAGTGGAATAGCAACATTCCATGTAGAATCTCAAATAGTAGCAACAGTGGAGGAGTGGCCTAGTGGTTAGGGTGGTGGACTTTGGTCCTGGGAAACTGGGTTTGATTCCCACTGCAGGCACAGGCCGCTCCTTGTGACTCTGGGCAAGTCACTTAACCCTCCATTGCCCCATGTAAGCCGCATTGAGCCTGCCATGAGTGGGAAAGCGCGGGGTACAAATGTAACTAAAAAACAAAACAAAACAAAACATTGTTGGTGCTAGACTTTAAGTTTTGTCTCTCCAGTAACTTTTTACATTTTCATCTCCCCCCTCCCCTCCTTTACCCTACCCCCTCCCATTTTCTGTCACAGTCTCTTTTCGCAATCCTCATACTCTTATTGCTTTAGAGCAGCGTCTGTGTCACATATTCGTTATCTGTCCCCCCCCCCCCCCGGCATGGGGTGATAGTGTTAGCCAAAACGGGGTCCAGCAGTTCCAGAATGTCCTGGTGTGTAGTGGTCGTCGAGCTCTCAAGCTCGTTCTCTCAGTTCGTAACAAATGGGTCATCTGCCCTCTCCCCTGAGGCACCGTGGGGCCCTCCGCTGATAGCCATGCCGACAAGATGGTTCTCTTCGCCACCGTTACTGTGCGCATGACAAATGCTCGGCATCCCCTAGGCAGGGGCCTGGTCAACCGCAGGTAGCCAAAGAGGAGTCTAGCATCCGCTTACCACTTTGTAGACCAGATGGCGGCTATCTGCGTGGTCGGGTCTTTCCAAAACTTCCCAACGTGTGGGCCGGTGGCGTAGCCAAGGGTGGGCCTGGGTGGGCCCAGGCCCACCCACTTTGGGCTCAGGCCCACCCAGTAGCAGCACACCTATGATGTGGCTGGCAGGGATCCCCACCAGCCGAAAACTCCCAAACAACTGTCCCTCCTCCTACAAACCTTGTAAAAAGCAGATCTTCGCCTGCAGTGATAAGCGACTGATACATACTGCTCGCACCAGTCCCACAGCCTTCCCTCTCATGTAGTCCCACAGGATGAGCAGAGTGTATTAGTTGCTGCTCGCTGCCGGTAAAAATCTGCTATTTAAAAGGTATGCGGGGGAGGGGAGATGTATGAGGGACCATGTGGCATGCGGGCGAGAGGGAGAGACCAAATCACTTGTGGGACAGGGCGGAGTTCTTCTGCCCACCCATTCTTGGGCCAAGGCCCACCCAAAATTGGGTGTCTGGCTACGCCCCTGGCGTGGGCAGCCCCAAGACATGTGGCCCAGCGTTGCTCCTTCCGCTGCGCATTTGGGGCATTCTCCATCCGGCGATAAGCCCTATATCTCTGCTTTAAAGGCTGACGTCACACAACTAATCAGAAGCTCTCTCCGCCAGGCTCGGGATCTCGGGGGGATCTGACATTTTGTCATCAGCTGAAAGGGAGGGACATTTTAAATAAAATAAATGTGCAGGGGCCATGTACCTTGTGCTTTTACAGCATCCCCCCTCCCCCCCCCACTCTTATAATAAAGCATGGTCATAAACAGCTCCAAATGTTTATTCATTTGTTACATTTGTATCCCACATTTCCCTACCTATTTGCAGGCTCAATGTGGCTTACATAATACCGTAAAGGCATTCGCCAAGTCCGGTAGGGAACAGATACAATTAGATGTTAGGTGGAATAGGGAAGATAAGAGTCAGGCATGTAGGGTTAAAGAAAGGGAAGGTTTGATAATGTCCAATACGATCTTTGGTAATGATGTGTTGCGGAGTTGAGGCATTTATGTTGGGTCAGTCGGGTATGCCTTTCCGAACAGATGAGTCTTTGGTGATTTTCTGAATTTTAGATGGTCGTAGGTTGTTTTCACAGCTTGTGGCAGTGCGTTCCATAGTCATGTACTTATGTAGGAGAAGTTGGACGCATGGGTTGTCTTGTATTTAAGTCCTTTGCAATTTGGGTAGTGGAGATTCAGGTAAGTCTGTGATGAACTGGTTCTATTTCCGGTTGGGAGATCAATCAGGTCAATCATGTAACCTGGGACTTCACCGTAGATAATCTTGTGGACCAGGGTGCAGATTTTGAAGGTGATGCATTCTCTGATCAGAAGCCAGTGCAGTTTTTCACGGAGTGGTGTGGCACTTTGGAATCGTGTTTTACCCAATATCAACCTGGCTGCTGTGTTTTGGGCTGTCTGGAGTTTCTTTGGGGGTTGTTCTTTACATCCCGCGTAGATTCCATTGCAGTAGTCAACGTGGCTTAGTACCATTGATTGAATTAGTTTACGGAATATTTCCCTCGGGAAGAAAGGTTTTATACGTTTGAGTTTCCACATTGAGTGAAACATTTTCTTTACAGTGGAGTTTACTTGGGTCTCAAGTGTAAAATTGCGATCAATTGTAACACCTAGTATACAGTGGTGGAAATAAGTATTTGATCCCTTGCTGATTTTGTAAGTTTGCCCACTGACAAAGACATGAGCAGCCCATAATTGAAGGGTAGGTTATTGGTAACAGTGAGAGATAGCACATCACAAATTAAATCCGGAAAATCACATTGTGGAAAGTATATGAATTTATTTGCATTCTGCAGAGGGAAATAAGTATTTGATCCCTCTGGCAAACAAGACCTAATACTTGGTGGCAAAACCCTTGTTGGCAAGCACAGCGGTCAGACGTCTTCTGTAGTTGATGATGAGGTTTGCACACATGTCAGGAGGAATTTTGGTCCACTCCTCTTTGCAGATCATCTCTAAATCATTAAGAGTTCTGGGCTGTCGCTTGGCAACTCGCAGCTTCAGCTCCCTCCATAAGTTTTCAATGGGATTAAGGTCTGGTGACTGGCTAGGCCACTCCATGACCCTAATGTGCTTCTTCCTGAGCCACTCCTTTGTTGCCTTGGCTGTATGTTTTGGGTCATTGTCGTGCTGGAAGACCCAGCCACGACCCATTTTTAAGGCCCTGGCGGAGGGAAGGAGGTTGTCACTCAGAATTGTACGGTACATGGCCCCATCCATTCTCCCATTGATGCGGTGAAGTAGTCCTGTGCCCTTAGCAGAGAAACACCCCCAAAACATAACATTTCCACCTCCATGCTTGACAGTGGGGACGGTGTTCTTTGGGTCATAGGCAGCATTTCTCTTCCTCCAAACACGGCGAGTTGAGTTCATGCCAAAGAGCTCAATTTTTGTCTCATCTGACCACAGCACCTTCTCCCAATCACTCTCGGCATCATCCAGGTGTTCACTGGCAAACTTCAGACGGGCCGTCACATGTGCCTTCCGGAGCAGGGGGACCTTGCGGGCACTGCAGGATTGCAATCCGTTATGTCGTAATGTGTTACCAATGGTTTTCGTGGTGACAGTGGTCCCAGCTGCCTTGAGATCATTGACAAGTTCCCCCCTTGTAGTTGTAGGCTGATTTCTAACCTTCCTCATGATCAAGGATACCCCACGAGGTGAGATTTTGCGTGGAGCCCCAGATCTTTGTCGATTGACAGTCATTTTGTACTTCTTCCATTTTCTTACTATGGCACCAACAGTTGTCTCCTTCTCGCCCAGCGTCTTACTGATGGTTTTGTAGCCCATTCCAGCCTTGTGCAGGTGTATGATCTTGTCCCTGACATCCTTAGACAGCTCCTTGCTCTTGGCCATTTTGTAGAGGTTAGAGTCTGACTGATTCACTGAGTCTGTGGACAGGTGTCTTTCATACAGGTGACCATTGCCGACAGCTGTCTGTCATGCAGGTAACGAGTTGATTTGGAGCATCTACCTGGTCTGTAGGGGCCAGATCTCTTACTGGTTGGTGGGGGATCAAATACTTATTTCCCTCTGCAGAATGCAAATAAATTCATATACTTTCCACAATGTGATTTTCCGGATTTAATTTGTGATGTGCTATCTCTCACTGTTACCAATAACCTACCCTTCAATTATGGGCTGCTCATGTCTTTGTCAGTGGGCAAACTTACAAAATCAGCAAGGGATCAAATACTTATTTCCACCACTGTATGTTAGATGATGTGAGTTGGAAATCCTTTTAAATAATTAAGTATTTACATAGTAACATAGTAGATGACTGCAGAAAAAGACCTGCACGGTCCATCCAGTCTGCCCAACAAGATAAACTCACATGTGCTACTTTTTGTGTATACCTTACCTTGATTTGTACCTGTCCTTTTCCGGGCACAGACCGTATAAGTCTGCCCAGCACTATCCCCGCCTCCCACCATCGGCTCTGGCACAGACCGTATAAGTCTGCCCAGCACTATCCCCGCCTCCCAACCACCAGCCCCGCCTCCCACTACCGGTTCTGGCACAGACCGTATAAGTCTGCCCAGCACTATCCCCGCCTCCCAACCACCAGCCCCGCCTCCCACCACCGGTTCTGGCACAGACCGTATAAGTCTGCCCAGCACTATCCCCGCCTCCAAACCACCAGTCCCGCCTCCCACCATCGGCTCTGGCACAGACCGTATAATTCTGCCCAGCACCATCTCCGTCTCCCACCACCGGCTCTGCCACCCAATCTCGTCTAAGCTCCTTAGGATCCATTCCTTCTGAACAGCATTCCTTTATGTTTATCCCACGCATGTTTGAATTCCGTTACCGTTTTCGTTTCCACCACCTCCCACACACTTTGGGAGAGGGATTGAATGCTCTAAGGTGATGGATGCTCTGGATTAAGATTACAGGTGCCCTGGGAGCTCTGGAGTAGAACAGAACGTCATTTGTACTATGAATTAAATCCCCATCTTCCTCTCTGGATCTGACTGAAATTTGAAAGAAGGATGTCTTACTGAAGTGCCAACCTTCCTGCAAAAGTTCAGCCAAATCTTTCAGAGAGAGCAGGATCTTCTGTGATTTGGCTGGAGCAGGGAAACAGGATTACAAACAGAAACCTGGGAAGCATGTCTTTCTTGTGTTAGCCTAGAAGTACTAGCCTTCAACTCTCTTGGAATTCACAAAGGCACATGAGCCTTACATGGTGTGGTGGGGAAGTAGGGAACAATGTAAGGCAGGGGCGTAGCCAGACAACAGATTTTTGGTGGGCCTAGGCAAGAAGTGGGTGGGCACCAAGTGTTCTCCACCTACCACCAAAAAACAAAATCTCAGCTGGTGGGAAAACGCTTCTTTGCACCTTAGCAGTCTGCGACAGGCACGCACTGAAAACTGAACAGGCGCAGGTGCTGGTATCCTGGAGAATAGCGTTTCCATTAACATCAGGGGGAAGTCTTCTGCTGGCGGAGCTTGGGATCCCCACCTGCTACCGCTAATACGTGTGCTGCTGTTGGGTGGGCCTGAGCCCTAATTGGGTGGGCCCTGGCCCACCCAGGCCCACCTGTGGCTACGCCACTGATTTAAGGTCTGCAGTCTAGTGGGACAGTGAATGATGTGATGCTGACCCTTGCACTCTACCTGCTGTCACAGTCTTGTTTCTCAGGGACCATGTCTCCAAATGGGTTAATTTTGTACATACTGTTACAGTAATACTAGGTGATAGGATTTGATAAACCATCTTTCTATGGTTACAATCAAAATGGCTTACATATTATATACAGGCACTTTATTTTCTAGCTGGGGAAATGGGGGGGGGGGGGGGTTAGGGGAGTTACCCAGAGTCATAAGGAGCTGCAATGGGAATTGAACCCAGTTACATGGGTTCAGAGGCCACTGCACTAACCATTAGGCTACAGTGGAGGTCTGTAGGGGTATTTACCTGAGATCTCACCTTTGCTGGTTTGGGCCTATACAAGCCTGAACCATTCTTCTAACAAAATGGATTCTGAAGCCTTATTTGGGTTTATCTAAGCTATCACATGGAGCCGGTGGTTGGGAGGCGGGGATAGTGCTGGGCAGACTTATACGGTCTGTGCCAGAGCCGGTGGTGGGAGGCGGGGCTGGTGGTTGGGAGGCGGGGATAGTGCTGGGCAGACTTATACGGTCTGTGCCAGAGCCGGTGGTGGGAGGAGGGGCTGGTGGTTGGGAGGCGGGGATAGTGCTGGGCAGACTTATACGGTCTGTGCCAGAGCCGGTGGTGGGAGGAGGGGCTGGTGGTTGGGAGGCGGGGATAGTGCTGGGCAGACTTACATGGTCTGTGCCCTGAAAAATACAGGTACAAATCAAAGTAAGGTATACACAAAAAGTGGCACATATGAGTTTATCTTGTTGGGCAGACTGGATGGACCGTGCAGGTCCTTTTCTGCCGTCATCTACTATGTTACTATGTTGTGACCTGAATTCATCTGTAACCATTAGAATCCACCTTGCTTGCAATGGAAAAGTACTGCTGAGCATTGCAAAGTTTTCTGCAAGGGCATATTATTTGTTGCAAGCTGGCACCCATTATCTCCCTGGGAAGAAGCTTGTAGGAGAAAAACACCCATAGCAAAAAGAATGGAACCATACAGAGAGTTTGCCTGCCCTTGATAACCGCTTCGTGTCTAGAACAAAGGGTTCTTCATGACTATATTGGACATAGGTCATGGTGTGTGATTGGTCCGCAGGTATCAGCTGACCATGTTGGATACCTAAGTTTTGGACTGAAGAAAGTTGGTTTTTGGGGGGGGAGGTCAGTCGGAGACCGGAGAATGAGGAGAGACCAGAAGGAAGGATGTGCCAGTGAACAGGAAGCTCTGAAGAGAGCAAGAGACTGTTTTCCTAACCAGCGAACTGCATGCCGTGTAACAAACTCAAGGTGAGCTCAGCTTTCACATCAGACCTCATCAAAGACTATACCCTTTTGCGTTCAGAGATACAATTCTTGGACCTATTCCTGGGAGGCTCGCTGACGTTTCAGCTGGAGTGAGGAAAACTCCACTTCTCTACCATTTGGAGACTGCCAGACGGCATGGTGAGATTCAGGATTTATTACCTATAGATGGGGATAGTGAGGCCTTAGTTTATTCTGAGACAGATAGGTTAGGTCAGGATTTTTTTTTGGTCAGTGGAGTATTCAGCTAATCTGTATTTTGCATATGACATGTGCTAAGTTCTCATAAGGATTATTAGGATATCAGTTGTACTGTTCTAATCACTTCTGTAGTTAGTCTCAGGATAATCAGATTGTGTGTTATCTATTTTGATGATAATCTGTTCTATGGCAAGTGTTTTTGTAATTTTGCTTGGCACTTTTTTTTTTTTTTTTTTACATTTGTACCCCGCACTTTCCCACGCATGGCAGGCTCAATGCGGCTTACATGGGGCAATGGAGGGTTAAGTGACTTCCCCAGAGTCACAAGGAGCTGCCTGTGCCTGAAGTGGGAATCGAACTCAGTTCCTCAGGACCAAAGTCCACCACCCTAACCACTAGGCCACTCATCCACTGTTGCTACTATTTGAGATTCCACTAGCAACATTCCATGTAGAAGTTGGCCCTTGCAGATCACCAATGTGGCCGCGCAGGCTTCTGCTTCTGTGAGTCTGACGTCGTCAGACTCACAGAAACAGAAGCCTGCACAGCCTTCTACATGGAATGTTGCTAGTGGAATAGCAACATTCCATGTAGGATCTCCAATAGTAGCAACATTCCATGTAGAATCTCCCATAGTATCTATTTTATTTTTGTTACATTTGTACCCTGCACTTTCCCACTCATGGCAGGCTCAATGCGGCTTACATGGGGCAATGGAGGGTTAAGTGACTTGCCCAGAGTCACAAGGAGCTGCCTGTGCCTGAAGTGGGAATTGAACTCATTTCCCCAGGACCAAAGTCCACCACCCTAACCACTCCTCCACGTTGCTTCAGAATACTTATTATATATTTTCTTTTCTTAATAAATTAATATATATTTAATCTGTGCCTATGGTTTCCTTTTTCCAGCTTGGCTAGCTAGTTTTAGTAGGGCATTAGAGGTCAAATCTCCCTAGACAGGAGCACAGGATAATTGTTAGCGGTATAACTGTTTAACTGTGTTCTGAGCCATATAAGTACCTGTACCAATTAATTAACCTCCAGGTCCTGGAGATGAGGACTGTATCAGAGTTTAAGAAAGCATGGGACAAGCACCTGGGATCCCTTAGGAAAAGGAAGAGTTAGTGGTTACAGAGGATGGGCAGACTGGATGGGCCATTTGGCCTTTATCTGCCCTCATGTTTCTCTGTTTCTATAATTCAGAGCAGCTGCACTGCTTGTTGTCTCGTGTTGACTACTGTCTGTTTTCAGAGAAATTCTGGGCAGATGCATTGCCGGCTTCCCTGCGACCCCACTCTAACAGATTCTATTAATCATATTTTTCTTTCAGACCAAACACAGAGGGGAAGTACAATATCCTGCAGTGGGATGGACCAACTGACATGGACCCCATGGAGAATGGGCAACCCACCAAGCCTTCACATAAGGTAGGGCACTGGGCCTCACTTTGGGATTGTCAACACTATCTAGATAGACCAGACAGGGCTGGTGTTACAGGGGTGCAACCAGGGCAATTGCCCTTGTCCCCCTTGCTACAGGGGACTCCTTATTAAGTGTGTCTGAAGTTGAAGAACCTACAGCTTGTTTCCAGGCTTTGGGGCCCCCTCCTAAATTTCTTCCCTGGGCCCCAGCGTGTCTAATGCCAGGTCCCCTTCTTAACTCCAATACAATGTTTTGGGGTTTGCTTGACAGTAACGCAGGGCCTAGCCTGCAGCCCAGGGGCGTAGCCAGACACCCAATTTTGGATGGGCCTGGGCCCAAGATGGGTGGGCAGAAGAACCCCACCCCATCCCACAGGTGATTTGGTCTCTCCTTCTCTCGCCTGCATGCCATGTGGTCTCTCAAATATCCCCCCTCTCCTGCACTCCTTTTAAATAGCAGATTTTCACCAGCAGTGAGCAGCAACTAATACTCAGTACTCATGTTGGCCCCACATCCTTCCCACTGATGAAGCTTCCTGTTTCTGCATAGGCGGGAATAAGTCAGAGGGGAGGGCTTTGGGGCCGGTGTGAGCAGTATGTATCAGTCGCTGCTTCCTGCAGGTGAAGATCTGCTATTTATAAGGTATGCAGGAGGGACAGTCGTTGGGAGTTTTCAGCTTGGGAATCTCTGCCAGCCACATCACAGGTGTGCTGCAGGGTTGCCAGGTAGAAATTTTTTTTCCAGCCCAATCCGGGCCAGAAACCAGCCCAAAACCCGCCCAAACACAAACCCCGCCCCTGACACCCCCACCCCCGCGTCACCGGCCCCGCCCCCGCCGTCACCGGCCCCGCCTCCCACGTCATCGGGCCCGCCTCCCCGTCATCGGCCCCGCCTCCCACGTCATCGGCCCCGCCTCCCACGTCATCGGCCCCGCCCAAAACGTCACTAACCCCGCCCAAAAACGTCACTAACCCCGCCCCCCGCGGCTGAAAAAAATCAAAAAGCCGCCCAAAAAGCCGCCCGGAAGCCTAAAAAACCGCCCAAAAAACCGCAACCCGCCGCGGGCAAAAATTTCCTGCGGCGGGTCGCGGAAAACCGCCCAATTGGGCGGTAAAACCGCCCACCTGGCAACACTGGTGTGTTGCTACTGGTGGGCCTGAGCTCAAAGTGCCACCCAAGAGGTTGGGAGGCGGGGATAGTGCGGGGCAGACTTATACGGTCTGTGCCAGAGCCGGTGGTGGGAGGCGGGGATAGTGCTGGGCAGACTTATACGGTCTGTGTCAGAGCCGGTGGTTGGGAGGTGGGGCTGGTGGTTGGGAGGTGGGGATAGTGCTGGGCAGACTTGTACGGTCTGTTCCCTGAAGAGCATAGGTACAAATCAAAGTAGGGTATACACAAAAAGTAGCACACATGAGTTGTCTTGTTGGGCAGACTGGATGGACCGCGCAGGTCTTTTTCTGCCGTCATCTACTATGTTACTATGTAAGCCCAACCTTGGCTATGCCACTGGTCCAATCCAGGTCATATGTACCTGGCAGAAACTGCTATGGGTTACCATATGGCTCCAGAAAAAGGAGGACACATTGATCCAGTCCAGGTTTTGCTTCCATTGAAAGCAAGGGAAGTAAAACCCAGACTGGCTCAATCCCTAGCTATGGGTTGCTTAGTCCACTCCACTGATCCTCACACAGCTCTGAAGCAGCTCAGGTCTCAGACTAGAAGGGAAGCTTGTGCCTATGGTATTTCTGTGTTTAATTAGACTCCAAAAATTGCAATACCTGTGATTGGTTAGAGTTGGGAAGGACAGGAAGGAGGCTAAGATAGAAAAGCAATGGGGGAAGGGGGTGCTGTGATTTCTAACAAAGGGAGATGTTGGGAACCCAGGGGAGATAAAGGGTGAGAGTGAAAAGAGGAGAGTGGATTGTTTTTATGGGTCAAGGGTGCCATCTAGAGGACTAACAGAGAATTACAGGCCATATTTTCAGCTGCTCAAGCTGTAAATTTGTTTTAATTTGTCTGTTTCTGTCTCTTTCCCTTTCAGCCTCCCATCATTCTCTTTTGCTTTCTAAAGAACATAAAGGCTGAAGAGCCATGCCACCCTGTTTCTTACAGAAAGATTCCCTCCCCCCCTTGTATAAAAATGAAGGAAGATTACTCATAAAAATGTATTTGTTTCACATTTTTATAATTCCATTAACACCTCAGAAACCAGTTGGGTCACCCCTCCTTCTGCCTCCTACATCACAGCAGGGGAGGATCAGAAATGCTCCTCCCAGAAACTTGAGGATCTCTTGAAGTGTGACTGATTCTGGTAAAAGGTATGAGACCTTTCACTTAGCAGGGAAAGTACAGAATCTCTGGAACAGTATCTATTAAAACACAGCCTTTCCCCTTCCCCAGACCACACACTGCATTCCAGTGCTGACCTAGCATTTAAATCAAAAAAGGAGTGGAGGATGGGGTAAAGGACACTCCAACACAGGGACCTGGTGCTTAACAAACTCTTTAGTCAGTATTTATACAGTAGGACTTGACACGGTCTGTGTTTCGGCTGCGTTCGGCTTTCTGGCTGCGTTTTTTTTTGTCCATACATTTTGTGTGAACGGAGGTCTTTCGATTATTCTACGTGTTGACATCTGTTCGAAAACCATTGTGACCCCTGAGGTAGGCGTTTCATCACGCCGAAACACGGACCGTGTCGGGTCCTACTGTATAAATACTGAATAAAGAATTTCTTAAGCACCAGACCCTGTGTTGGAGTGTCCATTACCCATCCTCTGCTCCTTTTTTGATTGGATTTTCTACCTGGAGGCCTTTTCCTGTTCTGCTCACAGCTCTATGACCTAGCATTTTATCCATGAATTTAGCAGCAACCTTATAGTTCCCAAGAATATGTGGTTCTCCCAACTCCCATAGATCTAGAGAGCCCACCAAATATTCCAGAGACTCCTTCCATCCCAACCCAGTGCGCCAATTGCAAAATTTGAGGAAGCAGCCTGGTTGCCCTGAAATAAGGCTGCACTGTAATGAGACAGAGACACCCAGAGCTGTCTCCATCCCCACTGGGCTGAAGTGGAGGATCAGCCTAATGGCTGAGACCAGGGAAGCCAGGTTCAAATCTCATCCTCACTCCCTGTGACCTTGGGGAAGTCCCTTCATTCTCTGCTGCCTCAGGTACAAATACAAAGGGCAATTTTGTAACTGTATGTATATAGTTACATGTGCCAAGATAATTGCACATATGTGCATTATTATATAAAATAGCATATTAAACCCTGGGCTCTATATAGTGCGACGTGCGAATCTAGTCATATTCTGGATTTGTGTGTTCAATTTAATTACTTAATAAGCCAATCAGCCACTTAACAAGCAATTATTGACACTAATTGGCATTAATTAGAATTTCCATGCAGAACTGTCTAAGCGTATTCTATAGCATGATGCACGTAAATTCTAAGTTGCAAGTTTTACTTGGCGCAACTGCCCGTGACAACATTTAGTTGCATGGATGGGCACTCAGCATATTCTATAAACCGTATTTTGACACCCAGCAGACAGGACTTAACAAAGATCTGGGTTTTCTAGCACATTATAAACCATAAAATTGTACTGCTTTGTCACCCTCCATGCATATCTCCCTGTCCCTCATGCACCGGACTCTTCCTGTCTCTCACCTATCCACCCCCATCCTGTTAGACTGTCACTGAAATGCTTTGATGTTTCACTTATATATACTGTCATCTACCAACATTTGCTTATTTCCGATCTGACGAAGAAGGGCAACCTTTGAAAGCTAATCAAGAAATGTATTAAGTTATGTCCAATAAAAAAAGGTACCATCTTATTTTCTTTTCCATGTTTTATTTTGTTTTATTTCTATTTATAAACCGTAGGGAAATGTAGGCTTATTCTATAAAGTACTCCTAAATTTAGTCGTACTTTATAGAATACGCCTAGGTGTATTTTATTTCGGCACTGATTTTTTTAGGCAAGATATTTAGAATCTAATCCTAAATGCATAACTAGAAATGGACGTACACATGGGAGGGACGGGGGCATATGTACACCTTGCATGTGGAATTTATAGAACATACAATACGTATTTAGCGTATAGGACTCTATAAGCTATGTGCATATCATGGAACACTTAGGAGAGAACATTGATGCCCTGCCTTTGACCTGACATAACTACCCCTAACTTTAGGTGCATCGATGCTGACTTACATTAATATTCTATAGTAATATTTTAGCGCACAGAATTGGCACTCAATGCTTGGCATTGGTGCACCTGCCTTGAGAAGCCCGATTACAGAATTGCCCCCTTTAGATTGAAAGTCTTCCAGGAGCAGGAAAATACTTACAGTACCTGAATGTAAGTCACCTTGAGCCAGTACTGAGAAAGTCATGAGTTAAAGTCAAATCCCTCCTCCTGCCCTGGCTCCTACACAACACAGGCTGCCTTTCATAAGGCAACTCTGATTAAGGACATAGTAATTCCTGGGGAAGGAGACGCCTCCCAGTTTGTCTGACCTGGAAGTGGGGCAGTTTTCCTGCTCCCCAAATCCATAGATCCAAATCCAAAATAAATAACAGTGGAGCACTGGGATGTGTTGTCTATTTATTTATACACTTTGATATTCCACCCGACCCAGCTAAAAGCTGATCTAAGTGCATCCCAAGAAAAACATCCTTAATATTAAAACAAATATTTATTAAGATTTATTCACCGCCTTTTTGAAGGAATTCACTCAAGGCAGTGCACAATAAGAATAAATCAAACATGAGCAATAGACAATTACAGAAGTAAAAATATTCAAATAACAAAGCGCATTTCCTCAACCCAGAACATCCCAGTGTATGCCGTGGGAGGCATTTGGATAATAGCAAACAGGTCAGCGCACTGCTGTCTGTCTGAGGTGATTGTGAGTGTATTTGGGATTCTGTTTGGGTGAAAGCGATCTAACCAGGCAGAAACAGCTCCTTGCCAGTTAAATCGCCAGCTCCTGGCTAACCGGTCATTTTCAGCGGTCCTTAACCAGTTAATTCCGCTTAATGCTGGGTGGATTCTGTGGCAGGAGTCAGGAGGATGTTAGAGGGGAATATGTGGGTTTGAATTTTATGTATGGATTATGTTCATTTGCTCTATATGTAACTTTTTACCTTGTGTGATTGAATCTTGTTGAATGGCAAAGAGGGGCATAATCGAACGGCGCCGGCAAAATAGATCGCCGGCGATCTATTTTGGCGGCGACACAACAGCTGGCCGGATCCGTATTATCGAAAAAGAGGGCCGGCCATCTTTTCTTTCGATAATACGGTTTGGCCCGGCCAAATGCCAGAGTTCGCCGGGTTTGAGATCGCCGGTTTTGTTTTTCAGCGATAATGGAAAAAAATGCCGGCCATCTCAAACCCGGCGAAATCTAAGGCGTTTGGTCATGGGAGGAGCCAGCATTTGTAGTGCACTGGTCCCCCTCACATGCCAGGACACCAATCGGGCAGCCTAGGGGGCACTTCTAAAAAATTTTTTAAAATACACAAATAGCTCCCAGGTGCATAGCTCCCTTACCTTGGGTACTGAGCCCCCCAAATCCCCTCCAAACCCACTCCCCACAACTCTACACCATTACCATAGCCCTTATGGGTGAATGGGGGCACCTACATATAGGTACAGTGGGTTTTGGGGGAGTTTGGAGGGCTCAACACTTAGCACCACAAGTGTAACAGGTAGGGGGTGGGAATGGACCTGGGTCTGCCTGCCTGAAGTGCACTGCACCCATTAAAAACTGTTCCAGGGACTTGCATACTGCTGTCAGGGAGCTGGGTATGACATTTGAGGCTGGCAAAAAAAGATTTTTATTTTTTTAGTGTGGGAGGGGGTTTGTGACCACTGGGGGAGTATGGGGAGGTCATCCCCCATTCCCTCCGGTGGTCATCTGGTGAATTGGGGCACCTTTTTGAGGCTTGGTCGTGAAAATAAAAGGACCAAGTAAACCCGGTGAAATACTTATTAACGCCGCTTTTTTTTTCCATTATCCGCGAAAGCCGGCTGTCTGGTAGCCCCGCCCATGTCCCGCCTTTGCTACGCTACCGACACGCCCCCTTGAACTTTCGCCGGCTCGGCGATGGGAAAGCGTCAATGGTGTCAAAAAAGCAGCTTTCGATTATACCGATTTCGCCGCTTTTGCGAGATCGCCGGCGATTACTTTCAAAAATAAGCCTGAAAGGCAACTAGGTCTTTCCTATCTTACATTGGCGTTCTTTTCCGATTTCTTGTTTTTCTTGTTATTTTATCTGTAAACCGCTTTAATTTGCTTGCAACGAAAGCGGTACAGCAAAAATTTTAATAAACGATAAAACAAAAATGATCGGTTAGCGTCTACCACAAAACTCGGTATTTTGGGAGTGTTCTGGGAGTGGAGTCAGCGCTTGGCTGGTTAAATGCCAATACTCGGCACTTGATCGGTCAAGGTCACCGCAGAAACAGGACCACATAAAAGTCAGTCTTATCTGTATGCAGTGCCCCATAGCTAGATACGTGTCAAATATCGCACTTAACCAGGTCCGTAAACCCAAAAAGTCAATGCTGGAGGCTGGACGTGGCCCGGCATTGAATTTTTGGGCATGATGCTAACAGCTGCCAGCTGAATATCGATCTTCCGAATTCCTGTTTTTATTACTCGGGCGGATCTCAGTCCTGGTCAGGTTTGAAGAAATCAGACAGAAATCTTCTCTTTTTCAAATAATCCAGCTTTTTTCCCCCCCTTACATAAGAACTGCCAAAGTGGGTGAAACCAAAAGTCCAGCAGTGGCAACCAATGGATGAAGTATCTAAAGTGTGTGGGAGAGGGGGGTGGGGGGAGGAAGGGATTTTTGGCTTTAGCTCTCACCTTTTTCAGTAGTATCACAACATAGTAACATAGAAAGTGATGGCAGATAAAGACCTGAATGGTCCATCCAGTCTACCGAACAGTCATATTCATTCTCAATTTTAGATTAAATCAATAATGAACGTGATATTATTTTCTTGAACATGGTCTCCAAAACTGAACACAATACTCCAGGTGGGGCCTCACCAACGACTTGTACAGGGGCATCAACACCTTCTTTCTTCTACTGGTCACACCTCTTTCTATACAGCCTAGCATCCATCTGGCTAAGGCCACCACCTTGTCACACTGTTTTGTCACCTTCAGATACTACTACTACTTGACATTTCTATAGCGCTACTAGGGTTACGCAGCGCTGTACAGTTTAACAAAAAAGGACAGTCCCTGCTCAAAGGAGCTTACAATCTAAAGGACGAAATGACAAGTTGGGCAGTCTAGATTTCTTGAATAGTGGTTAGGTGCCAAAGGCGACATTGAAGAGATGGGCTTTGAGCAAGGGCTTTGAGCAAGATCCTCAGATACTATCACCCCAAGATCCCTCTTCCTGTCTGTGCATATCAGCCTCTCACCACCTAACACATCCGTCTCCCTTGGATTTCTACTTCCTAAGTACATCACTTTGCATTGAATTTTAATTGCCAAACATTAGACCATTCTTCTAACTTTTGCAGATCCCTTTTCATGTTTTCCACTCCCTCCGGGGTGTCCACTCTGTTACAAATCTTGGTATCATCCGCAAAAAGGCAAACTTTCCCTTCTAACCCTTCGGCAATGTCACTCACAAATATATTGAACGGAATCGGCACCAACACCAATCCTTGAGGCACTCCACTACTCAACCTTTCCCTCCTCCGAGTGAATTCCATTAACCACCACCCTCTAGCGTCGGTCTGTCAACCAGTTCCTAATCGAGTTCACCACTTCAGGTCCTAACTTCAGCCTGTCAAGTTTATTCAAGAGCCTCCTATGAGGAACTGTGTCAAAGGCTTTGCTGAATCTAAGTAGATTACATCTAGCACACGTCCTTGATCCAATTCTCTGGTCACTCAGTAAAACAATTCTATCAGATTTGTTTGGCACGATTTACTTTTGGTAAAACCATGCTATCTTGGATCTTGTAACCTATTGGATTCCAGGAAATTCACTGTCCTTTCCTTCAGCATCGCTTCCATTACTTTGACAATAACCGAATGAGGCTTACCGGCCTGTAGTTTCCAGCTTCTTCTCTGTCACTACTTTTGTGAAGAGGGACCACATCCTCTCTTCTCCAATCCCACGGAACCTTCCCCATCTCCAAGGATTTATTAAACAAATCTTTTAGAGGACCCGCCAGAACCTCTCTGAGCTCCCTCAATATCCTGGGATGGATCCCGTCCGGTCCCATGGCTTTGTCCATCTTTAAATTTTCAAGTTGTTCATAAACACTTTCTTCCGTGAACGGTGCTATATCCGCTCCATTCTCATATATACCTTTGCCGGTAAATCGTGGTCCTTCTCCAGGATTCTCTTCCGTGAACAGAGAAGTATTTGTTTAGCGCGTTTGATTTTTCCTCATCATTATCCACAAAGCGGTCCACAGCATTTGTCAGTCTCACAATTCCATTTTAGTCTTTCTCGTTTCACTAATATACCTGAAAAAATTCTTGTCGCCCCCTCCTTACATTTCTAGCCATTTGTTCTTCCACTTGCAGTTTCGCCAGACGTATATCTCTTTTGGCTTCTCTCGACTTCATCCGGTATTCTTCTCTGGGTTCCTCTTCTTGAGTTTTCCTGTATTTCATGAACGCCAACTCTTTAGCCTTTATTTTCTCAGCCACTTGCTTGGAGAACCATGTTGGTTTCCTTTTTCTCTTGTTTTTTATTTATTCTCTTTACATAAAGGTTCGTAGACGTATTTATAGCTCCTTTCAGCCTGGACCACTGCCTTTCCGCTTATCATATGTCCTCCCAGCCCATCAGCTCTTTCTTCCAGAATTCCCCCATTTTACTAAAGTCAGCATGTTTGAAATCCAGGGCTTTGATTTTGAGTGGCTGCCCTCCACTTTAACTGCTATATCAAACTGTTTGATGATCACTGCTGCCCAGGAGGGCACCCACTCGGACATTAGACACACTTTACCCATTTGTGAGCACCAAATCTAGCATCGCTCCCTCCCTCGTGGGTTCTGTCACCGTTTATCTGAGCAGAGCAGCACTTTGAAAGGCATCCATATCTCTCTACTTCTTTCCGATTCTGCAGATGGAACTTTCCAATCCACATCCGGCAGGTTGAAATCTCCCAGCAACAGCACCTCTCTTTTCTTTCCCAACTTATGGATATCTGTAAGCAGATCTTTATTAGTGCCTCCGATTGTGTTGGCGGTCTGTAGACAACACCCATGTGGACAGGGGTTCCATCATCTCTTTTCAAGGTGATCCATATCGCTTCTTCCTTTCTCCAGGCCCCTGGCATTTCAGTCGCTGCACTATCCTTTCTCACATACAGAGCTACTCCTCCACCTTTACGACCATCTCTATTCTTCCTAAATAGATTGTAGCCTGGTATGTTTGCATCCCATTCATGGGAATCATTGAACCATGTCTCTGTGATACCAACAATGTCTAGGTCTGCCTCTAACATCATTTACATTCAGGCACCCTAGATATTTCTTGGTCCCTGGAGGGCTTACAATCTAATTTTGCACCTGAGGCAATGGAGGGTTTAGTGACCTGTCCAAGGTCACACAGAGCAGCACTGGGATTTGAACTGGGCTTCCCTGTTTCTTGGTCTGTGCTTTCACCATGTATAACATGCAGGATGTGCAGTGGGATCTCTGTTGCATGCATGCAGTGTATGCAGTAAGATGTGTGTGGCATGCAGACCATGCAGTGGGATCTCTGCCTCATACAGTGTATCCAGTGGATTATGTACAGTATTTAGTATATGCAGTGAGACATGGTAGTAGGTAGTGAGTGATCTGTGCTGCATGCAGTGTATACGGTAAGATTTGTATAGCATGCAGGATGTGCAGTTGGATATCTGTTGCATGCAGTGTACACAGTAAGATTTGTGCAGCATGCAAGATGTGCAGTGGAATCTCTGTGGCATGCAGCATACGCAGTAAGATTTGTGAAGCCTGTTGCATGCAGTGTACACAGTAAGATTTGTGCAGTGTGCAGGATGTGCAGTGAGATCTCTGCCTCATGCAGCATGTCCAGTAGGTTATGTGCAATATTTAGAATACGCAGTGAGAGATGATAGTAGGTAGTGTTTACAGTGGGATCTCTGCTACATACAGTGTATACAGTAAGATTTGTGTAGTATGCAGGATGTGCAGTGGGATCTCTGCTGCATGCAGTGTATGCAGTAAGATTTGTGCAGCATGCAGGATGTGCAGTAGGATCTCTGTAGTATGCAGTGTATGCAGTAAGATTTGTGCAGCATGCAGGATGTGCAATGGGATCTATGTTGCATGCAGTGTACACAGTAAGATTTGTTTAGCATGCAGGATGTGCAATGGGATCTATGTTGCATGCAGTGTACACAGTAAGATTTGTGTAGCATGCAGGATGTGCAGTGGGATCTCTGTAGTATGCAGTGTATGCAGTAAGATTTGTGCAACATGCAGGATGTGCAGTAGGATCTCTGTAGTATGCAGTGTATGCAGTAAGATTTGTGCAGCTGCAGGATGTGCAATGGGATCTATGTTGCATGCAACGTACATAGTAAGATTTGTGCAGCATGCAGAATGTGCAGTGGAATCTCTGTAGTATGCAGTGTATGTAGTAAGATTTGTGCAACATGCAGGATGTGCAATGGGATCTCTGGATCTCTGTTGCATGCAGCATATGCAGTAAGATTTGTGCAGCATGCAGGATGTGCAATGGGATCTATGTTGCATGCAGTGTACATAGTAAGATTTGTGCAGCATGCAGAATGTGCAGTGGAATCTCTGTAGTGTGCAGTGTATGCAGTAAGATTTGTGCAACATGCAGGATGTGCAGTAAGATCTCTGCAGTATGCAGTGTATGCAGTAAGATTTGTGCAGTATGCAGGATGTGCAGTGGGATTTCAGCCTCATTCAGCGTGTCCAGTGGGTTAGGTGCTGAATTTAGAATATGCAGTGAGAGATGGTAGTAGGTAGTGCTTAACAGCGGGATCTGTGCTGCATGCAGTGTACACAGTAAGATTTTTATAGTATGCAGGGTGCACCGTGGGATCTCTGTTGCATGCAGTGTATACTGTAAGAAGTGTGTGGCATGCAAGCTGTGCAGTGCGATCTCTGCCTCGTGCAGTGTGTGTGGTGGGTTTTGTGCAATATTTAGTGTATGGGGTGAGATATGGTAGTAGGTAATGATCTGTGCTGCAAGCAGTACAGACAGATAAGTATTTTTCCTGCGTGTAATGTGTTGTGTGCAGCAAGCAGAGTTCAAGTGGGTTTTGTACTGTGTGTGCTTTGCGCAGAGGGAGGGAGTCTGCATGCCGTGGGTCATGTGTAGCTGTATGTGCTGTGTCATTTGTACAGCATGCACTGGAAGCAGGAGACTTTTTTATTCAGTACTTCTCAGTTGAGTCTGTGCCCTGTGCAGATGTAGAGTTTGTGCAGAGCAGACCACATGATTTATCCTTGCAATTCTGGCAGAGCATTTCAGGTTGTAGAAGCTTGGCTGGGTGGAGACTGTTTACAATGAAGATTTACCTCAGGGAAATGCTGGCAGGGAAGGAGAGAGAAGGATTGGGGTCTTGTTGAATTAGATAACACAAATACTCCCAAATGCACCCATCAAAATAAAACAAATCCCTTATAAGAAGATAATTGCTAGATATTAGCGTGAGACGCACCTCCAAATACTGCGGTTTTATTCCTCTTCAAGTCACAGCCCCAGTACCTGCCCTCCCTTTCCCCATCTATCTGCTTGTTTGGCCTTCAGAAGTGAGTACAAATGGAGTGAGGTGAGGAGAAAGATCAATCTCTCCCAACTCTCTTGGCTTCTGTCCAGCTTTTGGATTTGGTGCTGCAGGTGGAGGTGGTGGTGGGACTCGGGCGTGTATGACATTTTTACTTTCAATGAGTGCAATATGTATCCCTGCCATGATACACACCCTACAGACAGCATTTCTTTAATTGCAACATTTTCCATGTGAACAGGGTGTGTATCACTGCTGTAGGACTCACTGGGGGGAGGGGATTGAGAGGGTTCACTCTATACAATGAGAGAGACCTGTGCTCCACACTGCAGGATTGAAGAGAGGGACCATGGATAGTGGGGTCTGGATTGGGGGGGGGAGGGGAGGAACTGAGATGCTTGGGTTGACTCGGTTGAGGGTTCATACTACAGCGGATGGGAATAAGGCAGTGGGCTTCACAGTGCAGGATAGAAATAAGGGAGTGAGCTGCTGGGGCTGGGACTGGGGAGTTGGTTAGGGATATAGGAGGCAGAGGGATAGGCACAGTGATACCCCTGATGGAAATGCTATTAGCATTGATTACTTGTTAATGGCTCTTGGATATAAACATAGAAGAATCAATTAAAAGGAGTTTCTAACAGAGCCGGTGAAGGATATTATGTGCCCTAGATCAGGGGTGTCCAACCTCAGTCCTCGAGGGCCCCAGCTCAGTCAGGTTTTTCAGGATTTTGGATTTCCCCAATGAATATGCATGAGATCTCTTTGCATGCACTGCCTTGACTGTACGCAAATAGATCTCATGAATATTCATTGTGGAAATTCTGAAAACCCAACCTGGTGAGGGCTGAGGTTGGACACCCCAGTCCTAGATGAATCTTCAGCTGTTCCCCCCATCCAAAATTAATTTACAAGCCCCTAGTCCTCCTCCTGACATCCTGATAATTAACCTCAATAACCATGATAATCTCAACATCATCCCTTCCAGTACAAATCTGTAAAAACACATAATTGGCCATATCTATCTATCTATGCAATAGAGGTCATTTAACGACTGCAACTACTCTTCGTTGCTCCCAGATACTGCCATCCAAGGCAACCCCCTGGTATGCCTAATGGTTCAGCTGACTCTGGATCCCAACCACTGGTATTTCGTAATAACCTCAGAAAAAAATCCTACTCTGGAAATAGCGACTGTTGACTGTAGCTTTACTCCTCTCGCCCTTTAGCCTTCTTTGGGTGGATTGGACAGTTTGGACGGCTTCCTAACGGAAAAGTCCATAGACCATTATTAAATTGGACTTGGGGAAAATCCACTATTTCTGGGATAAGAGGTATAAAATATTTTGTACATTTTAGGGATCTTGCCGGGGGGGGGGGGGATTTGTGACCTGGATTGGCCACTGTTGGAAACAGGATGCTGGGCTCGATGGACCTTTGGTCTTTCCCAGCATGGCAATACTTATGTACTTATGTAGCTTTAGTCCTCTCGCCCTTTAGCCTTCTTTGGGTGGATTGGACAGTTTGGACGGCTTCCTAACGGAAAAGTCCATAGACCATTATTAAATTGGACTTGGAGAAAATCCACTATTTCTGGGATAAGCAGCATAAAATGTTTTGTACCCTTTTGGGGATCTTGCCAGGCATTTGTGACCTGGATTGGCCGCCTACTTTACATTCTGCAAGACAGAGGCAGCAGAACATCTTTTTGATTGGAGGGGCCAAACAAAGCAATTTCCAGCCCTGCCCCCTGATCTCTCTAGTTACTGATGCGGTGCTAGGCAAAATATTGGTGGGGCCACAGCCCTGTGGCCTACCTCATTCCGTTACCTATGCTGAAGGGTTTTGAGGTCATGTTCCTCTGTTCTCCTTTGATCACTTTTTTCTCTATTTTTCTCATTTCAGGATCGCGCTCTTAGCTACTCTGAGTCTGATCTGCAGAAAAACACCTTCCTGAGGCGCTTTGGGAGCCTGACCTGGCGCCGAAGGAAGAACAGTGACACGGATCTCTCTGCCTCCAGACTACTCCTCAAAGGTGCTGCTAGCTCAACAGATGGCTCATGGCCTGTCGGACGGCTGCAAAGACCAGCACTCAGCAGCGGCTTTGACCTGGAGAACCATTCTGGTTTCAGCCTTGATCAACATGACGGCGGAAGGCAGGAGACCCCAGAAGAATCTCCCATGCCCCCAAAAATGTCAGACTTCAGATTGGTGAGCCCCAATCACCTGGAGATATCTACCTCCTTTGATTCTCTAGTGTCCGGGCAAGGCAGCATGCAGAAGGTAGACTTTGACTCTCATAGCAACTCCTCACTTGACTTTGTTACCCTTGTTGAGACCACTGTGAAAGAAGACCAACAAGATCTATCCAATCAATCCCTTCCCCGGCCTAACGGGGACTCTGAAGCTCTTCCACAGTGGGCAGAGAATATTTTCACATCTTGCCTTCCTTCAGAAGTTGGACCTACCAGTTCAACAAGACAATTTAATTCATCAAGTGTTTGTGGATTTGGGGAGAAGGCTTGGACAGGACCTGCACATGAGCTCTCGCTGCAGGATTCAGAGACAAATCCCTATTCCAGCCTGGTTTATAACAGGATTCCCAGAGCAGAAGAGCCAGGGATTGACAGCAGGGATCTAAGCCATGAATCCCATTCCAAAACAGGGGTTTCACCTCCTGTTAGCAAGCCACCAGCTTCTGCCTCCAGAAAACCATCCAAGGTCCGATACAAGATCATGATTACCCTTACTAAGGAGGAGCGGGAGGGTGGAGACAAACAGGCAGAAGATCCAACCTCTGGGGAGGGCCCAGGATCCCAGATAAGTGCTGAGTCAAACCAGCAGCTGACTGAGGGATTAGGAATTCTGGTGAGGGGTGACTGGAAAGATAATGCAGAAGAAGAGCAGTGGCAGGTGAAACCAGTCCAGCCTCCACCCCATCTGTCAGTCAGAAAGGAATCCCAACTATGCACTGAATGGGCGGAGCAATCCAAGGTGACAGCTGAGACGCACCCAGCCACAGGGCTCCTTGTGACACTGAATGAGTCCTGGGTGCTGAGACCCTGGATGAGAGAGGAGTGCAGAGGTGAGATCCCACAGTACAGCACACTCTTCTCAGGGGCCCTCAGAGCAGAATCCTGGAATCCCAGGTAAGGCAGGAGCATTGCTGATGGAGATGAAAAAATATGCAGAATTGGACTGTTAAGAGCAGTTTTCCCTTTAAGAACCTGGAACTCTAATAAAGAGAGGGAGAGGCAGAGCGGCATGAGCAGAAAACCCTGAAACTACAGCAAGAAGTGACAGGCAGACTGAGGGAGAGAAGGGCAGCACAGAGTTTCACTTCAGCAAGTAAACCGTCTTTCAAATAGAGTTCAGGGGCAGAGAGAGGGGGTGGGGGGGGGGGGGGTTGGGTCAGCTTAAGGAGTATGGCGTGTAGGGATGTACATTTTTGTTAACACAAGTTCAGTTCTTTAGTGTGTCTTAGTGTTTGCTCATTAACTTGTGAATTAATGGGAATCTGTGTGCACTGAAAACTCCTAATGCATATTTAAAAAAAAAAAAAAAAGTTTTTTTTATTGAACCAAATGGGCAAAGCAAACTGAACAAACATCCGAGAATCAAGAACATTTTTGAAAATCCCTGTAAGGAACAGAATTTTTGCCAGCATATATCCCTGGTAGCGAGAGAGAAAAGGGGAAGGGGGAGGGGAATGAAAAAGGATGAGAGAGAGGGGGAGGGGCAGAAAGAGAGACTCCAGTATTGAGAAAAGGGAGTGTGGGTAGATGCACACTAAGGGGATTCCCATTCTATGGTCCTCACTTTTTTTTTTTTTTGCTCCTATTTCATGGAGTTTATGCTGGAGTGTCCTGAATGATTGAGGACTCTGAATTAGAGAATGACACGGGGACGGGGCACTAACCGTGGGGATGGGGACGGGGACAGAGCCTGCGGGGACGGGGCGGGGACAGAGTCCATGGGAACGGGGACAAACTTTGTCCCCATGTTATTTTCTACTTTGAAGCCTGTTAATCAACTGAACTGTTATTAAAGTTTGAGTGATGCAGGTGACGATATTTTGATTGTTTTTGGAAAAAAACAAGCAAACATGCTGGCCATGGGGGATCCTGTACATCCTGCTACCAGAAGGCATCTTCTATCGCAGGAAGGACTGTGGAAGACAGGAGAGCTAGACTAAATCCTGAGACTGGTGATGACGTTAGTAATCCACAGATTAAAATATTATAATAGTGCTTCATATTTCCCCCCAGCTAGGGCTTCCGGAACAGGCTGTATTTTGTACCCTTGGACCAGGGGCGTAGCCAGACACCCAATTTTGGATGGGCCTGGGCCCAAAATGGGTGGGCAGAAGAACTCCGCCCTGTCCCACATGTGATTTGGTCTCTCCCTCTCTCACCTGCATGCCATATGATATTTAAAAGCATCCCCCTCCCCTGAATACCTTGTAAACAGCAGATCTGCGCCTGCAGCGAGCAGCGACTGATACATACCATTCGCACCGGCCCCACAGTCTTCCCTCTGATGCAACTTCCTGTTTCCGCATAGGTGGGAATATATCAGAGGGAAGGCTTTGGGACTGGTACAAATAGTATGTATCAGCCGCTGCTCGCTGCAGGTGAAGATCTGCTATTTACAAGATACTGTATGCAGGAGGGACAGTTGTTGGGAGTTTTTGGCTGGAGGGGCTTGAGAATCCCTGCCAGCTACATCATAGGTGTGCTGCTACTGGGTGGGCCTGAGCCCAAAGTGGGTGGGCCTGGGCCCATCCAAGCCCACCCTTGGCTACGCCACTGCCTTGGACATTTTAACAGGGCGGATTAGGATTCCTTGGGGTAGTAAACGTCAGCTGTTGTTGGGGTTCGAAATGTAGAGGGTGGGAGGGGGAAGGGTTGTTGTTATTATTATTATTTATTGCATTTGTATCCCACATTATCCCACCTCTTTGCAGGCTCAATGTGGCTTACAATACATCGTGGATAGTGGACATGAGAAGAGGTTAGGCATTTGGAGTTACAGCAGGGTTTGTGTTGGATGGTAATGGAAAGCATAAAAGTAAGAGACAGGAGGCCTTGATTTACATTCATGGTATAAGTGTGAGTTTCACATGACTTGGTCTTTGTGATAGGTCTTGTCGAAGAGATGGGTCTTTAGCAGCTTCCGAAAGTTGGTTAGTCCATGGACCGCTTTCAGGTTCCGTGGTAATGCGTTCCAGAGCTGCGCGCTCATGTAAGAGAAGGTTGATGCGTGCACTAGTTTGTACTTTAGACCTTTTGCAGTTGGGGAAATGAAGATTGAGGAATGTGCGAGAAGATTTTGTAGCATTCCTGGATGGTAGGTCTATCAAGTCTGACATGTATGCTGGGGCATCGCCATGGATGATTTTGTGTACTAGGGTGCATACTTTGAACGTGATGCGCTCTTTGAGTGGGAGCCAGTGTAACTTCTCTCGTAGGGGTTTAGTACTCTCATATTTTGGTTTGCCAAATATGAGTCTGGCTGCCGTGTTCTGGCTCGTTGTTATTATTGTTGCCTATTTGTGATTTATAAACAGCTGCATAGCGTATTGTTCCTTTGTATACTTTAATAAAGATTTAAATATAAAATCATAAGTGTTCGAGGCTTCTGCAAGTAAGAACAGAACTCACAGGGATGGGGTGGGGACAGGGCGGGGACGGAGACAGAACCCACAGGGATGGGGTGGGGACGGGGACAAGCTTTGTCCCCGTGTCATTCTCTACTCTGAATGCAGCAAAGGTGTTCTTCCCTGATGTTATAGGATTAAGGCCATAGTTTCGGGGAAGGGGGGCTTTTATAAAGTCAGAGAGTCTCAGATAGCTCGCTCTCCTTTATTTTTCTTATGTTGCCTTTCTTCTGGTCCCTTAATCCCCCACCCCAACCCCTGAATGCATACCCTGACGACATAAAATCCTTTCCTGGAGTAATTCCAGTGGCTTAGATTATAGTAACTGTTGCACATCACCACATGGAGGGTTCCAGGTTTAATTGCAGAATAGGAACTTCCTTTCTCTGGGATGATTTGGGTTGGGACTGCTGTGAAGACAGCGTTCACTGCCCCCGGGAGTGGGGAAGGAGCTGTGATCATGCCTAAGCTAATCAGAGTTATGAAGTTCCATAGTGAACCAGGCTACATGGCCATTGACTTCAAGGGTTGGAGCAAAGTCTTCTACATGGCTGCCCTTAGCACCATTCTTTGGCTGGCAGGGGTCAATGCAGGAGCAGGAGGCATCTTCTCTCTAGACCCTACTCCACCCCATAGTTGAGTACATCACTTCTATGGTGCCCCAAGCCCTCAGTCCCTTCAGACAGAAGATTTGAAAATAAACAGTGCCCCCAACCCTATAATGCTATAACGTTCGCCTTGATGTAATACCAAGGGGTGATCACTGTATCAAATGTGCAACACGTACCACTTGGAAAGAGCCGAGAATGAACACCCTGATTCCTGGGGTAGATCTCCCACTGGGTCGTGCATGACTAGGAGGAGCTGTTGTAGGTGGAACGGTTGGTTAAATGACTTCATTTTGCGGGACTGAACCATGGTTGCCGTAATGTACAAGAAAACCTCTGATACACGAGAGGACCAGGTTCTGAGCTAAAGAAGGAAACAGAAAATGGTACTAGAGATTTTCAGCATGACCAGTTGGCCTGTTTCTGAGTGGATTTAGTCATGGTCTGGCAGAACAGACTATTCCTGTCAGGTTTCTTGTATGCTATCACCTAGTGATGGGACATTGACCTGGCTTCCATGACAACAGCATGACTGGGTCTTGGGGCAGATGCAGGGATGTGACAGTCCCAGGTGTACACAACCTTTAACCCTTGTGCTGCTGGTGGAAGCAGTGGGAGTATGAGCAATGCCATGAACTACGTAGAAGAAATGATTAACCAGCATCATAAAAACAAGCTAGGAAAAGTAACAGAAATCTCTCCCCTACAGGGTTTGGTGCACTGCTGGCAAAATGAGTATTTTGCACCTCTTTAAACATAACTGTTAATTAAATATAATTTAAAACAGCATTTAAAATCTGTTTTTACCAACATTTAATGCTCAGAGTGGAGCACAGGCAGGCTCTTCTTAATTCTTTCAGGACGATTGTGTTGAACGATTGCTGGTTTCTGTCCTATATTTTATATTTATTTATGTATTTTATTTATTTATTTGTTGCATTTGTATCCCACATTTTCCCACCTATTTGCAGGCTCAATGTGGCTTACATTATGCCGTAATGGCGATCGCCATTTCCGGAATGAAAAATACAAAGTGGTAATTGCATTAAAGTTCATAAATGATGGGGTGAATTATAGAGTAAGTTAGGCAGTCAAGTATAGAAAAATTCATTTCCGGCATGAGAAATAAAGTGGTAGTGCGTTAACGTTCATTGTTGACAGAGTAAATGGAGCAGTCCGGTTTTGGTAGAGTTCGTTGTCTAGTATTTAGGATGAATCATTGTGGTATGTCTTTTTGAACAGGTTGGTTTTTAGTGATTTTCGGAAGATTGTTAGGTCGTGCATTGTTTTTATGACGTTTGGTAGTGCGTTCCATAGTTGCGTGCTTATGTAGGAGAAGTTGGATGCATATGTTGATTTATATTTAAGTCCTTTGCAACTGGGGTAGTGGAGATTCAAGAATGTGCGTGTTAACCTTCTTGTGTTCCTTCTTGCTTTGATTTGTTGTTTTTGGAATGTTCATCGCTCTGATTTGTTTTGCAATAAGGGCGATTTTATCAAATTTTTAACAAACATAGGGCTCCGTTTTACTAAGCCGCGCTAGAGGCGCGTTAGTGCTCGAAACGTGCTAACCGTTAGCGCGCTGTGTAGATGCCCACAATATTCCTTGGGCGCCTACACAGCGCAGGCTAATTTTGTGCACATGCTAAAAACGCTAGTGCACTTTACTAAACAGAGCCCATAAAGATAACACACTCAAGTGTACAACAATAAAATTCATAACACAATATTTTATTTATGTACACAGGCTCGGTATGCCTCTGTGAATGCCGAAAGGCACAACTTAGCGGTTTACAAAAATAAAAGGGGGGGAGGGGGAGAGAAGCAAAAAAGCAGAAAAAAAGGACAGATGAGAGAGGGATACAGTGAGGAAAAGAGGAAGGGAAAAGTTATGAGGAAGAGAGAAAGGAAAAAAACGTGGAAAAGCTTATGGAAGGATGAAAGAAGAAAATGTTGGACTCACTAATATGGTCAAGGAGGAGGCAATCCACGAAAGCAAAACAATCTGATGGGAAGTGGACCAATGACTCCAGGGAAATGGGACTATGGTGGTGAAAGAACAGCTTTACTTCACAGACTCAACAGAGTACTGTGTTTCGACCACAGGCCTGCCTCAGGAGTCTTGAATGATCCTTGAAGCTTGAAAGAATGAACGTAATATCAGACGGTCTTGATAAAGAACTTGACAATATGTTGTAGATACTATAATGTCTCTATATAGTATACAGACTATACGGAGACGCTATAGTATCTACAACATATTGTCAAGGTCTTTATCAAGACCATCTGATATTACGTCCATTCTTTCAAGCTTCAAGGATCATTCAAGACTCCTGAGGCAGGCCTGTGGCCGAAACACAGTACTCTGTTGAGTCTGTGAAATAAAGCTGTTTTTTCACCACCATAGTCCCGTTTCCCTGGAGTCATTGGTCCACTTCCCACTTCCTATCAGATTGTTTTGCTTTCGTGGATTGCCTCCTCCTTGACCATATTAGTGAGTCCAAAATTTTCTTCTTTCATCCTTCCATAAGCTAAATCAGGACAGACAGACAGGACCAATAAGGATAAGGGTAAGACAGACAGAAGGACACACAGGGAAAGGGACTATTGAAGAGAGGAGGACAAGATAAAGGTTACGAGTACGTGACAAGTTAGGAGTCATAAGCAGCATCCGGTAGCCTGGCGGTAACTCCATTTTGGCGTGCGTTGGGTGCACATAGACGCTTAGGTGGCTTAGTAAAAAGGCCCCATAGTGTGTTAGTGAAACGTGCCCAGTACAAACACATAAGTAACCTCACCCATAAACTCTTAAATCTCTCACATAATAAACTCTCTCAAGAAAATCCTTCCCTCGTCCCTCCCCTGAAAAATCCATCTTATATCTGATGAAATAGCTGAAATTCTTTTACGAGCTTCTCCTGTACCCTTGAGGCCCAGCCATTTCAGCAAAGCTGATAAATGATTTTACTCCTAAATGTGATTGGTCCACAGGTGACATCACACAGATCAGGACAATGTTGGAACATGGCTGCCCTGGGGGGAACAGCTAATAGGAGCAAGCTCACAGATTTAATTAGACTATTTAGTTACACTATTTAATTACCTGTAATCACTGATAAAATGGTTCAGCTTCCATGTTAGTTCACATGAATGCACAGTAATAAAGGCTAACAAAGAAGTATAAAATAATACAAGGTTGGACTAACTTTATATCGTCTTGATTAACTCCTGGGAGTTAACATTCCCTCCTCACAGGTCCAAACAGAACGTTCAAAGCAGAGCAAAAGACATTATCAGAAACTAGAAGTGAATCATTAAATACAGGATTACAGTGGTGGTATGCAGGGAAGGGGGAGGGGAGAGAAAACGGTTTGATGTGTTAGATTGATAATGTGACGGACAGGCACTACAATTATTTATGATAGTGAGTTGAAAACCCCAAGTCACTGTTAGGTCCTTTTGTTTGAAATCAAAAGTGTGATCATTTGTCACTTCCACCCTTTGATGTTCCTAAATTGTTTTGGAATCTCCTTTCAGCTTGCTAATGATAAAGGTCAATGGACCAAGTCCTTTGGTTTTCGAAAAAAAATGTTTTTCCATGGCGGTGTTGCCGTGCTGTTCTTTCTGATGTATAATTTTGTGTCTAATTATAATCTCGTCTTTAGCTGTGGCACTGTTTCACCAGAGTAGCAACCCTGTTAGCATTTTCTGCGTTGAGTAATGTTCCTCCCTCAGTATATAATATATATTATTCAGAGCAGAAATGTGGAGAGGTTGGCTGGGCTTGAGAAACAGGCCAGAAGTTAGACAAGAATAAAATTACAAAGAAGACCCCAATAAAACATCTCTGTGAGGAAACATTTTTCACTACCAGAACACTGCTAGACCAGAACTCTGGGCAAGTCACTTAACCCTCCATTGCACCATGTAAGCCGCATTGAGCCTGCCATGAGTGGGAAAGTGCAGGGTACAAATGTAACAAAAATAAAATAGATACTATTGGAGATTCTACATGGAATGTTGCTATTCCATGTAGAAGGCTGCGTAGGCTTCTGTTTCTGTGAGTCTCACGTCCTGCACGTATGTGCAGGACATCAGACTCACAGAAGCAGAAGCCTGCGCGGCCACATTGGTGATCTGCCAGGTCCGACTTCTATATGGAATGTTGCTAGTGGAATCTCAAATAGTAGCAACAGTGGAGGAGTGGCCTAGTGGTTAGGGTGGTGGACTTTGGTCCTGAGGAACTGGGTTCGATTCCTGGCAGCTCCTTATGACTCTGGGCAAGTCACTTAACCCTCCATTGTCCCATGTAAGCCACATTGAGCCTGCCATGAGTGGGAAAGCGCAGGGTACAAATGTAACAAAAATAAATGTTGCAAGTCCAGTAAAAAGGTATCACCATTGCTTTCTTTCTCTCTCTATTTCTAAGGGGCCCTTTTACTAAAAGGTGTTAACCCTAATTCATGCTTAGCGCGGAGGGGGGGGGGGGGGGGGAACACATTGCAAAAAATGCAAAGTGTTTTGCAGTAATTCTGCATTTTTACATGCTAAGTGTGTGCTAATGAATTTTTTTTAATGAATTTTGGAAGGAGGCGTAACATAGTAACAGTAGATGACGGCAGAAAAAGACCTGCATGGTCCATCCAGTCTGCCCAAGACAAACTCATGTGTATACCTTAGCTTGATTTGCACCTGTCTCTCCCAGGGCCCAGACTGTACAAGTCTGCCCAGCAGTTTTTCCCGCCTCCCAACCACCTGTCCCGCCTCCCATCACCGGCTCTGGCACAGACCATACAAGTCTGCCCTCCCCTATTCTCGCCTCCGAACCACCAACCCCTCTTCCCCCCACCTGCTCCGCCACCCAATTTCAGCTAAGCTTCTGAGGATCCATTCCTTCTGCACAGGATTCCTTTATGCATATCCCACGCATGTTTGAATTCTGTTACTGTTTTCATCTCCACCACGTGCCATGGGCGGCGAATAAGAATGCGTGCGTTAATCAGCTGGTGCATTCTGATTAGCACATGCCAACTGGTTAACACAGAGTTAACGCGGGAGTACTTAGTTCCTCCTAAATAGGAGGCAGTAAGGGCCGGATTCGGCATATGACATTTAAAATGGAGGTGCGTCAGAATAACATGAGTAGCGCTATTCTATAAACCGCATCTACAGTAAGATGCGGCTTATAGAATAGCGCATAGGCCCGGGGGGGGAACCTGCGTATAATTAGGCGCAGCCGTTTACGCCACTGAAAACCTGATGTATGTGCCCGCGCCTAGATATACGTGCATCCCCCTGAATTCTATTTATTTGTGACATTTGTATCCCCACATTATCCCAAACAAGTTTGAGTTCAATGTGGCTTACAATAAACAGTATACGATACATAACAAAGAATAATGCATAAGAAAGTAATTTGTTGTAAGAATCCAATTTTACCAATACAGTATCATAAATGTACGAGGATAGCTATGGATGTTAACATTTAGAAAATCTATTATGAATGACAAATTGTACATGAAGCAAAGAGAAAGTTAATGGTAAATAGAGTAATAACCAATTCAGGGCATAATCAGTTGTTTGAGATATGGTTGTTCTTTGTGAGGGTTTGTAACATAGTAAATGACGGCAGATAAAGACCTGTATGGTCCATCCAGTCTGTCCAACGAGATAAACTTATTTTACATGGTATGTAATACTTTATACCTGAGTTTGCTTTGTCCTTGCCATTCTCAGGGCACAGACCATAGAAGTCTGCCCAGCACTGTTCTTGTACTAAAAGTTCTGAAGATTCTGGAATCCTAAAGAGTTACAAGATTCTGGAATCCTAATTATTAGCAACATTCCATGTGGAACCCCAAAGAGTAACATAGTAACATAGTAAATGACAGCAGATAAAGGACCTGTATGGTCCATCCAGTCTGCCCAACAAGATTGTTTGAATAGGAACGATTTGAGGATTTTGCGGACTCTAGTATATTCCTGTATACGTAAATTTGATTGATGCCCCTGATACACCTACGCTCCTGCCATGGCCATGCCCCCTGTTCAGCGATGTGCGTTGGAATTTACATGCATAAATTCCAATTATTGCCAATTAGTGCTGATAATTGGTTGTTATCTGCCAATTATCATGACTAATGGGCTCATTACTCAATTGAGTAGTGTGTGTAAATTGGCCGTACGCACAATTTAACACACGCTACTCGCTGCTCCTTATATAAAACCAGGCTCTAATTTTTTTCCAGGTCTCGCATGCTAACGAAAAAATTAGTGCAGGACCTGAAAAAAAAGAAAAAAGCCTTGTTTTACAGCAGCATTAAAAATGGGCTTAGCACGCCTGAAGGTTTCACATTATATGTTTGATATGCACTGGCTGGTGGAGTTGAGGGGGCAGTTTAAACTTGACGCTCTTGTTATTAGGATATTGTATGGTGACGCCCCTTACTATCTTGTAAAAATGGTTAATATTTCAACCGGATTTAAGTCTGATCGTTTAAAAGGACAGTGTTTGTTGTATTGGGACGTAATGTTAGATTCAAGGGATTATTGTCTATTTCTATTTCTTATAAGGCAGTATCATTTTGGAACTCCCTACCATTAGAACTTAGGTTGATAGGAAATTATTTATATTTTAGGAAGTCGCTGAGGACCCCTTTTATTTATCACATTTATACCCCACATTTTCCCACATGTTTGCAGGCTCAATGTGGCTTACAATAAACCGAAAAGGCTATCGCCAGTCCAGTAGTTATACAAATATAATAGATTGTGGTAGTCAGAGTGGATGGAAAGAACAGGGAATATAAAGGGAAAAAGGGTAAAGGTAAGCGAGTCCAAAATAGTCCATTTATATGCTGTTTTGAAGGACTTTGGGTTTTATGTTGGAGCCTGGCGGGTAGACCTTCCGGAATAGGCTGGTCTTGAGCAATTTCCTAAAGTTGAGATGGTTTTGAGTAGTTTTGACAGCTTTTGGCAGCGCATTCCATAATCGGGAGCTGATAAAGGAAAAGGACGAAGCGTAAGTGGATTTATATTTGAGGCCGTTACAGGTAGGATAATGGAGATTTAGGAATGAACGGGATGTGCTTGATGTATTCCTGGCTGGAAGGTTGATTAGGGTGTTCATGTATCCTGGGGCTTCTCCATGAAGAATTTTGTGGACTAGGGTGCAGATTTTATGTTTACCGCTCGCTAAACAGGAAGTACCCCCGGGCTGCTACAGTACTTCCCACCCCTAGCGTGCCGTCATATCCGGTGCTACAAAAATATATTTATTTTTGTAGCGCCGGATGGTACTCGGCAGTAATTGGGCAGGTGCCACGCGCTGCCCGGTTACCTCCAGGTTAGTGTGGGAGCCCTTACCGCCACCTCGATGGGTGGCGGTAAGGGCCATCCCCCGAAAGGGCCGTGCGGCAAGTGGTTTACTTGTCGCGTGGCCATTTTCTGCAGGAAAGAGAGATTTCCCTTTTACCCCTGCGCATAAAAAGCACATGCCGACGCTAGCGCAGGCCCCCTTTTGCCGCAGCTTGGTAAAAGGGGCCCTTAAAACTTTTTTTTATTTCGAAAGTATTTCAGTGTATAGAAATTGATCTTTAACTGACGTTTTCTCATCTTTACTGTACTTGTTAACTGAATGATATGTAACGTCTGAACATGTGGTTCACTTTTGTTTAATACGTAACCCGTTTGGACCTATTCATGGTATTAGCGGGATATGTCTAGTGTAATGTAAGGTCATTAAAATTCTTTAAACCCATATTTTAACCCATTTTAATACAAGTGACCCTAAATCTTTATTCCTGTGAGTGTGGGACAATCATTTATCTGGTTTTATGTTTTCTAATGTGGAATTGCGATGCACCTGGCTTTGAATGTAAAAACTATCCCTGCTGTGATACCCCAATGCAACCAATGTGCTGAATGGATCGAGCAGCAGGCTGTAAGTCAGGGAAGACCACCTCAAACCCCTCGGTGGCTTCTTGTGATCTCGGGCTGGAATAAATTGAACCAGTGAGCTGTTAAGGAGTGGAGGAGTAGCCTAATGGTTAGTGCAGCAGCCCTTAATGCTACCAACATGGGTTCAAGTCCCACTGCAACTCCTTGTGACCTTGAGCAAGCCACTTAACCCTCCATTGCCCCAGGTACAGAAGCTCAGCGTGTGAGTCCCCTAGGGTCATATAATGTGCACAGCACTGCATACATCTAGTAGCACTATAGAAATGATTACTAGTAGTAAGGAGATTCTTAGGCACAGATTCACCACAGAAGATTTTCCCAGGACAGGGAGATCTGCACCCTGGTCCACAAAATCATCTACGGGGATGCCCCGTCCTACATGTCAGATCTTATAGACTTGCCTACTAGGAACGCAAAAAGATCATCACGCACATTCCTCAACCTCCACTATCCTAACTGTAAAAGGGCTAAAATATAAATCCACATACGCGACCAGTTTCTCATACATCTGCACGCAGTTATGGAACGCACTACCGAAGGCCATAAAAACAACGCAAGACCTAACCACTTTCCGAAGGCTACTGAAAACAGATCTGTTCAAGAAGGCATACCATAAACATCCATCTTAAACACTAACTAATAACATTACACACGATGTATACAAAACCGAACTCCTATCACATGACTGATTAACTTCTTGGCTATGAATAATCAAGTACCACCACTGTTAAACTTTATGTCGAATAGGATCTCAATATAATCGATGACCAAATGTATGTACAATCCAATTTGTACTCAAGAATCTTCTCTACCATGTATGTATGCACACGGTATACATATATACCAAGATCTGTCCCATGTATGTTATATTCCATGTACGTTCCAATTAAGTTACCACGTATGTATGCACCTTATCGCAATTTTACCATTTGTAATTCTGTTACCCGGAAATGGCAACCGCCATTACGGCAAATGTAAGCCACGTTGAGCCTGCAAATTGGTGGGAAAATGTGGGATACAAATGCTACAAATAATAATAATAATAATAATAATAATAATAATATCCACTGTTCTTGTTTGGCCTCCAGGATCTTGTCCATCCATTCATTAATCACTCTTTTGCTCTGGTAAAATTCTGAGCTGGGAAACCAGTCAGGAGAAGACAATTCTCGTTTTCAAATACTCTTTCTCCCTTCCACCCCCACCAATACATGACAGGGAGCTGTATTCCTATGTGGGAATTACAACTGAAACTCCCTCTAGCAAAAGGTCACAAGGCTGGACCTGAATGATTAAGACATAGGGTTCTCTTGAAAAGGACAAACATCCCCCTGGCATGTCTCCTGAGTTGGGGAGACACTTCCTGATTCTTGTTGTTCTTGGGTCCAGACGCCAAGGTGACTCACTGGGACTAGTTTAGGCATTTTGCGGAGTTGTTTTGGTTCAAGGCCTCACCCACATAGCTCGCTCTCTCTGTCTCTGACATTCTTAGAGTCTGGCTTGTGAGCCTCACGCTCTCTCACCTGCCTACAATGGTGAAGTGTGTGTGGGAGATAACCTTTAATGAAGGCACTGGGGATAACCTGCTCCGAAAGGCAGTTGCAATATTTACTGTATTAGGAAGGTGGGTTGGGCCATTTCACTGTTTACCTGCCATCACCTACTGTTATTATGAGACAACCTGAAACCTGCTGGCTCACTCATGTGAGTTGTCCTCCAGAAAGATGCCATACCCCAATGTAAACAGACTCATTCTTTTATGAATGAGAATGGTGTCATCGAAATCTGTGGCAGTGACTGATGCAGGGAATGGGTGGACCGGTTTTAAATTGGGGCTATATTCTTGATGTAAAGGGAACTGGTAGCAATACAGAGCAGCTCACTCCTTTAAACAAATCTGGATCAACTGAATGAATCATTTTGAAAGTATAAATCATTATATGACTAAAAGTATATATCCAAAAAGAGGGTGGGATTGGGGGCATTCCAGGAGTACTGTCACTTTAAGTGCAAGATTCAGGTGCTAAACAGGACTCAACGTAAAGGGCCTAAATCTCTGCAGCACAACTTAAACAAACCTTATTCCTAACTGTTGTCTAGATCTATAAACCTTTTAAGACTATAAAATCAACCTGTATTTGTTTCTATACCGGAGCTGGCGAATGCCTTCACGGTACTATGTAAGCCACATTGAGCCTGCAATAGGTGGGAAAATGTGGGATACAAGTGCAACACATAAATAAAATAAAATATAAAATTATTTGGTCAATATTCATTCGTCGGTGGTCAGCTTCAATAAATGCTGACTGTTGCTGGCTGAATTAGACCCAGATAACCTCTGCTGGGTCACATCTGGCTATCATCACTGAATATCTGGACCTTGGAAAGCCACTGGGAGTTACCCGGTATCCTCAATATTCAAAGGTACAGAGAAAGGTGATGAAAATGATAAAGGGGATGGGACAACTTCCCTATGAGGAAAGGCTAAAGCATCTAGGGCTCTTCAGCTTGGAGAAAAGGCAGCTGAGGGGAGATATGATAGAGGTCTATAAAATAATGAGTGGAGTGGAATGGGTAGACGTGAATCATTTGTTTAATCTTTCCAAAAATACTAGGACTAGGGGACATGCGATGAAGCTACAAAGTAGTAAATTTAATTTGAATTGGAGAAAATGCTTCTTCACTCAACGTGTAATTAAACTCTGGAATTCATTGCCAGAGAATGTGGTAAAGGCGGTTAGCTTAGTGGGGTTTAAAAAAGGTCTGGACGGCTTCCTAAAGGAAAAGTCCATAAGCCATTATTAAAATGCCTTATGGAAAATCCACTGCTTATTTCTGGGATAACCAGCATAAAATGCATTGAATATTTTTGGGATCTTGCCCAGGTATTTGTGACCTGGATTGGGCACTGTTGAAAATAGGATGCTGGGCTTGACGGTCCTGTGGCAATATTTATGTACTTATGTACTTAAAGGTCCCAAATTTGGACTTGAATCTCAGATCCGCGTGTAAACAAATTATGTTCTTATGTTCTTAATTAAGCGCTAACAATCAACTAATTGGCAGTAATTAGGAGATCTGTATGTACCTCCCTATGCCCTGTTCTCTAACATGAATGTCTAAAGTTCATAGCACACAACTCCACAGGAGGTGTGGCCATGAGAGGGGCATGGGCGGGGGAGGGGCATTCCCAGAAATTTGGAGTGGTGTAATAGAATTCCTACATTTGCACGCCTAACTCCCATCAGCTGGGTGTGAGCATTTACATCAGCCTTTTAGCAGGTGCAAGTGCTCACGGACGTATCTGCGGATAGTTAAAAAAAATTCACACACACTTTGCGACTCTGCCTGCACTCGGCCCAAGCTCCTTCCTCAAACACAGCTAACCCTTTACAATCTGACCTGTTTGTAGCCCTGGAGGACTGAGCTTGTGTGTCCCTGGATCCTCGGCACCTAACCAGAAAATGTATAAAAATGTATTCCTGCATCCAAGATGGCGACGGTCTGAGACTCAGCACTGGAACAAAAACGCCGCTGAAGAGGGTTCCTCTCCTTACGCCGGAATGGGGAAAAGGAGAGGCAAAGTTAGGGAGGTACCCTTCACCCCTATCGGGACTCACCAGCTCCAGCAGACGAACCTGGAACAGTTTGGAGTTGCGCCCGTTCCCAGGACGGCTTCTACCCCTGCAATCGAAGCGAGGACTTTGGTGCTTGCTAGCAGTGTAGATGGGGTTTCCCTGAGCCCCCTCGAACATGCAGCTCCTCCCCAGCCAGGACGAGGAAGTCTGGAGTCAAGTACTGTAGCTCAATCTCAGAATAGGGCCAGAGGGGAACAGGGAGGGAACTTGCCCATACTAAGTGGAAAATCAAAAGCCAGCAATCTGGAGGAACCAAAGAGGACATCTATTTCTACCTCTCTCCTCTAGTCGCTTCTCTGGCTCCCTATCCGTTTTCGCATCCTGTTCAAACTTCTTCTACTAACCTATAAATGTACTCACTCTGCTGCTCCCCAGTATCTCTCCACACTCGTCCTTCCCTACACCCCTTCCCGTGCACTCTGCTCCATGGATAAATCCTTCTTATCTGTTCCCTTCTCCACTACTGCCAACTCCAGACTTCGCGCCTTCTGTCTCGCTGCACCCTACGCCTGGAATAGACTTCCTGAGCCCCTACTTCTTGCCCCATCCTTGGCCACCTTTAAATCTAGACTGAAAGCCCACCTCTTTAACATTGCTTTTGACTCATAACCACTTGTAACCACTCGCCTCCACCTACCCTCCTCTCCTCCTTCCTGTACACATTAATTGCCCCATCCTTGGCCACCTTTAAATCTTGACTGAAAGCCCACCTCTTTAACATTGCTTTTGACTCGTAACCACTTGTAACCACTCGCCTCCGCCTACCCTCCTCTCCTCCTTCCCGTACACATTAATTGATTTGATTTGCTTACTTTATTTTTTGTCTATTAGATTGTAAGCTCTTTGAGCAGGGACTGTCTTTCTTCTATGTTTGTGCAGCGCTGCGTATGCCTTGTAGCGCTATAGAAATGCTAAATAGTACTAGTAGTAGTAGTAGAGGAGTAGCCTATTGGTTAGTGCAGTGCAGCTCCTTGTGACTCTGGGTAAGTCACTAAACCCTCCATTGCCCCTGGTACAAAATAATACCTGAATATATGTAAACCGCTTTGAATGTAGTTGCAAAAACCTCAGAAAGGTGGTATACCAAGTCCCATTTCCCTTTCCCTTATGACATCATAGTATCAAAAGTGAGCCAAGTATCAGGCAATCAAGCCATTGTGACATCACTGATGAAGTTGGCTCTTATTGGTGGATTGAGCCTCCACCTACCTTCCTCTCCTCCTTCCTGTACACATTGATTGGTTTGATTTGCTTACTTTATTTATTTTTTCGTCTATTAGATTGTAAGCTCTTTGAGCAGGGACTGTCTTTCTTCTATGTTTGTGTAGTGCTGCGTATGCCTTGTAGCGCTATAGAAATGCTAAATAGTAGTAGTAGTAGTCTCTTGTAACCAGAGCTAATATTGTGATGTCATAATGCCTCAGGCCACCAATAAGAGCCAACCTCATCAGTGATGTCACAATGGCTTGATTGTCCTATACTTGGCTCACTTTTATTACATAGCTCTTTGAGCAGGGACCGTCTTTCTTCTATGTTTGTGCAGCACTGCGTACGCCTTGTAGCGCTATAGAAATGCTAAATAGTAGTAGTAGATAGTGAGTACTTTGGAACAAGCTACTAAGGCACCTCTTCCTGTTTTTTTCTGTGGGGGAAATGGAAAAACCAGCCCTAGTGACATTGGAGTCACTCTGGGACTTGACTTTTACTACGCATTCATCCCTACAGTCTTTGATAATTAAAAATACTTAAGTAATTAAGTTATTATCGGAGGCTGCTCTCATTCAGGCACAGGCTTGTGAACAACTGAAACAACTGGATGAACGAATTCAGAAAAATGGAACTTGTGGGGAGAAACGTCATTAAGGGAGAAAAACGTTACTTTCAGTCGCTTGGAATACTTAGAAAACCAATCCAGGAGGCTTAATTTGAGACTGATGAATTTTCCTAGATCACCTTTAATTACACCGATACAAATGGTAAAAAAAAAATACCTAATTGAAATTTTTAGGCATGTTAGAGGATTCTTTACCACCTATAACCCGGGCATTTTACATACAAGGAGGGGCATAATCGAACGTGAACGCCCATCTCCATGGGCGTCTATCTCCGAGAACGAGTATATGAAGGGGCGGGACAAACCGAAAAAAATGGGCGCCCATCTTTTTTTTCGATAATACGGTTTCTGCCCGGTAAATGCATCGGATTTCTGCGGATTTGAGCTGGGCGGTTTCGTTTCTCAGCGATAATGGGAACCGAAGGCGCCCAGCTCAAAAACGAACAAATCCAAGGCATTGGGTCATGGGAGGGGCCAGGATTCGTAGTGCACTGGTCCCCCTCACATGCCAGGACACCAACCGGGCACCCTAGGAGGCACTTGTAACAATTTAATACCTCCCAAGTCCATAGCTACCTTCCTTTGGGTGCTGAGACCCTCAAATCCCCCCCCCCAAAAAAAACCCTCTGCCCACAACTCTACACCATTACCATAGCTCTTATGGCTGAAGGGGGCCACCTACATGTGGGTACAGTGGGTTTGGGAGGGGGGTTGGAGGGCTCCCATTTACCACCACAAGTGTAACAGGTAGGGGGGGATGGGGCTGGGTCCACCTGGCTGAAGTCCACTGCACCCAGTAACAACTGCTCCAGGGACCTGCATACTGCTGTGATGGAGCTGGGTATGACATTTGAGGCTGGCATACAGGCTGGAAAAAAAAGTTGTTAAAGTTGTTTTTTTTTGGTGGGAGGGGGTTAGTGACCACTGGGGGAGTCAGAGGTGGTCATCTGGTCATTTAGGGCACTTTTTTGGGACTTGTTCGTGAAAAAAAGGGTCCAAAAAAGTGACCCACCTTTCTTTTTTAAATTATCGGCCGAGGACAGCCATCTCTCCTCGGCCGATAAACACGCCCCAGTCCCACCTTCACCACGCCTCCGACACGCCCCCGTCAACTTTGCCCGTTCCCGCGACAGATTGCAGTTGGAGACGCCCAAAATCGGCTTTCGATTATACCGATTTGGGCGCCCATGGGAGAAAGACGCCCATCTCCCGATTTGGGTCGAAATATGGGCGTCTTTCTCTTTCGAAAATAAGCTGGAAGGTAATGCTAAACAGACTCAGGTAGTATACGACCTCAGAGTGGTGAAGTAATAAACCTCACAGCCTTTTTAGAATCTTCATTAGAGGTTATAGCTCAAATTACAACTATGTTGGTCTCTTTAGCTCTGGAGATGGACAGAGATGCAGTGTTAAAACTTTCCTTGAGACACTTGGACTCTATATTTTTGGGATCTAAAATAAGAATTTATCCTGATTTAGCTAGAGAAACACAGAGAAGGCGCAAAGTTTTTTTTAGCCTTGCGTCCGAGGGTTTTGGCAATAGGTGCAAGTTTTGTACTTAAATTTCCTTGTATTTGTCGGATATTATCTCAATCTAAGCAGTTTCAATTCTTTGATCCTAAACAATTAGAAGAATTCTTATCAATGTAACAGTCTAGTCACTGTAGACGCATGGAGTAAGCCACCTTGGTTAGCTGTATCATTGATTAGTTTATTATAAGATGTATAAGTATAAATATCTAATGACTTTTGTCATTTCCTATCTTGGATCAATTACCTAAAAAATTGTTGTGGTCGATATTCAATGAAAACCTTGTCTAAATGATTTATATTACTTTAGATTTAATTTCTAGTTTTGTGTATTATCATTCATAAGATGTATATTATGATTGTTACATATAAAAACTTGATAAATAAAATAGTTTAAAACAATGTATTCCTGGATAAAGCTGTTAGTTTTAGCTCATATCTTAGTAGTTCAAGTACCGACCCCTAACTTTGTTCCTGAGGCAACAGTGGGTTAATGGGCCCTTTGACTAAGCCACAGTAACTATTAACCCAGGCCTACCGTGTGCCAAAAAGCACTGCCGTGGGACGCACTGAGACAGGAGTGGGAACAGAACCAGGCTCTTCAAAGCAAGGGCGTAGCTAGACTTCGGCGGGAGGGGGGTCCAGAGCCCGAGGTGAGGGGGTACATTTTAGCCCCCCCCCGGCGCCACCGACCCCCACTAGTGCCTACCCTCCTCCCGCCACCGCTAGATATCTTTGCTGTTGGAGGTCCCCAACCCCAGGCAGCCAAAGTCCCCTTCAGCGCCGGTCTCTGACTCCGGTGCGTTCACTGATCTGGATTCTGTTTCTGTGAGTCCTGATGTCCTGCATGTTCCTACGTGCAGGACGTCAGGACTCACAGAAACAGAATCCAGATCAGCAACGGTGCTGGAGACCGGAGCTGAAGAGGACTTCAGCAACCCCCGCCAGCAAAGGTACCTGGCGGCGGGGGAGGGTTGGCGGTGGCGGGAGGGGGGGGGGCCGAATGTGGTAGTGGAGGGGCGGCAGCAAGGGGTGTGAAAGCAGGGGGCCAGGGCTAAATCTGCGGGGGCCCATGCCCCCCATGGCCCCACCTAGCTACGCCCTTGCTTCAAAGACAGACTGGACACAGTCAAATTCTAGAAATTCAATTTATTGAAGACTCTACAAGGTATCCTGTTTCACCACCGTAAGTGCCTTCCTCAGGAGTCTATATAGAAGTAAAACATTTATAAAACATATAAGAACATAAGATTAAAACCATATATAATGGATTTAAACAGTTAAATAGTAATGAAGCAAAAAAGGTGGGTAATGATTTCAAAATGACGAAGGGCTAGTGTAGTCACAACATGTAAGATAATGTGGAATACGAAGGCTAGTAAAAGCATGTGCAATAAAAACAAATAGATAATCAAAACGGATAATAAATACTTAATGGTCGTGTGGCAATATGGAAATGAATGCTTGGCCACAGTGTGAAGAAAACCCACGTGCTACAAACAGCACCGGCCACGTTTGAGCACAGGAAAAGGTGGTGGATGCGTGAAATGGCCTCCCAGTGGAAGAGACGAGGACTGTGTCGGAGTTTAAGAAAGCGTGGGACAGGCACGTGGGATCCCTTAGGGAAAGGAGGAGCTAGTGGGTACTGAGGAAGGGCAGACTGGATGAGTCATTTGGCCCTCATCTGCCGTCATGATTCTCTGTTTCTAGCTTAGTTAAAGGGTCCCTAAGTTACTTGCTTCAGGTCACAGTAGGATTTGAACCCTGACTTTCTGAGATTCACAACCTGCTGGACCAATCACCAGGCTACTTCTTGTCTCTAATGTGAAACCTGTGGATGATTTCCAGGACTGCAGGCAAACTGGAATGTGAACCTAAGCATTTTTGTTCATTGTCCCAACCTCTGGAACTCGCTTATGAAGACGCTTTAAAGGGGACCAACCTTCAGCTCAGGCAGCTCTTCAAAGGCCTGCTTATTTTTAATGCATTTCATTCTTTGAGGCAACTGTTTTACCTTTTCCATTTGTCCGACATATATCACATTTTTAAAAGATATCAACATCGTTTATCGTGAGATTTAACATGAACTTTTCACTGGAATACAGTTCCCACAAATAGCTTTCACAATTTTTTTGTGAAGGGCAACCTTCGAAAGCTAGTCAAGAAATGTATTATGTCCAGTAAAAAAGGTATCATCTTATTTTCTTTTATTTGATTTCTATTGATTTCAATTTTTTTTTTTTAATTTGTTTTCTAACTCACTGCATTTGCTGATATTTTAAAATGGCTATTTGAATCTACTGTGTTCATCTCATGCAAAGTTATTACTTACTTGACATTGCTTTGAGCCGGTGGGATAGGAACATTTTTAAATGTGAGAACATAAGTAGATTAAGAAAAGTGAATCGGACCCTCTTCCAATCCAAACACTATTTCTGTGGGTACTTCCATAGCTTACTCAAGGGTTACTGGAAGAGACTTTTATGGGAATCCCTTTTTCTTTTCCAGGCAAAGAAACTCAGTTAAGCATCTGTAGAATGTCTGTGGAAGGGAATGGGGAGGAAAGCAAAGAAAAATGTAAAAAGCATGTTGTTTGATTACTTTCCCATGAAAGCCAGATGGAGAAATTTGAGCCGGCCTGGTGGGAGGGCAGGGAGAACATACATAAATAAAGAAATAAAGGCTTTGTCAAGCTGATAAGTACTTTTAAAGGGGAAGAAGAAAAAGAGTTGAGTGAAAAGCCATGAGCAAGTAAAAATCAGAGAGAGTTAAATGAAAATCCATCACCAGCCATGGAAGAAGAATCAATTTTCAAAATTCACTCAGCTGAATAAATGGCTACCTGCCCAGTAAATGGGCTGCCTTAAAGCTATCCTTGTGACTACGTATTGTCGTGCAGATAGGCAATAAGCGTATTCTATAAACCACGCAGAAATGTAGGCCTATTCTATAAAGTTAGTTATACTTTATAGAATACGTCTTGCCCCATCCTTGGCCACCTTTAAATCTAGACTGAAAGCCCACCTCTTTAACATTGCTTTTGACTCGTAACCACTTGTAACCACTCGCCTCCACCTACCCTCCTCTCCTCCTTCCTGTACACATTAATTGATTTGATTTGCTTACTTTATTTTTTGTCTATTAGATTGTAAGCTCTTTGAGCAGGGACTGTCTTTCTTCTATGTTTGTGCAGTGCTGCGTACGCTTTGTAGCGCTATAGAAATGCTAAATAGTAGTAGTAGTACTACTACTACTACTTAACATTTCTAAAGCGCTACTAGGGTTACGCAGCGCTGTACAATTTAACATAGAAGGACGGGCCCTGCTCAGAGAGCTTACAATCTAAAGGACAAGTGAGTAGTCAATTCGATAGGGGCAGTCTGGATATCCTGAAGGTAAGAGTTAGGTGCCGAAGGCAGCATTGAAGAGGTGGGCTTTAAGCAGAGACTTGAAGATGTATCCACCCTGTGAATGAAAGTTGACAGAGACTGACAACCTGGAAGAAAGTTAGGTGGGGCTGGGAGATGGGGTTAGATCAGAGGAGGCCACAAAACATATAGTTTTTTTGTGTTCAAAATCCACAGTGAAAAGGGAAAAGGTTCAAACTTCTGCAGGTCCTTTTCCTTAAGGCAGTTTTCAAATGTTTACAATCTGACTGGAACACTTCCCTTATGAGCTCTTGCAAAGTCCGTGGGGAGAAGTATCTGTGAACTTTGCCCCTATTTATGTGACGAGGCAACTTTGTAATAGCCTACGTAGTTTTAATCCCTGCTGACACTTCTCATGCGTGCATTTTTACCACGGATTCTGTACCTTGCGCCTAGATTTCTGTGTGAAAATCCAAGTGCATTCCATAACAATGAGCATTACCTAATCGCCTGTTAATTGGATGTTAACAAGCAATTATCAGCACTAATTGGCATTAATTAGAATTTACGTGCAGAACTCGCTAAGCGCATTCTGCAATGTGGTCCGCTTAAATTCTAATGCGCGTGGTCAAAAAAGGGGGCATGGACATGGGCAGGGAATGGATATTCCCAAAATTTACACGCAGGATTATAGAATACACCAGCTCCATGCCTAACTTACTTGGCATAATACCTCCTGACTACATATTGTCGTGCAGATGGGCAATAAGCGTATTCTGTAAAGCACGCAGAAATGTAGGCCTATTCTATAAAGTTAGGTATACTTTATAGAATACGCTTCATCGGAAATTATTTCCATGCAGATTTTCCAGGCGCCATGTATAGAATCCACTCCTTTATGTACATTTTCGAACAGGGGCCCTCTGAATATTTTTTTTTCTTTTGAAAATTATGCTCCGAAGGCACCCATGTACTTTGTACCTGACCTTCATTGGGAAGGGGAGGGAGATAGCACCCGTAGATTTGAAATTCAGATGTCGGCCTGCTGTTTCCTCCTTCAACCTAAAGATGGCCACAGGAATCCTTGTTTTTCCTGTGACTAAAAATGTCCACATTGTTGAGCCAGTGCATATGTTTCACTGCATTTTGGAAGGGCAGTTTTTAGTGGGGCCATTTTACTGGGATAAATATCAATTTGCCAAGTAAAATGCCTTTGAAAATTGCCCTCTGAAAGGTTGATATGATGAGAAATGCAGATGTCTAGAAGGCTGCATAGCCAGAAAGCATGATCTAATCCTCACGCATCCTCTTTTTTCTACAGCCTCTTTAGCACCTTGGAAACAAATAAAAAACCTTACCTAGCAGTGAAAGCTGGTGAGGGAGCTGAGGAGGACCTGCCAGGGTCAGACTCTTTCCAAGACAACATGGAAAAGATCTGCAAAGGACCTTACATCCTTCAAGACAAGCCAGAAGTGACCCTCAGCAATATGACCTTGAGAAAAATGGCTTCTCCGCAGTCAAAGGTAGACGTCAAACATCATTTTCACAAAGTCCCTTTAATATCAAACAAGCAGAGTAATGATATGGTTCCAAAGCCTGCTCCTTCCAGGAGTCATGGAGAGGAGCGGCTATTCGAGGGGAATATCAATGGTGAACCAAGAAGATACGATGAGGTGAGAGGGAAAGAGGAAACATTCAGGGGCTCAGAAGGAGTAGCATTGAGTACCAAACTCTACGGCACATCCGCACTGAGAGACAGGAGACACCCCGACTCACCAGACTTGCCAAAGATTCCCATCGCACATGGCCCGGTTTTCTCACAGCTTTATTCCCCACACAAAAAAGATGCAAAGAAGACGGAAAGTAGGAGCCCAGGACCAGATAGCAGTGAAGAAAGCAGGTCACCAAGTCCCTGGCGAAAAGAAGAAAGCATTATAAGTGGTGGATCACAGACAGAAAATCATCTTCAACATTCTAATAACGCTCCAATGATCAAATCAACCAATATTAAGCATTCCCAAAATAGTGATGATCCTACGCTTGCCAGATCTGCAAAACATCAAGAGGCGCACAAGACAATTGTTTCAGTTTTGATACGAGAAAACCGCTGGCAAAGAGTTGAAAAAATCATAGGTATTAGACCAGAAAAAGAGAGCCCCTGCCAAAATAAACAAGACAGTGCATTTATCAAGAAAAATGCCAATGGCTCTATAGACACTGAAATATTAAAAGAACACAACTACAACTACTTGCGAAAGGTTGAGGACAACAGTACTATTCCTAGGTTATTAGGGAAAAGCAACCAGCAACATACCAATGATGTTATGTTGACTGAGTTATACGAGGATGATGATTCCGCAGAAACAGGATCACTGAAAGAAAGCAGCCAGCAAATGGTCCAGCTTATTACAGTTACCAAAGATGCAAGCAGAGACAAGTGGAAAATTAAGGAAAACACAACAGTTAATAAACTAGTCGAAGAAAGATGCCAAGAAACACCTACTAGCATCACAGTTACCCGATTACCAAAGGAAAACATCTGGCAAAAAATAGAGAACACTGATACTACCAGCTCACCTAAGGATGATCAGTGGGAAAAGGCTAGTTACGCTATTTTTACTATACGTTTGAAAGAAAATGACACAAAAAGTTCTCCAATTCATGTCGCAGAAAGAGAAAACATACAAATTACTGGTAGCACTATGGATACATTAACAACAAAGGTCATTGACAAACAAAGAATTGGTAATAGTGTGGAATTAACAGCGTCAAAGGACACCCCCAGACAGAGAACTGATGGCTCTATGGATGCAGTGGCACAAAACAATTGTATCGTTTTAGATACAATAACAATAAAAGACATTGACAGACAAAGAACTACTGAAGCTTTGGATAACATAATATCAAATGACATCCAAAGACAAAATGAAGACCATACTGTAAACAGAACATCAAAAGACATCAACAGACAAAGGGAATATGATACCTTAGGTACCAGAATATCAAAGGAGAATAACAGACAAACAACTGGTAACAATATGGATACAATAGTATCAAAGAACATTGAGGAACAAAGGTTTAGTGAAACTTTGGATAACATAAACCCAAAGGACACTGACAGACAAAGGGAATATGACACTATAGATGCCAGAACCTCAAAGGGCATCAACAAAGGAAGAACTGATTACACTACGGATGTTGTAACATCAAAAGATATACATGGACAAAGTGAATATGAAGCTGTATATGCCAGAATATTAAAGCATATCAAAAGAAAAAAAACTAATTACACTATGGATAAAATAACATCTAAGAACACTGACCGACAAAGACCTGATGACCATTTGGATAACATAAAACCAGAGATCAATGACAGACATACAGAATATGACACTGTAGACAACAGAACACCAAAGGACATCAACAGACAAAGAACTGATTACACCACAGATATAATAATTTCAAAACACATTGACAGCGAAGCATCAGGTGATGGTTTGGATAGTAGACCACCAAAGGATATTGACAGACAAAGGGAGTATGAAACTTTAGAAACTAGAACACCAAAGGGTATCATCAGACAAAGAACAGGTTACACTATGGATACAATTACTACAAAAGACATTGACAGTGAAGGAACTGGTGATACTTTGGATACCAGAACACCAAAGGACGTTGATAGACAAAGAGACTATGAAGCCATAGATAACAGAATACCAACGGTTATCAACAGAGAAAGAACTGGTTACAGTGTGGATACAATAACTTCAAAAGACATTTTAAAACAACGAGAATATGACAGTATAGATACCAGAACACCAAAGGACTTAGCAAAACAAAGAACTAGTAACACTTTGGATACAAGAACATCAAAGGAAAGTGAAAGCCTAAGAGCCAGATACACTTCAGATACTGTAGCTCTGGATACTATAAAATCAAAGGAAATCCAGAGAAATAGTTCTAATGTTGTGAATACTTTGAAACCAAATGAGATCTACAATGATCGAGTTGGTGACACTATGGATATATTGGTATCAAAAGAAATCCATAGTCTGAGCGAGAATAAGAGCTCTCCTACTGTGAACCAAAAAGAAAATACCATATCAAATATTGATACCACTAAAGATACATTGATATTTAGGGAAAACCATAGTGATCATGTTGATAATATCATATTACCAAATGAAAGTCTTGAGTATACTGATGATGATCTTGTACTTAATACAGTATCAAAAGAAACCTTCATTCAAAATGGAGACGACATATCATCAAGGAAAACAGGCATGTATAATACTGATGAAACTGACGTTACTACATTATCTGGAGAAATCAACATACAAAATGTTGATGATGATGGTGACCCTACTGCTACCATGATACTTAAACAAAATCTAATAAACAACACAGATGAGGCTGCAGTTTCCATAATACCAGCAGAAACTTTTAATAAAAATGGTGGTGAATCTGAAGCCACACGCACACCACAAGAAATCCTCATGCAAAATACTGGTGACCCTGAAGTCACCAAAACATCAGGACAAACTCTTGTATATAATTCTGGTGACCTTGAAATGATCAAAATACCAGAAGAAACCCTGGTACAAACTTACAATAACCCTGAAGTTACCCAAATATCGAGAGAAAACTTTGTAGAAAATACTGGTAGTCCTGAAGTCACCAAATCAGAGGGACAAACCCTTGTACAAAATTCTGGCGACACTCAAATTACCAAAACACCAAGTGAAACTCTGATACAAAATTATGATGATCCTGAAGTTACCAACATATCAAGAGAAACTTTGCTACAAAACGTTGATGACTCTGAAGTCGCCAAAACTGCAGAACCAACACTCATGCAAAATTCAGGTGATTCTGAAGTTACCACAACACTATCAGAAATCCTTATTCAAAATGTTGGTGGTTCTGAAGCCATCGAAACACCCAATGAAACTCTTATACAATATTTGTCTGGCCCTGAACCAACTAAAATATCTAAAGAAAACCTTGCCCAAACTTCTGGTGATATTGAAGTTATCCAAGCACTAAGCAAACCCCTTGTAGAAAATGCTGATGACACTGAAGTCACCGCAACACCAAGTGAAGCTCTGATACAAAATGCTAGTAAAGATGAAGTCACTAAAATCCCAAGAGAAATCATCATACAAGATGCTGGTGAGCCTGACATTTACTTTACACAAAAGGAAAATTATATACAAACTACTGAAGGCATTGCAATTAACATTACAGCAAAAGAAAGTCTTACAGAAAGCAATGGTGATATTGCAGGTACCATAACATCAACAGAAACCTTAATGGAAAATTCTGGTGTCTCTGAAGTTTATGAAATATCAGAAGATGACTGTAACACTACACTATCCTTTCCATCAAAAGGAGAAGATTTACAAAACACTACTGGCACTGCAAGTTCCAAAATACCGAGAGAAAATCTCGTACAGTGTGAGGATGAAACTGTAGTTGCCATAACACCAAGAGAAAATCTTAAACACAACACTGGTGACTGCCACATACTTGGTTTACCAGAGCCTACAGAGGGAAACCTTGCTTGGAAAGGCCATATGACTATTATCCAAACAGAGCAAAATTCCAAGGAAGAGTTAGAAAAGTCATTAGCAAAGACTCCTCTTCCTCTGGTTAATTTTCAGGCAGAGGTGATGGAGTCCTCTAATATGAGTGACTTCTGCCCTGTATCACTGAACTATAATAACTCTCTGACAGAGAAAAGCATAGGTCTTGGGCAGGAAGCCGAGGTGGTAGCAGATATTGGTGCAGACATGGAGAGTTGGGTGGACATTCTTCGTAATCTGGAGACTCCAGAAATCATGAAATGCCTGAAGGTTCCAAGACAGCCACGCACTTCTGCTCTCTCCATATTTGCCACTTTGTCGCCTATTCAGGAAGACCAGGTTTTTATGATTTCTTCCTTTTTTCCTTATGATTTTGCAATCACAAGACAGTTAAATGTAGAAGAAGATAAGGAAGTGGAAGAGGAAGAAGAACCAGAAGAACTTAAGCCTTCACAGGAACCAGGCAAAAATATCTCTTACCAAGAAGACGGTAAAGCACTTATAACAACAGAAGACGAACCAAAATCATCATATTCATTGGAGAATAGTTTGAAAACAACTTATCTGGTGGATACGACTTCCCCACTTGAGATGCTGCGTAAGCATTTAGGAGATGAGAACTCTAAGACTGCAGGCTACAGGGCTTTGCCAAGCACCTTACTATTGTCTGACCGACTGGAAAAGAAATCTGAACTCATTGAATACAAAACATATTCCCGATTGAGTAATAGCCTTCTCTTTAACAACTACAAGTCTCCAATTAAAGATTTAGAGAAGGAGGAAGAGAGTTCCTCAAAAAATGAGCAACCCACATCTCCTGTGCCAGAATTAAGAAGCCCCAAGGAAGACAACCAGACCTTGTTCAGTAGCCCACCCATAAGTCTCTATGATCACACGAATGCTTTGTCATCTCCAAGTGGAATCCCTGAGATGGCAGATACTGGTTCCTCCTCTCTGCCCCTTGAACTGAATAGGTCCCCGAGCACTGACAAAAATGCCAGTCCACCTTCTCCCCTTTCCAAAAACACTGAGCAGGACACAATTCTTCCCAAGTTGACAGCCTTTCCGGACAGTTGGGTGAGTTAAGGTCTTGAACTGTTGCACATAGACTGAGTTTGGAAAGACTCCATAACCTTCATTCCCACAGCAAACATACAAGGCTACTTGGATGCAGGGTAGGCTGTTCAGCTTTCTCAAACGAGGCGGCAGGCATAAGTTTAATCTATTATAGGTCATGTTCAATAATATTCAGGGACAGTGATACTCCCTGAAAAGTGGGCATTAGAGAAGAGAACCCTCAGTTAGATGAGCTATGAATAAAGAATCAAAATGGATTATAACTCATGTCATATACTGTCATAATGTTTCAATTTTTGAAGAAAGACTGTAGTTTTTCATAATCAGAGCTGTACTATGAATTTATTCTTATGTATGACATAAGGACTAGGATGACTGAGGAATAGTCACTGAGGAAAACAATTAGGAAATGAAGGACGGGCTCAGCTGGACACTTTAATGTACTAATTAAATATATATATTTTTTCATATTTTATTTTACAGGAAGAGAAAGACAAAGAATATGGGAAACTCAACCCAAGACCTGGAAAGGTATAAAAGATTTAGGCTCCATACATAGTACCATTTTTGCTGTGGCACTATGAGAAATCGCAGGATCTCATACCGGATAAAGTAACCTTTAATCTACTACTAATCATTCTCTTCAAGCATGTGAATTCCTTAGACATGCTGAGATATGCAATCGTCCTGCTTCTTTAGCTTTGTCTGTTGAAATGCTGCTTCAACTGGGCACCCCTTGCTACATTTTCCAAGACCTGCTGGTGCACCCTGACTCCCAGTTTGGAAGTATTATTGGCACTCTTTCATCGTCGGCAAGAGAGGAGAGAGTGTGGCATTGGTTTCTGTTTGAGGGGAGAGATACGGATTATCTAAGGTGTGTGGGGATCAGACGTGAAGGTACTGAGCTGTACCCAGGGTAGGTATTCAGAATAACCACCACTTCCCCCTGCCCCATGAGAGCAAACCTCGCAGCTCTTGCCATAAGACTAGGCTCCGAAGCAGTTGGCGATGACAGGGATGCAATGGTTGGCTCGGAGGGGAATTGTGTAAGGGTAACCTGTTGTGGCCTGCTCAGCCTGGGAGGATGAGAAAGGGTGAGGGAAAGCGTGTTGCCCGACATCACTTGCTGCATGACATTTGGAGCATCCGCCCCTGTTGCCACCTCTTAGTCCCAGGCCCTGACGAAGCTTAAGGAAGGGAATGGAGCAGATCAGCATTGAGCCACTGCATGAAATTATCCAGACCTGTGTGTTTTCTGCTTGTGGTAGTCACAGAACTGGTTTAATACCAGCAGTGGCAAGTGAGAATACAATGGACTAAATTGGGGGAGAGAGAGAGAGGAACAGAAAAATGGGAAGGAATGTAGTTGGATTTTTGATGCATTTACTCATCTTTCCAAATCTGAACTCAAGGTGCGTTACATTAAGCTACAGCAGGATTACCCCTGCACCAGTGTGCTTTAGGCTTCTACGGAATGCTTGCATGCAATTTTAACATGGCATTTACTAACCTGTGGTTCCTCGGTAGCTTCGTGTGCAAAGCAGCTTATTATTTTTTGGCGTACGTTGGGGTGACTATTTTTGCATTATGTTGCATGTTTCATGTTGTTTGCCATAACACAACTTCATAAATAAGGCCCTAAGCTAGTGTCTACGGCAATAGAGGGTAAATTGATGTCCTCAAGGTCGCAAGGAATTTTCATGGGGGGGTGAGAGATTTGAATCATGAGTTTCTGTTGGCTACGTGGAGGGGCATAATCAAACGGGACGCCCAAGTTTTCCTGAGGACGTCCTCGCAGGACATCCGGCGAAGGGGCGGTGAAACCCGTATTATCGAAACAAGATGGGCGGCCATCTTTCGTTTTGATAATACGGTTGGGGACGCCCAAATCTCAGCATTTAGGTCGACCTTAGAGATGGCCGTCCCCGGTTTTCGGCGATAATAGAAACAGAGGATGCCCATCTCAAAAACGACCAAATCCAAGTCCTTTGGTCGTGGGAGGAGCCAGCATTCGTAGTGCACTGGTCCCCCTGACATGCCAGGACACCAACCGGGCACCCTAGGGGGGGCACTGCAGTGGACTTCATAAAATGCTCCCAGGTGCATAGCTCCCTTACCTTGGGTGCTGAGCCCTCCAACACCCACTACCCACAACTGTACAACACTATCATAGCCCTAAGGGGTGAAGGGGGGGCACCTACATGTGGGTACAGTGGGTTTGTGGTGGGTTTTGAAGGGCTCACATTTACCACCACAAGTGTAACAGGTAGGGGGGGATGGGCCTGGGTCCGCCTGCCTGAAGTGCACTGCACCCACTAAAACTGCTCCAGGGACCTGCATACTGCTGTCAGGGAGCTGGGTATGACATTTGAGGCTGGCACAAAATATTTTAAATGGTTTTTTTTTAGGGTGGGAGGGGGCTAGTGACCACTGGGGGAGTAAGAGTAGGTCATCCCCGATTCCCTCCAGTGGTCATCTGGTCAGTTCGGGCACCTTTTTGAGGCTTGGTCACTAGAAAAAATGGACCAAGTAAAGTTGGTGAAGTGCTCATCAGGGACGCCCTTCTTTTTTCCATTATCGGCCGAGGACGCCCATGTGTTAAGCACGTCCCAGTCCCGCCTTCACTATGCTTCCGACACGCCCCCAGGAACTTTGGTCGTCCCTGCTACAGAAAGCAATTGAGGACGCCCAAAATCGGCTTTCGATTATGCCGATTTGGGCGACCCTGTGAGAAGGACACCCATCTCCCGATTTGTGTCGAAAGATGGGCGCCCTTCTCTTTCGAAAATGAGCCCAATAGTATCATAGTAGATGATGGCAGTTAAAGACCTGTACAGTCCATCCAGTCTGCCCAACAAGATGAACTCATTACATAAGGAATGATGTGATACGTCTTACGTATACCTGATCTTGATTTGGCCTTGCCATTATCAGGGCATTGATAGTAGAAGTCTGCCCAGGACGGTCCTTGTTCTAAAACTTCAGAAGTTGTCAACGAAGCCCCTGAAAAGCTCCACTCTAATCCATCCAAATCTGTTCAGCCACGATCAGGGCCCAGACTGTAGAAGTCTGCCCAGCACTGGCCTTGTTCTCCAACTTCTGAAGCTGAATCTTTCCAGCTATGATCAGGGCGCAGAACGCAGAAATCTGCCCAGCACTGGCTTTGCTTCCCAGTTACCGGTGATGCCACCTAATCACCGTTAAGATTCTTTACTCAATATTGGGGGGTGCAGTATTGAGCGAACGCCTTCACTTTGTCCAAGGAAGGATAATTTGTAATGGCCGTAGTACCCCCAGCCTTTCCGAAAAGTTGGCTCCTATGATGAGTTCCCTGGCTATAGGCCACTTCTTCACTTCAGGGCTGGAGAAGAGAGGAAGGAAGAGGTGACGAAAGGGAACGGAGAGGAAAAAAAAAGGTTTACAGGGTATACCCAGTGGGAGTTACTGGAACCTGTTTTAATGCTGTTTAGCCTCCAGCAACTAAACATGTGTTGAAAAAACCCAATTTATGATTTCTTTCGCTACAGATAGTTATCTTCCTGCAGTCTGGCTTCAGAGGGAAGCAGATCGAGATCATAAGTGATGTTCCTGATGCAACAGCCTGGACTCTTCCACACAGTATCTCCATCCGGGTGGTCCGTGGCGGGTCAGTAAGAGGCGGAGAAGGACTTTTACTCTTCTCTAAAGCATCTAGCTTCACGGTCATGAGGTTGATCTCTGAGAAGAGGAAAAGATTAGATATGGATAGGCTAGATTTACTAAGGGGGCCTGTTTCTGAAGGTGCTAAACATTTACCATGTGCAGGGCTGGCTTGAGCACCAGGCAGGTTGTGGGTTTCTACCTGCAGATATACAGTTTGGGGGATGATAACACTGCTGCAGTCATGCAGGGCCTCGAACATCCTGCACACTGTGGCTAACCACCTCCCATCTCCTCTGAAACAGGAAGTACAGAGGGGGTGTGGCATGGCAGATCTTGAACATGTGCAGATGTTCAAGGCCCTGTGCCAGTCACAATGATGTCTGTTTAGTGCTGCAGGATCAGGTGGCACTGCAGCAGCAGCAGAATGGGAGGAGGGGTGAGGTGGGCCCAGAAGGGAGAAGGGAGATGCTGAAAACAGGAGGCTGGGGGTAAGGGGGAGAATAGCGAAAGAAAGGCAGATGCTGAATACCTTGGAGGGGGGGCAGGAATGAAGGATTGATACTGGACGTCTTGAGAGGGGAAGGAAGGTAAGAGGAGTTGCTAGGTCTGCCCCTGGGGGGAGAGGGCATGGCTGAAAGTTTGCTTAGGGTGACAGATACGCTTGGTCTGGTCCTGACCGCATGAATTAGTGTTTGGTCACACTTACTGCACAGCTGTTGCTCCTGCCGGCCACTAGTTGGCGCAGTATCTGTTTGCTGTGGCTGGGAGTGGGAACAGGGTGAAGAATGGATGGCTGAGCGTACGAACAGCGCTTACAGTTAGTGTGTGCTAAGTTACCGTGTGGTGTTCCTGCTGCAGATAGCACAGGCGCACTTACCATCTTCTGCATGCTGTAACCATGGCCTGATGCTTAACCCGCCCCCCCCCCCCCCCCCCCCCAGTGAGCATCCTGATTCCCTACAATCCCTCCCTGAACATTCTTACCATCCCCTCCAGCATGTCCACGTATCCCCAAACCACTGATCCCCGCCTCTGGTACTGATTTGGGGGGGGGCAGGAGTAATCCCCAGACATTCCTGCCCCATCGCTGGCCCAGGTTCAAAATGGTGACTGTGACCCTGTTTAGCAGTACTTCTGACGGGGGTCATGCTGGCAAACAAGGAACCTCTGCCCTATGCAACACAAGGCAACTGCAAGAGATTACTGTGGATTAGTGAAGAGGCCCCATAGCATTTCCTCCAAGTGCACAAAATGGTAGAAAGTTGCTTAGCTAGTCTGGCTACTTACCTCTAGTCCCAGCTGAGTGCTGGGATGGAATAGGAAAGGACCAGTAGAGTCACCAGAGATTATTGGAATTAAAATAGTGTTTTATATATATATATTTATATGCTTATATAGCCTCAGGCAAACAGGTTGATTTTCTTTGGGTCAGGGCTGGAGTAAGGGTATTAGGTGCCTTAGGTGAACTTTCAGCCTTGCACTCCCCCCCCCCCCCCCTCAATATATGCACATAAGCATCGCCATGCTGGGACACAGCGAAGGTTCATCAAACAGTGGCCAAACCAGGTCACAAATACCTGGCAAGATCCCATAAGAGTAAAACAGATTTTGATGTTGCTCATCCCTGGAATAAGCCCAAGAGCACCTTAATAATGGTTTAAGGAACTTGTCCAAACCTTTTTTAAACCCTGCTAAGCTAACTGCTTTTTCCACATTCTCTGGCAATGAATTCCAGAGCTTAATGACAGGTTGAGTGAAGAAATAGTTTTTTCTAATTTGACAACACTGGGGTGAATGGCAGTAGTGTATCTCATAGACTACTAATGGCTGGCTTTTTCTTCCCCTCTAGCTGGATTATGTATGAGAAGCCACGATTCCAGGGACGGAAGTGTGTATTAGCTGAAGGGGACATTGAGTTGACTGATCCTTGGAATGACGATGAGGAAGAGAAAGAGGAGGAGGAAGAAGAGGAAAGTTCAACTGATACTTTGAAGAAGCCTTTTCACATTGGATCCCTGAGGCATGTGGTCAAGGTAAATCTGCGGATGACTGGAGCTTTTTTCTTTGTAGATATTATTATTATTATTATATTTTATTTTATTTCTACTGGCAAATGTTTCTCAGCTGAAAAATGGCTGAAGCCAAGAGCAAGGCAGGGTTGCCAAACCCAGTCCAAGTTTTGTTGCGTTGCATAAAGCGATTTCTAATTCCGATGATCAATGGGGCAATCAGAGCTAAACTAGGACTGGATCGGGGATGGGATTTGATATACTGCCTTTCTGTGGTCATAATCAAAGCAGCTTACACATTATATACATGTACCTATTTTGTAGCTGGGGAAATGGAGGATTTGGTGACTTGCCCAAGGTCACAAGGGGATGCTGTGGGAATTGAAACCAGTTCCCTTGGGTCTCACGCTACAATGCTTAACCATTAGGCTACTCCTCCACCGCAGCTGTAAAGTTGTAACTTCTGCTTCCCTTGAGAAACTTCTATGGTAAGAATCCTGAAAGGGAACTTTAAAACAATACAGGAACGTTAAGACCTTTGAAGTCAAAATGATCAAATATTTTGACACCCACCAGACAGGACTTAACAAAGATCTGGGTTTTCTAGCCCATTATAAAGCATAAAATGTTATTGCTTTGTAAATTGTATTGCTCTCGTGTCTCCCTGACTCTCACCTATCCACCCCCATCCTGTTAGACTGTCACTGGAATGCTTTGATGTTTCACTCATATACACTGTCATCTACCAACATTTGCTTATTTCCGATCTGACGAAGAAGGGCAACCTTCGAAAGCTAATCAAGAAATGTATTAAGTTATGTCCAATAAAAAAGGTATCATCTTATTTTCTTTTCCATGTTTTATTTTGTTTGATTTCTATTGATTACCTTAAAAAGTGGACTAACACGGCTACCACACCTCTCTACTTGAGAAACTGGAAGTGCAAGTCCATGCAGGCAACAGATCAACCCAGGATCAGCTTGTTCAGTTAAGTGAGAGTGAATTTGCAAGTTATAAGGAACGGGGGTAATCAGGCGACAAGAGGGTTAGGGTTTACAGGATTAAGCCATGACAGAAAGTAAATGTACTTATATTTCTAGTAAGCTATACAGACAAGCTCCATGTCATAAGGTTCATCTGTTGCACACATGGACTTGTACTTCCAGTGTTTCAAGAGAAGCAGGAGTTACAACTTCACAACTGCAGTGAGGGCACAAGCAGGGTGGGGCTCAGTTTGAGTTTTGTAACATAGTGCAGCTGAGCACGCTCCTTTTTGTAGTGGGTGTGGCCAAGTGGGAGGAACATCCTAGAGACGCTCCTGGGATGGGAAAGAAGCATTTGCTACTGTTAAAAAGTAACTTCTGTGGTGCAGTTGGCAAGAATGACAAAGAAAGCAATTAGCTGGTGTAGCAATCAATCAGAGATAATGATCTCCTTGTCATAAGTGGTCGGTAACCTGAGGTGTTCAGCAGAATTCATGGAGACTCTGCAGGATCCCTGGTGTTTCTACTATGGCCCTTTGATCTGGATTGATTGACTTTTAGGGAAGTGGGGGGGGGGGGGGGGGGGATTATTTTCAGTACCTGAACTCAATAGAAATTATGCCACGTAACATTTTGGTGGGAGGGACACAGTGGGCATAATATTCAGCTGGTGGTGATTAGTGTTTTGCTGACTGCCAGCGGCGGTTAAACCCTTATATTCAATGCTGGGACACAGGGCCGCCGAGAGACTGAGCCGGGCCTGGGACAAGGCCGCCCCCGGGCCCCGCCCCCACTGCCACCCCCCCAGGCTGTCGCCGCCCCCCCCTCAGGGGGGCCCGGCGCCACAGTCCCACCCGCCTCTGCCACCGGGCCGGGCCCCTTCCACCCGAACCCCCACCAGCAGAAGTGCTGTCTTCTGACTCCGGCGTGCGCGGCCCACACAGACCCGCTCCTCTCAGCTGATCTTCGCTGTACTCTGCAGGGCTTTTGAAGGAGGCCCGGGCCCCGGGAATTTTGTCCCCCCCCCCCCCTCTCGGTGGCCCTGCTGGGACATGTCTGGGCTTTGGCATTGAATAGCAGTTTTTGCAGAGCTGGTGAACGCATAGCTGGTTAGATGTGATATTCCGCATCAGCGGCAACCCTACCAGGTGACCCTCTTCCTGGAGCGGCATCTCCCCCTTCCTTCCTCCACCCCTTTCCCTAAGTTGACCTTCTTTTTCCATTTTCAAAAAGGCAGCGGAGGCAGCAGTTCCCATACACTGCCCTGCCACCTGCCTCTTCCATTTACTGCAGCCACCTCTCTGATGTAACTTCCTGTTTCCTCAGAGGCGGGCTGCAGTAGAGAAGAGGCCAGTGCTGGCGGCAGGGCAGCGTATGAGAATCGCTGTCACTGCCACCAGCAAAGGTACCCGACAGCGATGACGGTGGGGGGAAGAGGGGGGGGTCAAAGGTGGCGGTGGTGGAGTAAAAAATGGGGGTGTCGGCGGCACCAGGGGGGGGGCTAAAATGTGCCCCCTCACCTTGGGCTCTGGACCTGCCGAAGTCTGGCTATGCCCCTGCCATGAATAAGTGATTTAACTGGCAGGTTCCTTTTACTAAGACATACTGAAAAATGGCCTGGCCTGCACTGTCGTAGGCATGTGTATTGGATGCGTGCAGGATAATTTTTTCAGTGTGTCTGCAAAAAAGGCCTTTTTCTTTGGCCGAAAATGGGCATGCGGCCAAAAGAAGGAAGTGGCAGCGACTCCCCGCCTCTGAGGAAACAGGAAATTATGTCAGAGAGGCGGACCGCCTGCAGGGGAGAGAAAGAGCAGCGGCAGGGCAGCCTATGGGAGTCGCTGCCGCCTTCTTTTGAAAAACAAGAAAAGAAAAGAAAAAGGTAATTTTGGGGAAGGGGGTTGGGGGGGGCGATGCCACCTCACGAGAGTGCCACCTGAGGCCACTGACCCCAGCCATTGCAGCAGCAGCAGCCATCCTCCAGCTGAGAGACACGGGCCATTTTTGTCTGCAACTTGATACAGCCAGTGGGTGTAACTCTTGAGCCATAGCTGAGACCCTTCCTCCTGGGGGATCTGTGAATAGTATCTGTGCAAGAACTGGACTGAATAAATCCAGTCGGGAACTCCTGTGATCATCAGATTGGCCCACAGTGCGGAATTTCGTTAACATCATCATTCTATTAGCAGCCTCAGAAATTGGGGAGGTGGGGGTACAGCTGTGTAGGAGGATCGAGCTGTAAATATTATCCTTGTCATAAGTTTTTCAATGACTTGAAGTGTGCAGCGGAATTCACAGACTCATAGACTGTCTGGACTCTTCCCATTCCCCTGAAACTTCACCCCTAACCCCAACCGGCCTTGACTTGCTGATTAACAATTGGTTCCCTCTTGCAGGATTACGGGGTGCCCGAGATCAGCCTGTTTTCAAAGGAAAACGGAGAAGGCACGAAACTGAAGTTCCACGATATGGTGGAGGACATTCGGATTTATGAGCAGCCAATAAAAGCTTCTTCCATCATCGTCCATGCAGGCCTGTAAGACACAGCATGGGGGTGGGAAGGCAAAGGAAAGAGGTGGAGCCAAAATCAGCCCCTCTCCCTTTTAGTGCCTTTTTCTTTCCTCCTCTATCTAAGCCGCAAAACCTCCTGTTTGCTTTACGTTTTCCTGCTTCATTTCCTCTTGGCTACAGCAGGTTGTCCATAAGCAAAGAGCCATTTAGTCAAATAAAGGGTAAGGGTCATGCATTTGATATACCACTTTTCCATAGTACAGCCAATGCAGTTTGCATATATTATATACAGAGACTTTCTCTGTCCCTAGAGGGAGGGCTCACTACTTACTTTCTAAGTTTTGTGCCTGGAGCAATGGTGGGGTTCAATGACTTGCCCAGGGTCATGAGGTCACCATAATAAGTATCAGGTGATGATAATAATAATACTTCCTACCCTCTCCCCTTTGGAAGCCATCGTAAATGTCAGGCACCAAGAGTTGGTAGCCAGACGTCACACCCTAGAGAGGGCTGCATGCATGTTTCTGAAGGATTAAAGCAGCACAAGACATTGAATCCCAGTTCTGATAGAAAATGTTCCAGAAATGTAACTGGAACCATGCTAAGACACAATGACTCCCAGCCCATTCCCTCCAAAGTGTCCAGGAGTCTGCCTACCGTCAGGGGCAGTGCGACAATCTTATGGGGCAGGCAGGTCCCCTGGGAATCCTGCAGAAATGGTCTGCCCTGCCCAGTTGAAACCATGAGATTCTTGCACCACTCCTCAGGGGCGTAGCCAGACAACAAATTTTGGGTGGGCCTAGACAAGAAGTGGGTGGGCACCAAGTGTTCACCCCCCCACCCCCACCCCAAAAAAATATCTCAGCTGGCAAGAAAACAACAAATTTTGGGTGGGCCTAGGCAAGAAGTGGGTGGGCACCAAGTGTTCACCCCCCCCCCACCCCAAAAAAATATCTCAGCTGGCAAGAAAACAACAAATTTTGGGTGGGCCTAGGCAAGAAGTGGGTGGGCACCAAGTGTTCACCCCACCCCACCCCAAAAAAATATCTCAGCTGGCAAAAAAAACAACAAATTTTGGGTGGGCCTAGGCAAGAAGTGGGTGGGCACCAAGTGTTCACCCCCCCCCCCCCCGCACCACCACCCCAAAAATGATCTCAGCTGGCAAAAAAAACAACAAATTTTGGGTGGGCCTAGGCAAGAAGTGGGTGGGCACCAAGTGTTCACCCCCCCTCCCCCCACCTCCAAAAAATATCTCAGCTGACAAGAAAACGCTTCTTCCCACCTTGACAGTCTGCAGCAGGCATGCGCTGAAGACTGAGCATGCGCAGGTGACAGTATCAAGGACAGTAGTGTTTTCATTACCATCAGGGGTAGGTCTTCAGTTGGTGGAGCTGGGGATCCCCACCAGCTACCGCTAAACATGTGCTACTGTTGGGTGTGCCTGAATCCTAAGTGGGTGGGCCCTGGCCCACCCAGGCCCACCTATGGCTACGCCACTGCCACTCCTGACAGAATGCAGATGGTGAATAGCAGAGGAAAGGTAGAAGCTAAGGATGGGACCCAAACTGTGCCAGGTCCACTGAACATCTACCTCAGTGACATTAGTTGTTATATTCATCAAGCTTATTCCTTCTGGTTTTCTGGCCCCCAGGTAATTATTTCTGCTTGCCCCCTCCAAAATTGACCTTTTCCTTTCTGCTCCTGCTCTTAGTCGGGATTCTGCAAATTGTACGTTCAATTTCCATACTGCACAACTGCAAAGGGGCATGGACCTGGGAGGGGCATGAGCAGGTCAGGGGCGTGTCTAGCACTTATGCGTGTAGGTTCTAGAATACTAGCATTTAGGCAAAAGCATGTACGTCAGCCATTGAGCTTGCTTAGGAGCTCATGCCTTAGGTTAGATGCATACCTTAGGACTTACACTTTAATTGCTAATATAGAATTAGTGCTTAACCTGCATCATCCCGGTTCTTAACTTTAGGGGACCAGTAGAGAATTACCCCCTAAACACATAAAAGCAGAGAAAAGGGGCACACAGACAGCTGAGTTACTGGAGCATCCTACTGGCTTCATCATCACACATCATGGTTGGAAAAATGACATGATGGAATAGAAATTATGTGAACCTACATGGGTTGGTGTGATGTTCCTGCTAATGCAGCTGTCTCTAGGAGATCAGGGCTGATTGTAGCCCTGGTGACACCGTGGGTGGTCAGAGAACATGGAGAATGGTGCCCCCAGAAAGTTAGGAGTGTACAGGTTAGGGGGTGTTCAGGATCTGAACCAGGGGCGGCACTGAACCACGGATGGACTGACCATACGGGCAACCAGGCAATAACCAAGGGCCCAGTGTCTCCCCCCTGGCACACTACAGCCCCCTGAACCTCAGCGGCCTACTTTGAAGGGCCCTGGTCTTGTGGCCTCTTCAGGAGCAGAAAAGAACCCCACTCTTTCCTGCCCACTGCTCTGTCCGGCACCATCACGTCTTTAAAATGGCTGCCGAGACTTCTTGCAGCAGTCTCGGCCACCATGAAGAAGAAAAATGGGGTTCTTTCCTGCCCTACTAGACCACCAGGGCTCTTCAAGGTAGGCCTGGGGGGGGCTGTAGTGTGCAAGGGGGGGGAGGGTGCTGAAAACAAAGGGGGGTGGCGGGGGCCCAATGATCCTTTCTGCTCAGGGGCCCAGATCACTGTCAGCCGACCCCTACACTCACCCTACAGCAGCCACGCCAGGTACACATCCATAAAGACGGCCTGTAAGAAATCAAGGGAAATTGTTGATTTCAAGCCTGTGAAGAGAGGATGGGGTGTCACATTAATTTGCTTGTGTGTAAGGTCTGTCTGTCTTGTGCCTCTCCTACAGGTGGCTGCTTTATAATCAACCTTTCTTTGAAGGAGATCCCTCCATTGTAGAGCCTGGGGGCTTCCCTAGTCTGAAAGCCTGGGACAGCACAGACCCAAACATCTGCTCCCTGCAGCCTATCCAAATAGTAAGTGTGCTTGTGACCGTTTTCTGTTCCTCTCGGAGGAGCTCTGCATTCATTGGAACAATGATGATCATAATACCCTCCGTAAAGCGGAAATGAATGAAAGGAACCTTCAATACCAGAGGAGCCCGGGAGACAAGCAGGCAGGAAAAGTGAACGGTACATCAGAGATGGAGGTGAAATATTAACTAGAAATGCAAGTCCGCTCACTACTGTGCTCCACACTGTTAGATATATGTTCACGTCAGAGCTGTGCCGACCTCGTTAGAGGACTGAACTTTCAGAGTTATTAAAGCTTCTGTACTAGTGAACGTTCACCTCCCTTACTTCCTGTTTCTGTGGTGAAGAAAAGCAGTGTTGTTTTATTTTCTTATAAGAAATAACAACCTCTGGTTAGTCTGTCTGTCTTCAGGGCACATTCTCTTATCTTTAGGGTCAGAGAAAGTACTTATATGTAATTTGTAAACTGCTTTACTTGTGCCACAGAAAAGCAGGCAGTATATCAAATGCTTTTTAACAAACCCCCAAATCTCTAGCACATCTAGTGTGATATTATGCAAATAACAAGGCAAGCTGCAAAAGAGGAGGAAAAAAATCCCTCACATAAACGTGAATGGCAAACAGAAAAGTGAGGTAGCAAGGAGGATATCAAGAAATCTTTAAGTACATAAGTAATGCCACACTGGGAAAAGACCAAGGGTCCATCGAGCCCAGCATCCTGTCCACGACAGCGGCCAATCCAGGCCAAGGGCACCTGGTGAGCTTCCCAAACGTACAAACATTCTATACATGTTATTCCTGGAATTGTGGATTTTTCCCAAGTCCATTTAGTAGTGGTTTATGGACTTGTTCTTTAGGAAACCGTCTAACCCCTTTTTAAACTCTGCTAAGCTAACTGCCTCCACCATGTTTTCCGGCAACGAATTCCAGAGTTTAATTATGCGTTGGGTGAAGAAATATTTTCTCTGATTTGTTTTAAATTTACTACACTGTAGTTTCATCGCATGCCCCCTAGTCCTAGTAGTTTTGGAAAGCGTAAACAGACGCTTCACATCCACCTGTTCTACCTGACTCATTTTATATACCTCTATCATGTCTCCCCTCAGTCGTCTCTTCTCCAAGCTGAAAAGCCCTAGCCTCCTTAGTCTTTCTTCATAGGGAAGTCGTCCCATCCCTGCCATCATTTTAGTCGCCCTTCGCTGCACCTTTTCCAATTCTACTACCCTGTTTCCCCGAAAGTAAGACATCCCCCGAAAATAAGACCTAGTAGAGGTTTTCCTGAATTGGTAGATATAAGGCCTCCCCCGAAAGTAAGACCTAGCAAATTTTTGTTTGAAACCAGGGCTGCCGAGAGCCGGACAAGGCCGCCCCCGGGCCGCCCCCCCCACCCGTGGTCGCCGGGCCCCCCCTCCACCCACCCTCTGTCACTCCTGGAACTAATCTTAAACGCCTCCTTTCACCTTCGCAGCAAGCAGCAGCAGGGCCTGACATTACGTCAGGCGAGGGCGGGACACGGAAGGAAGGAGTGGCCTGCCCTGCTGCTGCTTGCTGCGAAGGTGAAAGGAGGCATTTAAGGTTAGTTCCGGGAGCGACGGAGGGCGGGCGGGCCAACCCCAATCCAACCCCGATGTTCCCCCGAAAAATAAGACAGCCCCTGAAAATAAGACCTAGTGCATTTTTGGGGGCAAAAATTAATATAAGACAGTGTCTTATTTTCGGGGAAACACGGTATATCTTTCTTGAGATGCGGCGACCAGAATTGAACACAATTACTCAAGGTGCGGTCGCACCATGGAGCGATACAATGTCATTATATCATCCTCACACCTGTTTTCCATTCCTTTCCTAATAATACCCAACATTCTATTCGCTTTCCGAGCCGCAGCAGCACACTGAGCAGAAGGTTTCAGTGTATTATCGACGATGACACCCAGATCCCTTTCTTGGTCCGTAATTCCTAACGTGGAACCTTGCATGACGTAGCTATAATTCGGGTTCTTTTATTTCTAAACAGCATAAAAACGACCTGACATGGCCGTGTTTCGGCACAAACGCCTGCCTCAGGGGTCAAGTGAATCTCTTACATTATAAGCGAAAAAAAACACTAACTTAAAAGTAAAGTCCACATCCAGTCTGTTGAGCCTTTGTGCGGAAACCCGGCTGTGTCGCGTCATTTTTATACTGTTTAGAATTAAAGACTTCTTGATATCCTCCTTGAGTTTACCTCACTTTTCTGTTTGCCATACAAATAACAGAGCCCAGGTGCAGGAGAGGTAACGGTGCAACCTGTATGGTGCAGTGGCGTAGCCACACGTGGGCCTGGGTGGGCCAGGGCCCACCCACTTTGGACTCAGGCCCACCCAAAATTGTGACATTCTTGCCGTGGCTGGTGGGGATACCCAAACTTTGCCAGCTGAAGATTTTTTCTCCTTGGGCAGCTCTCGCTCTTCCAAATGTCAGCTGACAGCACTTGCCTTTAGCTGACGCTGAGACCGGCCCCTCTGCACATGCTCAGTTTTTGCACATACAAAAGCACGGAGCATGCACGGCCTGGCCTGCTGGCAGCACCATCAGTTTGCTGGCTGCCGTTTGGAAGAGTGCCGGCTCCTTTGCGGATCCTCACCAGCTCAAGTATTTAATATTTGGGGTTTGTGGGCATGGAGGGGTGGAGAGAGGAGCAAACCAGAGGGGGATGGGGGGTGAATTCTATGTCCATCCGCCTTGGGCTCAGGCCCACCCAAAATTGTCCACCTGGCTACGCCCCTGGTATGGTGAGATAGAGCTTTGCCTCATGAATGACAGAACATATTTGCAAGAGATATGAAACCAAGATCTTCCCCCTGGAGCAGTGGTTCTCAATCCAGTCCTCGGGACATACCCAGCTGGTCAGGTTTTCAGGATACCCCCCCAATGAACATACATGAGATAAATTTGCATGCGCTGTCTTCATTGGATGGAAATCTATCTCATGCATATTCATTGTGGGTATCCTGAAAACCTGACTGGCTGGGTGCGCCGGGAAGGCTGGGTTGAAACTCCCTGCCTTAAGAGTGCCAGAGATAATCCTAAGGAGCGACCACGGAGATGCTTTATCTAGAAGAATCTGCTAGCAGGCACCCTTCTAAAATAGCAGCATTATTTGGGAATTTCTTTGTATTCTCTTATTGCGCCAAGCTCGGCGCTCTGATTTATAAGAAATTCTTCCTATTCTATGCATACAGGAAATCCCTTCTATAAGTTGTAAACACCTTTTTCAAGCATGCATGCTTTCATTTTATCTCAGTGGGCTATCGTTACTGTTACTCCGCAGAGTGAATTATCCTTAAAAGACTGCATAATGGATTGTATTTTATCTTGTTTTTAGGGGGGTCTTTCTGTTGAGAAACCCAACGAGCCTAAGGTAAGGAAAAGGGTTCTAGGTCAGGTCATAAAGTATAATGTTTTTAAAAAAACTTACACAAAATATTACCAGCACAGCCATAATGGACTTCAAAGCAACAACAACAACAACAAAAACCCTATACAAGTTGACACACAAACAACCCCCCCCCCCCATAAAAAATTCAGTCAATACCTACATTGGAGATTTAAATTTTAACCCAATCCCATCCAATTCCACTCCCAGACTAAATGTTTCACCTTAAAATTTAACCCACTCTCACCTGTTTCTGCTCCCAGACTCAACACTTCACCTCTCCTGCTCCCACACGATTCCACTCCCAGACTAAACGCTTCACCTCTGCCCGATGCAACAAACTCCACGCCATGCAACAATACTTCTCATAAAAATTACGACACATAAGAACCCCCCCCCCCCAACATAACACCTGAGGCAAGAAAAAAAGACTGAAAACTACATGCAGGATAGGAAATAGCCGGGGGGGGGGGGGGGGGGGAGGGTTAGTCCTAGGAGGGAATTGTCCTCCTTGAGTGGGAATTGGTCAGAGGGGAAAAGACCTAGAAGGGACTTATCCAGGCAGGAATTGGTGGGTGGGAACTGTCTGGGGGGGGGGGGGGGGGGAACTGTACCCATGGCAACTCGCTGGATACCAGAAAAAAAGAACCTATACACAGCAAAACTAGGTTCAGCTGATTCACTTTACAAGCTGAAAACTCGTAACACTTAGTACAGTGCTGAGTAATGTTCGGCTGGGCGAACACAAGGGATTGCAGAAACACACAGTGTGGTTCATGGGAAGCTAGCAAAAGCGTATTTGTGGTGGATAAAACTATTACAAGGAACTGTGCACGAGCCTTACCTGGAATGGATGTTTTTCAAGAATGGTCCATGGCTGTTACCCTTTCGATAACTGACCGAGCTTTGTAATAATCTCCAGAGCCACAAAAATGAATTCCACTGTTATCCCTAAAAAGTAATGCTGATGGATGTTTGAGGTTTAGCCATTGTCTGGCCATTCAAACTATCCCAATGTGTTTTTGGAAGCCCGATGCTGTTGTGGTTGTAACTGACACCCTTCTGGGTCTTGCTTGTTTCCTTAGGTTATTATATATGTGAACGACAATTTCCAGGGCCGTAGCTGTGAAGTGAACAGGGACATTCATGACCTGAGGAATGAAAAGGATGCAGCAGGCCTCAGATTATCATCTGTTGGGTCTTTGCAGGTCCTGGGAGGCTGGTGAGTGGCATTATCTTATAAACCAGAGAAACCCTCTTTGGAGCACTGGAGGAGTGAAAATGGGAACTCTAGACAAGATGAGATGACCGAGAAGATACAGCAGTTGAGATTGAAGGGTCAACAATCAGAGGAAGAAGGCAGAATTTCAAGAAACTAGGAGAGACCAGATCGTTTTTATTGCATTCACGATTCTTATCAGCTTCTTCTCTCCCTTTCTGTTTCTCTTTTTTTAATTTCCCCTTTTCCATAGGCTGGTCCATCTCTTAACCTCTTCCAGTGAATTGCTTGTTTACTCTTTCTGAAAATACTAGGACTAGGGGGTACGCAATGAAGCTACAAAGTAGTAAATTTAAAACAAATCGGAGAAACTTTTTCTTCACTCAACATGTAATTAAACTCTGGAATTTATTATGTAGTAAAAGCAGTTAGCTTAGCAGGGTTTAAAAAAGGTTTGGATGGGTTCCTAAAGGAAAAGTCCATAGATCATTATTAAAATGGACTGGAAAAATCCGCTTTCTAGGATAAGCAGCATAAAATGTATTGTACTTTTTTGGGATCTTGCCAGGTACTTGTGACCTGGATTGGCCACTGTTAGGAACAGGATGCTGGGCTTGATGGACCTTCGGTCTGTCCCAGTATGGCAATACTTATGTGCTTATTTACAGATGTTTGTGTCAATTTCTGGATGTGTTTCTCTCTCTCTCGATCTCTCTCTCTGTCTATGTCTATGCCTTTTGTTTTCTCTTTCTCCTCCTCCTCTCATTTTAAGGGCCTTTCCGCTGCACTGCTGATGTATCTTGTTTTCTCTTTGGCCCTCTCTCCTGATACTTCTCTCATCATATCTGTCTCTCCTCTGCAGTTGGGTTGGCTATCAGAAAGAGGGATTCCGGGGGCAACAGTACCTACTGGAAGAAGGAGGGTTCAACGACTGGAAAGCCTGGGGGGGTAGCAGCAAGGAGCTTGCATCGTTACGTCCCATCCGCACGGTAAGACATTTCCCTGGAGATTTCAGTTTAGCGTAAGGAGATCTGATTTCAAAAAGGCACTTCTCTTTCTGTTTTGCTGGCCAAATTCAGTTGGGAACCAGAGACAAAAGTGTGAAGTTTCTTTTAAATGAGATCAGCCCACATGTTCACTGTTTCCATTACTTTTTCTGGGTGCCGGTTAGTGAGTTTGGCTCTGAAGCCTGCCTTGTTTCCCTGCAGGACTTCTCTGACCCAGCCCTGATCATGTATGCGGAGACGGACTCTGAAGACACTCCCTGTATTCAGATCAGTGATGCGTTACCTGACGTGGAACTGGCCAACTATGGAACAGCCACAAAGTCCATCCACGTCCTGAGCGGAGTGTGAGTTTCATCACAGGGCAATAAGATACGAACCTTTCCTTCAGTGCATGGCTAGCGTTTGCTCACATGGCTAACAGCGTGTGTGGTGTGGGGGAGGTGAGAGGGGCTAGAAGAAACGTTATGGGGGAAATCCTATAGATGGTGTTGAACAATTAGGTGCTACCTTCTGTGCCACATTTTTGGCATGAGAGAGCATTCCAACGGCTGCAAGGCCCCAAAATGGGGCAGAAATGGCAGATCCGTGCAAAACCTCACTTACACGTCTAAGCACCAAAGTGTTTCTGTGTGGATCTATAAAGGGGGTGTGGCCACGGGAGGGGTGTTCCCTTAAAATCTGTGCAGTGTTATAGAATTCAGGGGATCACGCCTAACTTGCGTATTGGAATTTGCACCTGGTTTCAGCTGGTGTAACTCCCAGGGCTTTTTTTTTAGGGGGTACTGAGCACCGGCACCTTTTCCCTGGTCTGCTAAAATTGGCCCATGGACCCCAAGTTTTAATGAAAGAGCTCAGGTTCTACACACCAATTCTGCCTTGTCATAGATTCTGCGACCGGTTGCAGGGGGCCTGGCTGTTATGGGGTGGGTCCCTCAGTGATCACCCCACCCCTGAAGGGCGGCCTAGTATTTGAGTACTGGCACCTTTTTTGCTAGAAAAAATGCACTGGTAACTCCTCTCACCCAATGTTGAGCGTGAATCTGGGGCTTTGCACTATTCTATAAAGGGTATCAATTCTGGAATGCCTTTTAAAGAATACTGTTCAGCACTGATTTTTGTGATGTCAAATTTTGAGCGCCATTCATAGAATTTTCCTCTGTATCAGTGGCATACGTAGCTTGCTTGCCACCCAAGGTGGGTCGCTGCTGCACCCCCCAGAGGTATGTTACCACCCCCCCCCCCCCCCCCCCGAGGCACATCACCTCTGAGACACATCACCACCCTGAGGCACATCACCCTTCCCGAGGAGTTTCATCCCTGAAAGTGTGTCACCCACCCCCCACCCCTTAAAAAAGTGTTTGAAAATTGATTTCCAAAGGGCCTTATCTAAGGTCAGTCTGTCAGTGGTAGAAGGAACTGAGCATTTATCCCAAAACTTCTCCACCCTGTGGCTCAATCCTCTGTCTGCTGGACCATACCTTAAAGTGTAACAAGTGGTTATTAGTAAAAACTGCACCAAAACTCAAGGTCTTTTCAAAGTCATTTCTGTGACTGAAAGAGTTCTTTACTTGTGAAAATGGGTTTTATAAAACCGCCCACCCTACGTATGTACAGCCTGTGTGGTGTATCTTTACCCACAGGCTGAGAAGGTGTCCTGAAAGTGGGATTCACACATACTTTTTTTTACCGCAGAAGAATTCTGTATCTTGCTTATCAGATATAAATGCTGTGCAAAGTTTTCCTGGGTAATTGAAAATAAGACAGAGTCTGAAGAGTGAAAAGTAAGCACCCACTCTTCAGTAATGTAGCCAGTTAAAAGACCTACCTCCTAGTATCATCCATTATCCTTCCCTTTAATGTTTTTCATCTCATGCATTAATCCAGTGGTATCTAATGTTTCTTATACCTCACATTAATACTATCTGCTTTTGTCTCACCTAGAATGTAAACCGCACTGAACCCTGGAAAGGGGATGTTAGCGGTATACAAGAATTGATTTGAATTTGAATTCCTAAAGTACAATGCAACCCAATGTCTAACCCAATATATTATCCTCTACCTGCCTTTCATCTCCCTATTCCCCAGTACTTGTTTGAGTATCTGTAAGCCTGTGTACATGTGTGCATATCTCTGCTTATCTAGGTCAGTTAAATGTGGATTTCATATTTTCAAAGCACTTAGCCTTCCAAAGCTCCATAGAAACCTATGGAACTTTGGAAGGCTAAGTGCTTTGAAAATATGCATCTTTGATACCTCATCCCAACCACCACTAACAAGTGCTTTTATGATCTATCAAAGCCTCACGGGTGTGTGTAACAGGACCTGGGTGCATCTATGTCTGTGTGTGGGTGGGGGGGTATGTAGGTGAATGTGTAAGCATGTGCATCCCTGCATATTTTCATGCATTGGTCTTTTTGTGTCTTTGAGAAATCCTAGGGCTCTAAGGAATCTATCTTGAGAGCTGTCCGAACTGTAGCCTTATTTGGGGGGGGTGGGGGGAGACTGTGGCATTCAGAGCCTCTGCTTTTGCTACATTTGCTTATGCTGGAATTACATACCGCTGTCTGCTTTCCTGGACAGGTGGGTAGCGTATTCAGATGTGAACTTCTCTGGAGAGCAGTACATCTTGGAGAAAGGGATGTATCGGAGCTGTCAGGACTGGGGCTCCAGCAACTGCAGAATCTCTTCTCTACAACCTGTCCTCCAGGTGACATTCCTGTTTTCAAGGGGAGATCTGTGCATTACACTCAGCCTGTCTGGGGAAGAGGGACTACTACTACTACTACTTAACATTTCTAGAGCGCTACTAGGGTTACGCAGCGCTGTACAAATTAACAAAGAGGGACAGTCCCTGCTCAAAGGAGCTTACAATCTAAAGGACGAAATGTCAAGTTGGGGCAGTCTAGATTTCCTGAGTAGAGGTAAAGTGGTTAGGTGCCAAAGGTGACATTGAAGAGGTGGGCTTTGAGCAAGGATTTGAAGATGGGTAGGGAGGGGGCCTGGCGTATGGGCTCATGGAGTTTGTTCCAAGCATGGGGTGAGGCGAGGCAGAAAGGGCGGAGCCTGGAGTTGGTGGTGGTGGAGAAGGGTACTGAAAGGAGGGATTTGTCTTGAGAGCGGAGGTTACGGGTAGGACGTAAGGGGAGATGAGGGTAGAGAGGTGAGGAGGGGCTGCAGATCGAGTGCATTTGTAGGTTAATAGGAGAAGCTTGAACTGTATGCGGTACCTGATCGGAAGCCAGTGAAGTGACTTGAGGAGAGGGGTGATATGAGTATATCGGTCCAGGCGGAAGATAAGACGTGCAGCAGAGTTCTGAACGGACTGAAGGGGGCATTACACTCAGCCTGTCTGGGGAAGAGGGAGAGTGTTTGTTGCAATCATCTATGTTACACTTCCCTGTCCTGTGGGGAGAGTGGTGTGACACTTACCTGTCCTCCAGGGTACAGCTGTGTGTGACACTCACCTGTGCCAGGGTGGTGGTGGGAGGGTTGTGTCATTCATCCTTTCCTCTGGGGTAGAGCTGTAGGTGATTATGATCTGACCTTTAGGGGAGGGGGCAGGGGAGGAGGAGAATTTTCTTAAACCCACCTGTCCTGCAGGGAAGAGCTATGCAGGACACTCACATATCCCTCTGGGGTACAGCTATTTAAAGGCTCTGTGGCTTATATAAATGTCTTGCATATAGGAGTAACTGGGTTCTAACAATTAATTTTTGTTGTTTGTTTTTTTAGGTTGGAGGCCAAAGTCTGCACTACACATCAAAGGTAAGAATACATGTCAGACATTTCTATGGACATCCTTGCTTGCGCTGTGAAGTTTCGAATGATCAGATCAAGGAAGCGATAAAACCTTTTTCAGGTCACACATTGAGGCATGCAGCAGCACACATCCTGAGGAAAAAGAGTATTAGTACGATTCAAATACAGCAACGAGAATCTATTACGCCTTTTTAGTGGGACTTGAAAAACCTAACTTAAGAAAACTATTTACTTTGGTTGACTCTAGTTTATCATCCTCCACATCAGTCAATATCTCTCAGCCTTCAGCTGAGGAATTAGCTTTTTTGGGGGTTTTTTGTGAAATTGTATTTACCATTCATTTGATAATTCTCTTTAATGTGATTCATTAGACTTCAACTTTACAATAGATGAGATCCCAGTAGGTCGATACTGGTTTTCCTTTGAGCCAATTTCCACCTTTAAGCTCTGCTCTTTGATTAACAGACACTAGATACTTTTCCCTCATATTTATTCAAAGGTCTTCCGAATTAAATAATAAATTGGATGGTCTCATTTGTCAATGCAACCTTGGCAAATGGTTGGTTTTCTTCCGACATGGGTAACATATTAACTCCAGTCCCAAAACAAGTAAATGGTGATACGTCTTTGAATTCTAATTACTGACCAACCGCGAGCAGTGGCGTAGCTACTTGGGGCCACAGGGGCCTGGCCCCCGTAGACTTGGCCCTGGACCCCCCTGCCGACGATTCTCTAAACCCCCCTCCCACCGCCAACCCTCCCCCGCCACCGCTGTCGCCGTCGGCTACCTTTGCTGGCGGGAGACCCCAACCCCTGCCAGCCAAGGCCCTCTTCTTCTGGCGCAAGGCTTCGTTCTGTTTCTGTGAGTCTGACGTCCTGCACATTTGGAAGATTTGGCAGGTTATAAAACTAACATAACATAACACCTTGAAACTTGGTACTGCTGGATTTCTGCACAGTGATAAATTTGAATACGGTGCCTGACAATGCACATGTGCATGTTTTTAGCATGCAGAGATCGGCCTAATGTTCCAATACAAATTCAGAGAATGGTTATGCAGATAAAAAGTACTTAATGTTATCTCCAATGGAAGTTGGCCAACTGTGCAGATGCAATTTTGAAAATTAATACATACACAGGCAGTTTTCTTAATCACACACAAAACCCAGAGAGAGAAGAGGCAGTGCAGGAAGAGACAACAGCTGGGGACGACAGTGGCTCGGACCCCACTAGACCACTGGCCTGCATGTACAGCTCTTCCACATGCCTTTAAGCTCCTGCCTCTTCCTCTTTGGTGCCGCCTGATTTGATGTTGGCCCCACATTTGACTTTGTGCTTAACTGGAGATTACAGGAATAGCAGGACATTACAGAATTGACTCTTAACCTGGACTGTCAGGGGGGGGGAGGGGCACAGTTTGAGAGTGCAGCCGATGGAGTACATGATGGTCCTAAGTACCCTTGTATACCACCAGGGAAAGCCCTGTTCGGGAGCACAGTAGATCCAGTGGCGTACCAAGGGGGGGGGGGGGCGGGGGGGGCGGTCCACCCCCGGGGGCATGCCGCTGGGGGGGGGTGCCGCACGCCTGTTGTCTCCGCTCGTTTCGTGCTCCCTCTGTTCCGGGGCAGAGGGAGCATGGAACAAGCGAAGCCGACAGGTGTGCGGCACGCCCCCCCCCCCCCCCCAGCAGGTAAAATGCACCCGGGGGGTGTCCTTTCGCAGGGGGGAGGGGGTGGCCTTTCGCCGGGGGGTGGGGGGGTCGTGCTTGCACCCTGGGGGGGCATCGACGATCCGCCCCAGGTGTCAGCCACCCTAGGAACGTCACTGAGTAGATCCTTCTTGCTCTGCCGCACTGGGTCTTCTCTTCTGTTCTTTAGTGTTTCAGCTTCTTAACGTCAGAATAAATGGGAACGTTGGCTTGATTTTGGGACTGAATACTTAGCTTTTTGCTATGTCCGCTTGCTCCAGCAATTGGGGGGGAGGGGTGCTGACAGATGTCACTAACTGATGACCTTGGTTTGATTTTGCTGCTGTGTTTTAATGTAGCGTTTTGTCCTGTGTCGCACCTCCCCCTTCTCCATCTTCTTCATCTTCCAAGCACAACAGGCAGCCCCTGCTCTTCATGGTCTTCTGCTTTTTCTCTTCCAGGCCCAGGTCCTGACTCTGTTGTCCCTTTTTCTTCAGCCCGCCTGTTAGCTCTGGTTCCACTAATCTCAGCCTCTCCATAGCTATATCTGTCCTCTGACTTCTCAAGTTTATGTCCTTTGCCCACAGATCCATCTCTTCTCTGAACCTGACTTCAAAGGGACTCACATTACCTATGAAGATGACAGGACATCCCTACCCGAGTCTTTCAACACACAGTCATGCAGGGTCCGTGGAGGCAGGTAATGCCACTTTCAGGAGCAGGGGTGGGGGTAGGGACACTTCTGCTGCTTTCTAATTCCATGGAACACTGGGGACTATGGGGCCAGTTGTATAACAGGGTATCTAGAATTCGGTGATGGGAGGATCAATGGTAGGTATCTATTCTATAAAAGAAAGTAGGCGCCATAACCGGGTATATATGCCTATAGCATTTAGGCACAAGCAGTTACACCAGTCATGGAGTGGGGGAGTGGCCTAGCCTGGTGTCCTTGGTTCAATTCCCACTACAACTCCTTATGACTCTGGGCTAGTCACTTAACCCTCCATTGCCCCAGGAACAAATAAGTACCTGTATATACTACGTAAATGCTTTGAATGTAGTTGCAAAAACCACAGAAAGGCAGTATATCAAGTCCCATTATCAAGATTACATGCACAAACTCAAAGAGTAGTAACATTCCATGTAGAACCCCAAAGAACAGCAAGATTCCGGAATCCCAAAGAGTAAGGAGTGGAGGAGTAGCCTAGTGGTTAGTGCAGTGGACTTTGATCCTGGGGAACTGGGCTTGGTTCCCACTGCAGCTCCTTGTGACTGGGCAAGTCACTTAACCCTCCATTGCCCCAGGTACATATAAGTACCTGTATATACTACGTAAATGCTTTGAATGTAGTTGCAAAAACCACAGAAAGGCAGTATATCAAGTCCCATTAACAAGATTCCATACAGAATCTCAAAGAGCAGCAACATTCCATGTAGAACCCCAAAGAATAGCAAGATTCCGGAATCCCAAAGAGTGAGGAGGAGTAGCCTAGTGGTCAGTGCAGTGGACTTTGATCCTGGGGAACTGGGTTCAATTCCCACTGCAGCTCCTTGTGACTCTGGGCAAGTCACTTAACCCTCCATTGCCCCAGGTACCAAAACATAGATTGTGAGCCCTCTAGGGACAGAGAAAGTACCTGCATAGAATGTGTACAGCACTGCACACATCTAGTAGCACTATAGAAATGATTAAAGCTGAATGTTATTTCCAGGGCTGCAGTTATGTATTTTCTGATCAGGGTGTGGTGCTTCAGTTGGCGGGAAGAGAGGGAGGAGGATCAGAGGAGACTTGTGTAACAGAAGAAGTCATTTACAATCTTTTTTTCCCTTTTTCTCTGCAGCTGGATTCTGTATTCCAACAAAGAGTACTCCGGGGAGCAGTATGTATTGTGTGAGGGGCAGTATCCGACCTGTGCAGCAATGGGGTGTCTGTCAGAGGCATCTGTCTGGTCGCTAAGGAAGGTCCCACTTGTAAGTTTGCAGGAAAGCTCTCTTCTCTCCCCAACACTGTAGGGTCTCAGAGCTCTTCCCATCTTGCCTCTGACTATATCTGAAGACTGTGATATAAACAGAGAGAGACACGATCCCGATGTTACTGCATTGGTTAACAATATTGTTTTATTTAAATAATAGATGAACCAGGAGTATAACCAGACACCCAATTTTGGTGAGCCTGAGTCCAAAAGTGGGTGGGCATGAGAATCCCACCCCCCACCTGGCATCTTTCCCTCCCCTCCCTCCAGATGATCGGGGTCTCTTTACTCCACTCCCCCAACTCCTGGTCCCTTTTAAATCCTTTAGTTCTGCACCAGCAGCGAGCAGCAGCTCATACCTGCTGCTCAAGCCGGCCCGACCCTAACCTCTGACACAACTTCCTGAAGAATTTAAAATATACTGGAGGTTGGGGAAGTGCAGCTAAGAGACTCGCAATCACTTGGGGGGGGGGGGGAGGGGAAGGCAGAGATGCCAGAAATTCTCAGCTAGTGGGGCTTTTGGATCCCCGCCAGCCACATCATAGATGTGTCGCAGCTGAGTGGGTCTTTCAAAGTGGGTGGGCCTGTGCCCACCCGGGCCCACCCATGGCTATGCCACTGAGATGAACATACAGTCATAGGGAAATGAATAACTCCTATATATGTCAAGCATTCAGAGATGTCCTTTTGTCACACCAGAAGGCTATTTATGGAGTTCTATCTACTACTGTTACTACTTCTCATATTTATAATGCTACTAGATGTATACGACACTGTACACAAACCCATAAGAGACAGTCCCCACTCATTTGAGCTTACAGTCTATTCATGACTGACAGAGAGGGCAAACATCCAAAGATCCCCTGTCCTAGAGTGAATAAGCCACACTGAACCCGCAAAAAGGTGGGAAAATGTGGGATACAAATGCAATAAATAAATAAATCAAACCTCCAATTAATTTCTATATCTATTCTTCAGGTTGTGACCTTTGTTACTTTGCTTACCTTGAAGAGCTGATTTGTTTTACTTTGAGTCCCACCCTCCCTGCCCCATAACCACACACCCCACTTCCTGTTTTTCTTATGCAGACTTTCACTGGGTATTTCTCTGTGCCTGGAAGGCTCACAATCTAAGTTTGTACCTGAGGCAATGGAGGGTTAAGTGGCTTGCCCAAAGTCACAAGGAGCAGCAGTGGGAATTTGAACTGGCCACCTCTGCATGTCAAGACGGTGCTCTAACCACTAGGCCACTCCACCTAGTTTAGCGGCTGTAGATTGGATTGGATTGGGTGTCACCGTCGATAATACACTGAAACCTTCTGCTCAGTGTGCTGTTGCGGCTAGGAAAGCGAATAGAATGTTGGGTATTATTAGGAAAGGTATGGAAAACAGGTGTGAGGCTGTTATATCGCTCCATGGTGCGACCGCACCTTGAGTATTGTGTTCAATTCTGGTCGCCGCATCTCAAGAAAGATATAGTGGAATTGGAAAAGGTGCAGCAAAGAGCGACTAAAATGATAGCAGGGATGGGTCGACTTCCCTATGAAGAAAGACTAAGGAGGCTAGGGCTTTTCAGCTTGGAGAAGAGACGGCTGAGGGGAGATATGATAGAGGTATATAAAATAATGAGTGGAGTGGAACAGGTGGATGTGAAGCGTCTGTTCACGCTTTCCAAAAATACTAGGACTAGGGGGCATGCGATGAAACTACAGTGTAGTAAATTTAAAACAAATCAGAGAAAATATTTCTTCACCCAACGCATAATTAAACTCTGGAATTCGTTGCCGGAGAACGTGGTGAAGGCGGTTAGCTTAGCAGAGTTTAAAAAGGGGTTAGACGGTTTCCTAAAGGACAAGTCCATAACCTGCTACTAAATGGACTTGGGAAAAATCCACAATTCCAGGAATAACATGTATAGAATGCTTGTACATTTGGGAAGCTTGCCAGGTGCCCTTGGCCTGGATTGGCCACTGTCGGGCCACTGTCGTGGACAGGATGCTGGGCTCAATGGACCTTTGGTCTTTTCCCAGTGTGGCATTACTTATGTACTTATGAGCTGTAAGTGCTTGAAGGAGTAAAGGGGAATACCAGCATAAAGGGAATTGCTGTAGTCTAAGTGCAAAATTACCAAGGCAAGAATAAGTGAGTGAAGGAGCGAGGCAAGAAGAAAAGGTCAGACCGAACGAATTCGGTGGAGAGAGAAAAAAGAGGCATGAATCACTGAATTGATCTGAGGCTTAAATTAAGCTTGCTGTCAAAAATGGTACCTAGAACCTTGATGGCGTCTTTGTAGGGAAGGGCAAGGCCACCAACAGATGGGGGGAATGAAGGGTGCCGGGGAGGGGGGAAACGGAAAACAGATAGCTTCATACTTTTTTGGTGTTAAGAAACAGAAGATTAGGTTTGAGCCAAGTGGAGACCTGCTTCGGACAACCGTTAAGAAGAGAGATAAAAAGCGAAGGATCAGTAACACTGCAAAGTATGTGGATGTCAGATCCAAGATGGCCGCGCTCTGTTAGGACGCTTTGACTCGCACTCCTCCTGAAAATGCCTAAGCGCCAAGGGAAGATAGCGGCCAGAGCCTCCCCGCTTACTCCCTCATTACCGGGTCCAATAGACCGATTTGTGCGACCATTGGGGGTTAACCAAAACGGCGGAACGCCTCCGGTAGTGAACGCTGGCAATTGGGAGATATCAGCTTCCTCCAGCTTGGATACCACCTTGAGCCCCGCCGCGCGCTCTCCACCTCCTCAGCCGATAGGCGCAAGCTCCTTCCTGCTGGAACCGACAGGGTCGCCCCAAGTGGGAATCAAGGACTCAGAAGAACGCCGGTTGGAGATTTCGTTTGCTACAATGGAAGGAACAGAGGGCAGCTTGCCCGAAGAGTCGCCGCGGTCTGAGAGGAGAGGAGCTGAGGAACAGGGTGAGAAGAGTGGACAGTCATCTGCAAGGTACGAGCTTCCTAAAGAGTTGATAGTTAAACCAAAGGAAGTAACGTTGGATGTATTGTGGGACTTAATGTCTACACTGGGACAAATATTTCTTAAACAGAATAATGACATTGCATTGAGAGTAAACTCCTTGGAAGTTGAATTACAAAAAAGAGAAGAGGAGGATAAGGCTTTGGATGAAAAAATGGATAAAATCGATCAAAGAATTGCGAAAATAGAAACTTTACAGCCAATGATGGCAAAGGATTTAACGAATCTAAGACAAAGAATGGAAATATTTGATAACTATACCAAAAATCATAATCTGAGATTTGTTAATTTCCCTAGAGTTCCTAATGTAGCCCCTCTTGAGATGTTAAAACGTTACCTACATACTGTTTTGAATATACCAGTTCAGAATTTACCACCATTCTCTCAAGTTTACTATATTCCAGGGAAAGACTTGAATCCGCTTGAACAGCCTTTAGAGGTTTCTCTTTTGCTTGAATCCTCTGACTCTGAATTGGCAACAGCCGCCACTCTCGTGGCGACTGTTGCATTATTGCCTGACAAAGATTGGATCTTCCGTCTGTTTTTCCGGAATAAAGAAAAACCTTTTTTAGGTTTTAATGTATTGCTTTTTCCTGATGTCTCAAAAGAGACAAGAAGACGGAGGAAACAATTTTTGCTCCTTAGGCCTGAAGTTTTGCACTTGGGGGGTACCTTTTTTCTAAGATACCCCTGCAAGTGCGTAATTAGGCTTGAGGGGAAGAAATATGTGTTTACAGAACCTGTCCATGTCTCAGCACTTGTAACCTCAGCGAAACAGGAAAAGTGCTAAAGAAGAGATATTAACCCTACTTAACAGAGAATGCTTAATCCTGTATGTTTAATTTTCCCTTTATTTTATTTTTCTTCTCCTATTTCCGAATTCTTGAATCTCAATTTATGGACTTGAGCATCATGCTTCCTGATAATTTTTCTTTTTATTATTATATGTAATTTCTTATTTACTGGATGCTTTCCAAAACAAGATTGTTTCTTGTATGATATGTTAAATGAATAAATAATTAAAATGAAAAAAAAAAAAAAGTATGTGGATGTCATCAGCATAACAGAATGGTGTACAACCATGATCTTGAACAATGGTCAGTAGCGGAGACAGAAAGATGTTAAAGAGTATTGGAGTGAGAATAGAATCTTGAGGTACTCCTGACTGCAGCGCAAAGAGGAAGTAGCTGTACGATTGAAATTTAACTGAAAGGTACGACCCCAGAGATATCTAGAAAAGTGTCTGTGATACCAATGGAGCTTAAACGGTGAAGCAGCAGAGAGTGATCTACCAGATCGAAGGCAGAGGAGAGATCCAAGGAACCAACCACTAAAGGAGAGAGCCAAGGAACCAACTACTACTGAGTGATACCTATCCAAAGAAGCATAAATGGAGTCATTGAGGGCTAAGAGGAGAGTTTCAGTGCTGCGTTGTTGACAGAAGCCAGCTTGAAAGGGCTGAAGGATATTTGTGTTCTTGATAGGTTGTTCTAGCTGAATGAGAATAAGTTTCTCAAAAATCTTTGAAAAGAAAGGAAGGTTGGAAATACGGCAGAAGCTAGATGGGAGTTGAGGTGAGGTGTTTTTTTTTAAAGAGGGTGCACAAGGGATGTTTCCAGGCGGAGGGGACTTGGCCCTGAGATAGACTAAGATGCAGTAGAGGGATGAGATGAGGAATAACATGAGAAGCAAGACGTTTCGCGAGAAGTGCAGGTCAAGGGTCGGCCTTGAGGTAGAGTTGATTAAATGGACGGTTAGGAGTGATGTCACCTTGCTGAAGCGGCAGGATGGAGAGAGGCAAAACAGGAGACGTGCAATGAGACTAATGGAACCTGTGATAGAGAACAGAGCAGAGAGACAGCATAATACAGGTACAATGAAACATCCTGACAGGAAGTTGAGGGGACAAGTTCAGTTGAGAAATATAGACAGGACAAACTGAAGGCAAAATATGTCCAGTTGAATAAAATATGAGGAACTTGTAAGCTAGCCCAGGGCAGAGTGAGTGGGTAGTCGGTGCATGTATTAGGTTTGGGCTTATTTCTGCATACATCTGGTAGCACTATATATAAACAGATGACTAAGCATGTAATTTTTTATAAGTGACGAGTACGTAGGACAGTGGTTTTTGCACATTCAAGTAGGAGCTTAAAAACACATAAAAGGAAGCGGTCAGAAGATATCACAGCTAGTTTTATGTGATAAACTGATAGGAAGTTCGGGGGCAGCAGGGGTGGGATTGGAACTCAGGTGCATATTTAATAAAATACACATGTATTCTTACTCAGAAGAACAAAAAGAGGCAGCTGTATGGCTGTTGCCGGCGTGGCATGCAGCAAATTGACCCTACCACCGGGCTCTCTATTTTTATACAGGAGCACCAAAGTATCATATAAATTACGTGTGTCCCTTGGTGTACTTAAGCTTGTCAACTCACACCTGCCAATGACATGGCTTAAGAGGGTGCCCCTAAAAATGGACATGTCAATGCCGACTTATGCTAGTATTCTATAATGAAATCTTGGTGCCAAGATGCCATTGTAGAATTGGCGCTTAGTGGATGGCATTAGGAACAAATGGGGTAATTCTCTAAATTTAAGTACCCCATGTGTCGGAGTCCACTATAAATTTACTCTGAATGATCAGTGATTAAGAACTTGTAATGTTTCAAACTGGACTATTATTATCCAGTGTCCTGCTGGTCTAGTCATTAAATTGTTATAATCATAGTATAAGTTCAATGTTTTTTCTCTCCTCTTTGCTCCATCCCTCATTTCCTACCTTTCCACTGTGCCCTCCCTTTTCTCTGTTTCTCCACCTCTCTCTCATATACAGAAATTCTCAGAACCTTCAATCTCTCTCCACGGCTTGGAGTGCTTTGAAGGCAAAGAGATCGACCTGAACAAAGAGGTGCGGAGTCTGCAGGCCGAGGGTTTCAATAACCATGTGCTGTCCCTGCGGGTAAAAGGTGGAATGTGAGTGTCTAGACACAGGCTGCTTTGAGTTTCTTTCAGTACAGATCTGGCGATATCACACTCAGTACAGACTAAGTGGTCTCCTCAGCAAAAACCAGGCTATATTCCCTCTGTAAAGACCAGGCTACACCTCCTTCAGGACAAAACAGACAAAAGCGCTGGTGTTGTAGGCTGGCTCAGTACCTCAGTGCACGTGCCAGGACTTCTTCACCCCAGGTCAGCTGGGGCGAGGATAATATTATGAAGCGTTTCTCATCTGGAACTAGACCTGGCTGAAATCGTGCATGTAAGCTCACAAGCTGAAAAGATGGTGTATTCATCAGGGCCGCCGAGAGACTAGGCTGGGGCCGTGGCAAGGCTGCCCCGCCTCCACCCCCCCCCCCCCCCCCCGCCACTGCCACCGCCCATCGTTCCCCCTGCCGCTGCAGTCCACCTGCCTGCCTCCCTGGCTCCGGGCCCCCTGCATTCAAGGTGGCAGTCGCAGATCGCCTCTCTTCTGGCCTTCCCTCCCTGTGTCCCGCCCTCATCTGATGTAACTTCCGGTTTCCATTTACTATGGAACTTACCTCGCAGTTGCGCTGAGGCCCCAATTGCTACTGATGGTCTGTCTTCCTATTGTTACAATTACGCAGTGTGTTCTTTCTAGTGAAAAAGGTACCGGCACTCAAATGCCAGACCACCTTTCAGGGGTGGGGTGATCACTGAGGGACCCACCCCGCAATAGCCAGACCCCCTGCAACCAGTCAAAGAACCTATGACAAGGCAGAGTTTGTGTGTAGAGCCTGAATTCTTTCATTAAAACTTGGGTCAATTTTAGCAGACAATGGAAAAGGTGCCGGTACTCAGTACCCCCAAGTACCCCCTCAAAAAAAGCCCTGCTATTATGAATAATTACATCACGTTTTGACCACTGTCTATTTAACACCAGCTGGATGCAGGCTTCCTTTCTGAACTAAGCATAAAACCAGTGCCTTTTTGGACTTTTAAAATATGACCCCCTCGTATGTTCTTGAGTGGGACATTTCCTGAAGCCAGTTCTCATGGTTTTTAACCGTTCTTTATTTTTACGTTCATGTTTTAAAATTGCTTATTCTCACTCCTGGCCTTTGGGCTTTGCCAAGTTCTATCCCGGATCCTCTACCCCATATATTTAGGCCATATGTGGCACTGATTTCCTGGGTCTGAGATGGCAGAGTGCCAGTCTGGCTAAATTCTTGTAGAGCTGCCGTGGGTAACTGTGACAGGAGCGGTACTTGGTTCAACCATTCCCTCCAGCATTAGGGTCAGATATGAGGAGGAACAGTCACAAGCTCACTGACAGCCATCATCACTTTTCATGTAATATTTCAGAAGGAAGAGTAATAAAATGGATTTCTAGGAATGGATAATGAGACAAACACATTTTTAGACTAATCTCTCTTTTCTCCTCTGACCCTTCCCCCCCCCCCCCCAACTCCTTATCCCCTTTCTTATCCATGTGCCAGATGGGTGTTGTATGAACACAGTGACTTCAGGGGCCGTCAGTGGCTGCTGGATTGCAAGGAGATCACCAGTTGGCTGAAATACAGCGGACTTCAGCAAATAGGATCACTCCGTCCCATCAGACAGGTGGGCCAAAAGGCAGCTGCTCTCTGTGATGCTTCAGTTACATCTAGGAAGTGGGTTAATCCACAGGCAATCCTGGTCTTCTGAGGAGAAGAAATGTGTATGTCTGCTGCAGTTACCAGTTACTCAAAAAAGTTATTGGCCTGGAATGGTACCTGGCCAGTAGCCAAACTGGGTCAGACCAATGGTCCATGTAGCTCAGTATCCTGTTTTCCAAACACTGGCCAAGACAGGACACAAGTACCTGGCAGAAACCCAAATCGTGGCAACATTCTATGTAGAACCCCAAAGAATAACAAGATTCTGGAATCCTAAAGAGTGACAAGATTCCATGCAGAATCTCAATTCCAAGTAGAACCTCAAAGAATAGCAAGATTCTGGAATCCTAAAGAATGACAAGATTCCATGCAGAATATCAAATAGTAGCAACATTCCATGTAGAACCCCAAAGAATAGCAAGATTCTGGAATCCTAAACAGTGACAAGATTCCATGCAGAATCTCAGAGTAGCAACATTCCATACTACAAATCCCAGGGCAAGCAGTTGCTTCCCATGTCTGTCTCAATAGCAGACTATGGACTTTTCCTCCAGGAATTTCTCCAAACCTTTTTAAAATCCATACACGCTAACTGCCGTTACCACCTCCTACTGAGCCGGCTATCTGCTGATATTCAGCGGGAGATAGCCAGATGTCTCCCCCTGAATATTGCCAGTCAACAGCTAGTAGATAGCCAATTATATCAAACGATATAACTGGCTATCTGCCAATTTTCAGCACATCACTTGCCAAGTTTGGTGGCCACATATGGCCATGTCAATACATGGAATATCTATGTCCGGTTCAAACTTAACCGGCCAGTGCTGAATATCAGTCAAGTTGAAACCGGCCAAAAATAAGCCAGACATTCAATGCCGGTCATTGGACACAGCCCGACATTGAATATCTGCCCCGAAGTTTCTCAAAGTTCAATATGACTCTTGTGAAAATAAGGCCCACTCATTTTCAACAAGCATCCTCACCCTTTCCCAGCAGCCCTGGTACAGTGACTCTGCACAGTATACCAATCTGTTCCCCTTTCCCCCAGAACTCCCTTTTCCTCCCATCCTCTACTCAACACTTTGTTTCTCCAACTGCCCCTTTCTTCTCCCTTGGCTCCCATATCAAGCATCCAGAGTTTCTCTCTTCCCTTACCCTCTCACTTTGCCCCAGTATCCCCCTGCCCATAGTATGTGTGTGAGAAAAGCATCACGTAGATCCTGTGAGAGCTAGGGTGAAGGTTACACTATATGTAGGGCAGGGAAGAGGCAGATCCTTTGGGAGTCGGGGTGAGAGTTATGCTGTATATGGAGAAGGGATGGGACAGATCCTCTGGGAGTTGGAGTGAAGGTTACACTAGATGTGGGGCAAGGAACGGGAAGATCCTCTGGGAGTTGGTTTGAGGATTATTCTATATACAGAGCAGGGATGGGGTGGATCCTGGAGGAGAGATGCCTAATGTATGTGAGACAGTGATGGGCAAGGTCTTGTAGGAGATGGGTTGAGGTTTATGCTGTCATGAAGCAGATTCTGTGGGAGTTCAGTGAGAGTTATGTTGTATATGGAGTAGGGATGAGGAGGTGAATTCTTTGGGAGTTGGGATGGTTACCCTGTTTATGGGGCAGAACCTCTGGGAGTTGGGATGTAAATGTGAGGTATGGACTTTTCCTCATCTTATTTTGTTTGTGTGTTCCAGAAACGCATTTACTTCCATGTTAGAAATGAGGCTCTGCAGCTGTTCCTGTGTGTCCGAGAGGATGTAGAAGAAATGAAAGCTGGCAGAGTCCTGGTGTCCGAGCCAAGTGACCAGGCTCAATTAGTCTGGTACTATGAGGAGGGATATATTAAAAACCAGGTTAGGACTCAGGTGTTTCTTTACTGATCTCACTTGCTCAACTGTGGTAATATATGAGCCCAGAAGGAACCATAACTTACCCGCAGGCAGCCAACTCAAAGGAGTGAAGAGTTTGGAGAGGGCGGGCAAACAGAATTAAAACAATTACTTGTTTCTGATCTGTGTTGGGTGGTTTCTTCTGCTGAGCACTTACTTGTTATATTGTAAAATATTGGAGCCTGATATTCAGACGGCAGTGATCAGTGTTTCGCTGAACGCCGCCGGTGTTTTGACTGGAAACTCAATGCTGGGCCATGTTCGGGCTCTAGCATTGAATTTCCAGGTATACGGAGCCGGCAAAACATAGCCGGTTAAGTGGGATATTCAGCACTTAACCGGCTATGGTGAACTGCATAGAGACAGGACTGTGTTTTATCCGATCCTTTTTATGTGGTTACCTTGGCCGGTTAAGTGCTGAATATTGACACTTAACCAGCCGAATTCTGACTCTGCCTTGGAATGCCGATAGGCGCTAACTGAACATTTTTCAGCAGCGCTATCCAGTTAAGGACCGCTGAAATGAGCGGTTAGCCCCGAACAAGTGATTAAAACAGGCAGGAGCCATTTCTGGCCGGTTAAATCACATTGAATATCGACTCCTATGTCTTAGCAGCCAAAGAGCAGTTTGACCATAGACTCTTTAAGGTCAATTCTATACCAGGGCGGCTACAATTAGGCAGCTAGAGGACATGAGGTAGGAGCCTATTCTGTAAAGGAAGATAGGTGTCTAATTCCTTTATAAAGTGCTTAATTCTAACCTGATATATTTGTGCTTAACATCTCGGCATGATCACTTAGGCGAGCCGTAGAGTAGGTGTAAATATTAGCACCTAAGTGGTGCAGGCCATGTATGAGTCCTACCCACATATGAGCCCTGCTCATGTATAAGCCCTGCCTATGTATAAGCCCCACCCATATATAAGCCCTACCCATGTATGAACCCCCTTACAAGTACCTGCATTGTAAGCTAAATGGGTAATTACAGTACGGAGCATAGGCAGAATTTTGCCAGTTATACAGATACATGCTCACATATGTGCATAAATGCCTGTGATAGCATGAGTGAAAGATGAGTGCTGGGCCTTCAGAGCAGTGGCGTAGCTACAGGTGGGCCTGGGTGGGCCAGAGCCTAGCCATCTTGGAATCAGGCCCACCCAAAATTGTGCCACTGTTACTGTGGATGACCAAGATCCCTAAACCTTGCCAGCAGAAGATTTCCTCCACCTTGGGCAGCCAGCACTCTTCCAAAGAGCAGCTGGCAGCACTTGACTCGAGCTGACGCCGACATTGGCCCTGCTGCACATGCTTAGCGTTCATGCATGCATAACCTGCTGGCGACAATAGCAGCTCAAGACAAGTGCTGCCAGTTGCCAGTGGAGGAGTGGCTTAGTGGTTAGAGTGGTGGACTTTGGTCCTGGGTAGCTGGGTTCGATTCTCACTTCAGGCACAGGCAGTTCCTTGTGAGTCTGGGCAAGTCACTTAACCCTCCATTGCCCCATGTAAGCCGCATTGAGCCTGCCATGAGTGGGAAAGCGCAGGGTACAAATGTAACAAAAATAAAATAGATACTATTGGAGATTCTACATGGAATGTTGCTACTATTGGAGATTCTACATGGAATGTTGCTATTCCACTAGCAACATTCCATGTAGAAGCCTGCGCGGCCACATTGGTGATCTGCAAGGGCCGACTTCCAATAGTAGCAACAGTGGAGGAGTGGCCTAGTGGTTAGGGTGGTGGATTTTGGTCCTGAGGAACTGAGTTCGATTCCCACTTCAGGCACAGGCAGCTCCTTGTGAGTCTGGGCAAGTCACTTAACCCTCCATTGCCCCATGTAAGCTGCATTGAGCCTGCCATGAGTGGGAAAGCGCAGGGTACAAATGTAACAAAAATAAAATAGATACTATTGGAGATTCTACATGGAATGTTGCTACTATTGGAGATTCTACATGGAATGTTGCTATTCCACTAGCAACATTCCACGTAGAAGGCCGCGCAGGCTTCTGTTTCTGTGAGTCTGACGTCCTGCACGTACGTGCAGGACGTCAGACTCGCAGAAGCAGAAGCCTGCGCGGCCACATTGGTGATCTGCAAGGGCCGACTTCCACATGGAATGTTGCTAGTGGAATAGCAACATTCCATGTAGAATCTCAAATAGTAGCAACAGTGGAGGAGTGGCCTAGTGGTTAGGGTGGTGGACTTTGGTCCTGGGGAACTGAGGAACTAAGTTCGATTCCCACTTCAGGCACAGGCAGCTCCTTGTGACTCTGGGCAAGTCACTTAACCCTCCATTGCCTCATGTAAGCCGCATTGAGCCTGCCATGAGTGGAAAAGCGCAGGGTACAAATGTAATAAAAATAAAATTTAGCACAGTGTTGGCTGCCCGAAGAGGAGGAAATCTTCAGCTGGTGGGGTTTAGGGATCCCTGCCATCTCAGGTATTTAATATTCTCAGTTGGGAGGCGGGCGGGTGGGTGGGAAGGGGTGGAAAGTGGAGCCGGGGGGGGGGGGGGGAGAGACAAATTCCATGTCCATCCACCTTGGGCTCAGGCCCACCCAAAGTTGGCCATCTGGCTAGGCCCCTGCTTCGCAGAACAGCTGGACCAGGTAAGAATTTAAACAGGATTCTTTATTTCTTAAAGCAAAATATACTGAAGCCTGTCTATTGCACGGGCAAGCTGTCTTGCAGATACAGTTGCTTGTAAACTCAGTGAAAACTCCAACCCCAAGAACAAAATGCAGAAGCTTAAAGACAGCTTTACTCTAACCCTAGCCTATACCTGGTACAAAAACTCTGCAGTCTTCAGTTCTCTTACACATATAGTGGAAGGAAATGGGGGGGGGGGGGGGGGGGGAGAGAGAACCAGTTCCCTTCTTCCCTGGGCCCATCTTTGGACGCTGCAGCTCTTCCTGGGAATCCCCCTGGAGAGCTCTTCCTTCCTGTTCTGGGCTTCCCTATTCTGTTCTTCCTCTAGGAATTTTTACTCTGCTTTAGTTTGGGCTCCACCCTCCTGGCTCAAAGGACTAGCTGTGCCTGCTTGACCCATTTCCTTTCTACTACACACTGCAGTCTCTAGTCTCCTAAGATAATCCTGTAAGGGAGCATTATTAAGGGAGGCTAGAGGAGTGTGGTAGCCGTGTTAGTCCACTCTTAAGGTTATCAATAGAAATCAAACAAAATAAAACATGGAAAAGAAAATAAGATGATACCTTTTTTATTGGACATAACCTAATACATTTCTTGATTAGCTTTCGAAGGTTGCCCTTCTTCATCAGATCGGAAATAAGCAAATGTGCTAGCTGACAGTGTATATAAGTGAAAACATTCAAGCATTACTATGACAGTCTGACAGGGTGGGAGGATGGGGGTGGGTCGGAGGTATGCATGGGGACATCAAAGCATATCATTGATATTCTAACAGGATGGGTGTGGATAGGTGAGGGGTGGGGGTGATCAACAGAGAAATACAGCTTTATGGTTTATAATGGGCTAGGAACCCCAGATCCTTGTTAAGTCCTTTCTGTTGGGTGTTAAAATATTCAATCATTCTGACTTCAAAGGTCAATACCTCATAATGTCATTATTCCAAACATTTACGCATGCAATGAGCACATAAATGTTTGCTCTCTTATTTAGCCTTTGACATAGGTTGTTGTACTCGGGTTCCATCTAATATTCTACCTTAGATTCCTCAGTTACCATGCTGTCTTTCATAGAAGACTGCCAAGTGCTGTCCATCTTTTGGCTGCTGCACCTGTGATGCCTTTCGGTTACAATACTCTATCTCATTGCGTTTTCTCTGACGATCCTCCTGTTCTTACAGGCACCGTATCTGTCTGTGTATCTTTCCCAGAGATTGATTCTGAGACTTCTTTATTTTCAGGTTGCTCCAACCATGAGCCTGCAGGTGATTGGAGCTGCTGATAAGGGGGCCAAGGTGGTGCTGTGGTCCCAGAATCGACTGCCAAGCCAGACCTGGAGAATAGAGCCCAATGGACATATCTGCAGTGAGATGTTTCAAAATATGATCTTGGATATCAAAGGTAAGGCGGGGGAGGGGAAGGGCTAAAGAGTATGGGGCTGGATCCAGGAATCTTGTCCATGTGGATGATGGGAGAGGGAAAGACCTATAAATAGGGGCATTCTCAAATGTAAAATCACCCAGAAGGATTGGAGAGTATTTCCTGCAGGCACCTTGCCGATTCCCAGAGAATTATAATGGAAGGTCGCAACTGAAATATGACTTTGTTTGTTGGATAAGAAAAACGGAAAAGACATGGGAAGAGAAGGAGATGATGGGAGACATAAGGAAAAATAATGAGGTGAGGAGATCACCTGAAGTGAGAGTCACTATTCTTCGATAAAGGACCAGGATAGACCTCAGAAGATTCTAAGCTTGAAGTCACAGCTGCCCAGACTGTGGATCAGAATTCAGAACCCCATATATAGTCACTAACGACTACAATCAGTAAATTGGGTGCCCAAAAAAATCCACATGTTTGTTACATTTGTACCCCGCGCTTTCCTACTCATGGCAGGCTCAATGCGGCTTACATGGGGCAATGGAGGGTTAAGTGACTTGCCCAGAGTCACAAGGAGCTGCCTGTGCCTGAAGTGGGAATCAAACTCAGTTCCTCAGGACCAAAGTCCACCACCCTAACCACTAGGCCACTCCTCCACTGTTGCTACTATTGGAAGTCGGCCCTTGCAGATCACCAATGTGGCCGCGCAGGCTTCTACATGGAATGTTGCTAGTGGAATAGCAACATTCCATGTAGAATCTCCAATAGTAGCAACATTCCATGTAGAATCTCCAATAGTATCTATTTTATTTTTGTTACATTTGTACCCTGCGCTTTCCCACTCATGGCAGGCTCAATGCGGCTTACATGGGGCAATGGAGGGTTAAGTGACTTGCCCAGAGTCACAATTTTCTGTTCTATAAATGTCGCTGAAACCTGGTACGTAAGTTAGGCGTGGATCCTCCCGAATGCTATAATACTGCCCCCATCTTTAGTGATTGCCCCTCCCATGCCACTTTGATGGCCACACTCCCTTTTCAGTTACACACTAAAATATTTTTATGTGGATCTTCATAAAATAGCGCTTAGCAAGATGCATATGCTAATTCTAATTGCAGCCAATTAAGTACATAAGCATCGCCATGCTGGGACAGACCAAGGGTCCATTGAGCCCAGCACCCTGTCACCGACAGTGGCCAAAAGAACAAGCAATTTGTCCCGCCCATCCTTTTTTGAAGTCCGCTAAGTTAACCACCTTAACCACCTTTTCCGGCAGCGAATTCCAGAGTTTAACTACGCGTCGAGTGAAGAAAAATGTCCTCCGATTCGTTTTAAATTTACCACACTGCAGCTTCATCGCATGCCCCCTTGTCCTAGTATTTTTGGAAAGCGTAAACAGACGCTCCACATCGACCCGTTCCATTCCACTCATTATCTTATAGACCTCTATCATATCTCCCCTCAGCCGCCTTTTCTCCAAGCTGAAGAGCCCCAGCCTCCTCAGCCTATCCGGATAGGGAAGTTGTCCCATCCCCTGTAACTGCAATAATCGGTTGTTATCACTCAATTATTGCTAGTTATTGGCTTATTACTCAGTTAAAATGTCCCAGTGTGAGTCACTTGTGAAGATAAGTTTCTAATTTCTCTTGTTTTCATTGCATATCATTTATTTATTTATTTATTTGATACTTGTATCCCACATTATCCGAATTCAGTTATTTATTTATTTGTTGCATTTGTACCCCACATTTTCCCACCTATTTGCAGGCTCAATGTGGCTTACATAATACTGTCAGAGGCATTTGCCCAGTCGGTGGATAACAAATACAAAGTTGTATAGTGATCGTATGATGTATAAGTGGAGAGTCGAAATGGATGAAGCTTGCGTGATGTCCTGTTCGATCATAGTCATGCTGTGTTGGTAGGTGAAGAGGGTTGCGTGGGGTCGTTGGCATAGGCCTTTTTGAAGAGGTTGGTTTTTAGTGATTTCCTGAAGTTCAAGTGGTCGTGGATTGTTTTCACAGCTTTTGGGAGCCCATTCCATAGTTGTGCGCTTATGTAGGAGAAGCCGGACGCGTAAGTTGTTTTGTATTTCGGTCCTTTGCAATTTGGGTAGTGTAGGTTTAGGTAGGATCTTGATGATCTGACTTTGTTTCTTATTGGTAAGTCTATGAGGTCTGTCATGTATTCTGGGACTACGTCGTATATGATTTTGTGGACTAAGGTGCAGATTTTGAAGATGATCCGTTCTTTGATTGGGAGCCAATGCAACTTTTCTCGGAGGGGTTTGGCACTTTCGAAGCGTGTTTTGCTGAATATCAGCCTGGCTGCTGTATTTTGGGCGGTCTGGAGTTTTTTTTATGAGTTGTTCTTTGCAGCCCGCGTAGATTCCGTTGCAACAATCTGCATGGCTTAGGACCATTGATTGTATTAGGTATCGAAAAGTTGCTCTTGGGAAGAAAGGTTTTAATCGTTTGAGCTTCCACATTGAATAGAACATTTTCTTTGTTACAGAGTTTACTTGGCTCTCAAGGGTAAGGTTGCGATCGAGTGTGACACCGAGTATTTTCAAACTAACCAAGGTAGGGAGGGTATGTCCTGGAGTATTTATGGTTGTGGGTTTGTATTTGTTATATGGAGAGGAGAGGATGAGGCAATGTGTTTTTTTCGGTGTTCAGCTTCAGTTGGAATGAGTTTGCCCAGGAGTCCATGATGTTCAGACTATGGTTGATTTTGTTGGTTATTTCTGTCAGATCATGTCTAAAAGGGATGTATATTGTAACATCATCTGCGTAAATGAATGGGTTAAGGCCTCGGTTGGATAAGGACTGTGCCAGTGGAATCTTCATCATGTTGAGTTTTGGTGATAATGGTGATCCTTGAGGTACTCCGCAGACTGCTTTCCACGGTGATGATATGCTATTCAGTTCTATGTGGCTTTCATGAGGAATAAAACAGTGCAAAAGTAGTGAAGGATGACATAATTAGAGGAAAAAACACTGAAATTACAAAACATAGTTGAAAGATTGTAACAAGGGGTTTCTGCATTGCACAGAGAACCACACTTTCAAAAAAAAGGGAAGTTTTTTTTTTAATGCCTGAGAGGTTCTTATCTTTAAGTCCTCATTGCTGACCTGTGCAGAGGTGTGGTTCTGAGGCTTTTTCCTTCCCTTTATACGTTGCTACATGATTTATGCAATTTCTGGTTTTGGTAAACAGTACAGTTGATGAAAATTATTCTTAATTTTGCCATTTACAACTTCAGACCAGTAGCGTACCAAGGGCAGGGCCCCGCTTCCACACCCACACCCCCGCCGCCCCCTGTCGCTCCCCCTGCCACTGCCGCCCCCCATCACTCCCCCCTCCGCTGCAGTCCACGGTCTCACCTGCCTGCCTCTACGGCTCCGGGCCCCCTTCATTCAAAGCGGCAGTCGCAGATCGCATCTCTTCTGGCCTTCCCCTCCCTGTGCCCCCCCCCCCCCGTCTGATGTAACTTCCGGTTTCATGAGGGCGGGACACAGGGAGGGAAGACCAGAGGAGACGCCATCTGCGACTGCCGCTTTAAATGAAGGAGCTCAGAGCTGTGGAGGCAGGCAGGTGAGACTGGGGACTGCAGTGCCGGTGGCCTGACCCCGGCGCTGGGCCCCCCTTGGAGGCCCGGGCCTTTTTGCCCCCCCTGCCCCCCTCTCGGCAGCCCTGGCTGTCGGCTCTGCCAGTTCCCTGCCGCCTCTGATGTTACTTCCTGTTCCGGAGCAGGGGACCGGTGATGAGGATGATGCGCTTCGGAAGAGGGGGATTTGGGTGATGTGCCAAGAGGGAAGGGGGGTGATGCACTGGGGGGGGGCATAGCACGGGGGGGGGGGGCGTAATGCGCATATCCAGCAGATAGCCAAGTCCTGTCGCTTCTTTCTCTTTAAAATCAGCAAAATTCGCCCTTTCCTCTCAGAGCACACCACCCGTACTCTCGTCCACGCTCTCATTACCTCTCGCCTTGACTACTGCAACCTACTCCTTACTGGCCTCCCACTTAGCCATCTATCCCCCCTTCAATCTGTTCAGAACTCTGCTGCACGTCTTATATTCCGCCTGAACCGATATACTCATATCACCCCTCTTCTCAGGTCACTTCACTGGCTTCCAATCAGATACCGCATTCAATTCAAGCTTCTCCTTCTTACCTACAAATGCACTCAGTCTGCAGCCCCTCACTACCTCTCTACCCTCATCTCCCCTTACGCTCCTACCCGTAACCTCTGTTCACAGGACAAATCCCTCCTCTCAGTACCCTTCTCCACCACCGCCAACTCCAGGCTCCGCTCATTCTGCCTCGCCTCACCCTATACTTGTAATAAACTTCCAGAGCCCTTACGCCAAGCCCCCTCCCTACCCATCTTCAAATCCTTGCTCAAAGCCCACATCTTCAATGTTGCTTTCGGCACCTAACCTCTATACCTTTCAGGAAATCTAGACTGCCCCTATTTGACTGACTGTACATTTGTCCTTTAGATTGTAAGCTCCTTTGAGCAGGGACTGTCCTTCTATGTTAAATTGTACAGCGCTGCGTAACCCTAGTAGCGCTTTAGAAATGTCAAGTAGTAGTAGTAGTGGCAACTTGCCCCAGGTGGCAGCCAATCTAGGTACACCACTGCTTCAGACATTGAGAACTCTGTAGTTGCAAAGTAACCTGAGCCAAGAATAAAACTTGAGTGGTGCAGAATGAGAAGAAGTGAATCGATTTTTTTACTCTTTCAAAAAGTACAAAGACAAGGGGACACTCAATGAAGTTACCTATTGTGTGTGTTTTTGAGGAGCGAGTTTGAACACCCTCTTTCTCTACTGGATATTCAGACTTTGATAGTGGAGCCAGGAGTTCCCTGGGCACTGCTGATATCCAGGTTTTATGTTTTTTTTTTTTTTTTAAATCATTTTAGCTCTCACCTTTCCAGTGGATAGTTCAAAGAGAGTTACATTCAAATACAATCAAAGGGCCCAATATTCAGAAAATGCTAAGTTTCCAAATGTATGCTCCTAAGTTAACCTTCTAAATTTGTGCCCTATTTTCAGCCAAAATTAGCGGCATAACTTCTCAGCTACAAATTCATCTTAATTTAGGAGCTTAAAAACTATGCTCATAAATTTGGGCCTGCCATTTTTTTTTTGACTAGATTAATAAACCTAATTTATGAGCCTTTATGATTGCTGAAAATCAGTGCTAAGCTCCCAACTTCTTTTTCCTACCCTAAATCTGTCCTTGTTACCACCCTCTTTTTATGCTCCTGAATTGAGGAGTGTAGTGAAATTCTGAGTAAAAATGTATGTATCCAGCCCTAGTACATTTTCAAAGAGGCCAATTTATGTACATACCTCTCAAAGTTAGGGGCAAAGATCCTTTGAATTTCAGGCCCTATGTTTGTTCCTGAGGCAGTGGAGGGTTAGGTGACTTGCCCAGGGCCACAACAAGGAGTGCCAGTGGGATTTGAATCCTGGTCTCTTTGGTTCTCCAGTTCAGGGGCCTAGCCAGCCAACAGATTTTGGGTGGGTCTAGGCAAGAAGTGGGTGGGCACCAAGTGTTCTCCCCCGTCCCAACCACCACCAAAAAGAAATACCTCAGCTGGCGGGGAAATGCTTCTTTCCACCTTGGCAGTCTGCAGCAGGCATGCGCTGAAAACAGAGCATGCGCAGGTGCCAGTATCGTGGAGAGCAGCGTTTTCGTTACCATCAGGGGGAAGTCTTCAGCTGGCCAAGCTTGGGATCCCCACCAGCTACCGCTAAACGTGTACTACTGTTGGGTGGGCCTGAGCCCTAAATGGGTGGGCCCCGGCCCACCCAGGCCCACCTCTGGCTACGCCACTGCTCCAGTTGCTATTGTAACCACAAGCTACACCTGGAGTAAAAATGGCTGTGTTAAGCTAATCAGGTAACTATCTGGGTACAACCATTGAATATCGATGATACCTGGGTAACTCTTGGCAGCCACCTTGTGCCCATGTATTCAATGCCAGTACCTGGCACAATTAAGCCTGTGGTGGGCAAACTTCTTGAGCCCCTACGTCTTGCCCCATCCTTGTCCACCTTTAAATCTAGACTGAAAGCCCACCTCTTTAACATTGCTTTTGACTCGTAACCACTTGTATCCACTCGCCTCCACCTACTCTCCTCTCCTCTTTCCTCTACACATTAATTGATTTGTTTGCTTTATTTTTTATCTACTAGATTGTAAGCTCTGAGCAGGGACTGTCCTTCTTCTATGTTTGTGCAGCGCTGCGTACGCCTTGTAGCGCTATAGAAATACTAAATAGTAGTAGTAGTATTTGAACAAAAAAAAAAACCACTAACAGCCATTGACTGCTGTTTATCCCCTTAGTTTATAAGAAGTGAAGCTACTAAATAGTACATTTAAAACAATATTTCTTCACTCAACGTGTAATTAAACTCTGGAATTCATTGCCAAAGAATGTTGTAAAAGCAGTTAGCTTTGCAGGGTTAAAAAAAGTTTGGATACTTTCCTAAAAAAAAAAGTTCATAAGCCAGTGGTTTACAGATCTGGTCCTGGAGACACCCCAGCCAGTCAGGTTTTCAGGATATCCACAATGAATATTCATGAGAGATACTTGCATGCACTGCCTCCACTGCATGCAGATCTCTTCATGAACATTAATTGTGCATATCCTGAAAACTTCACTGGCTGGGGTGTTTTCAGAACCAGGTTTGGCAAACACTGCATAAACATTTATGAAGATGGACTTAGGAAAATCCATTACTGTTTTGGGATCCTGCCAGGTACTTGTGACCTGGATTGGTCACAGTTGGAAACAGGATTCTGGGCTCGATGGACCTTCAGTCTGTCTCAGTATGTCAACACTTATGTTTCTTATGAGTGAGACAGCAAACTAACAATTAAGGACAGAGGAACAATTGTCTTTCTTTTTCACACATACAGGAGGAGAAGGATATGACCAGGACCATGTAGTGCTATGGGAAAAGGATGACGAAAGACCCTCTCAGATTTGGAAGATAGAAGTGCTCTGAAGAGACCAAGGAACAGCTGAAGAACAGGAGTCTTGTGCAAAACGCACACAGCAATGAAAATATCCAGCCAGGCTGGAATAATATCCTTAAAGGATAACATTCAGTGGAGACGTTGGCAATGAGTCTCCTTATCTGGACACCAGTTACAAAAAAAAAATGTAATTAGCAGTTACTTGACAAGAAATTCCCAGTGTAAGAACTGTATGATATTTGCACATTTCTGGTTATGAGGAGGGAGGATGAGTCTATGTCACCGTTGTGAGATTTTCAAGCGATTTTGAGGTGCTTCCTGCTTAGTGCTGCACCTGGGATTAACTGATTAAATATCCCAGATGGAAATGCTCAACATTCTGCACAATTCATTTTACTAAGAATTGAGTCAGCAGCACTGCGGGGAGATCCTTTCCCTTTCCTTGTGCCACCTCCATTTTTCAGGACACACCTGGAAGAATCTAAAAAGAGTGTTACACCGTTCTGAAACTCTTCGGAATACAAAGAACACTTGGACACATGACTAGCCTCACTCTATCAGGTTACTAGAATGTATTAGCCTTCCTTCTCAACTCCAAGGTTCCTGGCTACATCTCTACCTGACGGCGTATTTTCAAAGCACTTAGACTTACAAAGTTCCATAGGTTACTATGGAACTTTAAGTGCTTTGAAAATTGCGCATTACAGTACAACTGTTAATTGTGAAACCCAATACTTTTGGGTTGGACTCCAACTTTATGATGTGGCTTTTGGGAGAAGAGGACATTGGGTAAATGATAAAACAGTACATCACATTCCTCCCTATCTTTTTCTATTGGCACAATGTTAGTGAGTCTCCTAGTGTGACCAGGAAGTAAAGGCAGCAGACGCCTGTGGCCTACAATAAATAACTTTTGAGCAGAGCCTTCGCCTAGTCACATGGGGCCAAATCATATTGTCTTGCAGACATTAAACTTTTCTTGCCTAATTGTTTGCTTGGTGAGACATCAGGCACTGGTCTGTTTCTGTGCATCCACTTGTCTGGAGAGCTCCTGAAGGTCATCCCTTTGTTGTACATTTATACTGCTTTCTACTTGTCTGGGTCTGTGAACCAAGGGTTCCCTTTTCCACCGTGTTTATGTATAGTGTCTGTAATATAAGCTTTCTTTTGTAATTATAATTTGCAAACTCTTATCTTGGTGTTTCATTTTCTCTCTTGCCTTATGCAAGAAACTAGTATTTCCACACGGTTGATGAGAATATGTTCAGCTACCAGTAACATTTAGCACAACCTTCTCTTTTCACTGGGACCAATACAGCAACCAGATATTCTAATCCTCTGAGTTAAATGGAGAATTAGGGCTGGATTCATCGAATGGCACCGAATAGCAGGTGCCGAGAAAAATTTGCGCTCAGCGCTGTTCTGGACCTGGCATTCCGGGCTAAGTGCTGTTTATAGACTAGTGCTTAGCGTGTATTCAGCAGTGGCGTAGCTACGTGGGACCAGGGGGGGCCTGGGCCCCCGTAGATTTGGCCCTGGACCCCCCCTGCCGACGACCCTCTCGACCTCCCCTCCCGCCACCAACCTTCCGTCGCCGTCGCCTGCCTTTGCTGGCGGGGGACCCCAACCCCCCACCAGCCGAGGTCCTCTTCTTCTCGCAAAAGGCTTCCTTTTGCGAGAAGAAGAGGACCTCGGCTGGCGGGGGTTGGAGTCCTCCGCTAGCAAAGGTAGGCGACAGCGGGTTGGCAGCAGGAGGGGGGGTCAAGAGGGTCGTCGGCAGGGGGGGGCAAAGTTGGTAGTGGCGGCGGGTTTGGCAATGGGGGGGTCGGTGGCGCCAGGGGGGCTAAAATGTGCCCCCTCACCTCGAGCTCTGAGTCTGGACCCCCCTCCCGCCGAAGTCTGGCTACGCCCCTGTTATTCAGGCACCCAACTTTGAGTGTGAGGACTTACACCAACTGTAACCTAGTATAAATTCTGGCGCAGAACTTGAGCGCAGCCCCCAAATTCTGTAACACTGCATGTAATTCTTTCAAACGCCCCTCACTTGCCCATGCCCGTGGAAAACAGAAGAGTTGACGATGCAAAACGAGTTTTAATGCAGGGAGTGTTAAGCAAAGCACCTTGTCCTACCAGCAGTGTAATCTTTGCCCCCTGAAGCAGGCAGGTTTTCCTGCCGAAACACGGCTCCGTGTCGGGTCTTTGTTTGGTGTCAATAAAGTTATTTTGTTCAACACTCCTTGCGTTGAAGCTCGTGTTGCATTCTCTACTCTTCTGTTTTCCTTGGACTTTACGTAGAGGTGTTTTCCTGTTCTCTGTGGACTCTTGTCCATGCCCCTCCCATATCTACTCCCCCTCGGAACCTCTGTGCAATCACGTGCAGCCAGATGCACAAGCAAATCCAAATTAGAACCAATTCACATCAGTAATTCATTGTTAACAGCCTTATTAATTGTTAATGGCTCATTAATTTATTTGTGTTCAGATCTCAGGATGGCATACACTTGTGTGGGCACCATTTATAGAATCTGAGGGCAGAGCACTGGACTTTGCAGATGACCTAGAAGTCAGATGATGTGTTGCGGAAGGGTAGGAAGCTGGGGTGTGTTTGGAGGGGGGGGGGGGGACAGGCATCAGAAATCCAGTAGAGCTCAGCAAAATTAAATGTTGCCTCTACTACTGAGAAACCTTGAACTATCTCTGTGAAAATATATCTCAGTCTTCTACGCTGATGTTCTTTCTATACGCAGCACAGAGACAAGCTGTATTGACTTTCATAGAACTGATTTATTAAATTCTCCACGGGTACAAACAAAACCTTTCCCAGTTTCTCGAGAGTTGGATGAGCTCACAGAATGAGGGGGTGGGACAATGTATTTTCCCAAGAACCCCAACCCTTTGCAAAGAATGAAGGGGCCCTTTTACTACATCACATTAAGGGCTAACGTGCACGTAACATGGGAGAAAAGGCTTCCACACAACCTGTTACAGCATTTTGCAGTAATTTTGCCTGTCAGCAAGTGCTAATCCTATACTATTTCATTTTTTTGCTATTTTTTGGGAAGGGCTGTATCATGGACATAGAAGGATATTCAACTCGTGCGAATGCATTAGCGCACAGTACCTGGATAGGACAAACTTAACGTGGGAACATTTAGCACCTCCTAAATAGAAGGGGCTATGTGCTCCCATGTAAATATTCGTGCAGGTCTCTCATGCTAATGGAAAAATTTGTGCGGGACCTGCAAAAATAAAAAAAAAAGCCCTATTTTTGGACCTTGTTAAAAATGGGTTTGGCATAGGGGAAAGTGTGCATTTTAGTAAAAGGGTCCCAAGGATCTTAATGGAACAATAGCATTTCGGGCTTAGAATATCAGGTTTGGACAACCCTACTAGGAGGCCTATTTTTAATTGCACAATGTGTGGAATGGATCTTCTATCTCTGCTGATTATGGGTATTTTTCTTCTTGTCTCAGAAGCTTAGCCGAAATTGGGTGGCGGAGCAGGTGGGGGGAAGAGGGGTTGGTGGTTGGGAGGCGAGGATAGTGGAGGGCAGACTTATACGGTCTGTGCCAGAGCCGGTGATGGGAGGCGGGACTGGTGGTTGGGAGGCGGGAAATACTGCTGGGCAGACTTGTACGGTCTGTGCCCTGAATAAGGCAGGTACAAATCAAGGTAAGGTTTATACATTTGTTTGTCTTGTTGGGCAGACTGGATGGACCGTGCAGGTCTTTTTCTGCCGTCATCTACTATGTTACTCTATGTATGTTACTATGTAATTATCAGGCAAAGGGCCACTAAGGAATGAGCAAAAGGAAAAAAAAATGTCTGTTCATCAGTTTGCTTGTCTAATTTGGAAATAATGCAAATTTTTACCATCGGGGGAAACTTCTACTATGCCAAAACTTGTGTGGGAAATCCTACAGACCACACTTGCAGGGTGGTAAGGGAAAGAGGAAGCAAAGTCCCTCAGTCCCTCATCCTTTTCTGAACCATTTATGTCTCATCGGAGATTAAATCCTTAATCAAAAGATGGAGTACTTCAAAACTGTGTAAAAGAAGAAAACAGACCTGCAGGCTTTACTGATATTTATTTTTGCTGGATCCCTAAATCTGATCCTCAAACCTGCAGCTTGGCGTGCATTGTTAACAAAACAGTTCATAGCAGTCACAGTTTTTTCCTAAGGGAGATATTATTGGATACCACACCCATCTCTTGGAGGGTATGTTCTTCATCATTCTTCCCATCTTCGCTATCCAATATCTTTATTCATACACTGGCTGGAGGAGAAGCAGTTTGCAAGGCAGCTGAAGTTGGAGAGATGAACATAGGGCATGATATGATAGCTTCTTAGGTCTCTGTTGGGATGCTAGAGAGGGGAGGTCTACGGCAGCTAAGAGCAGACTTAGGGTGTACTAGGAGCAATGATAACAGTTGAGAGGGCTTTACTTGCCAAAGTATTGACAGATAAAAGAAAGCTGTCTGGACAGAGGTGGAGCAGCCAGCATGATCCTACCAGCTCTGGGTGTCAGGCATTGTGGTCTCACTGTACCAAGGTGTAGTAGAATGCAGACAGAGCTAAGATCAAGAAGAGGGGACCTGGAGCACTGATGGCTTCACCCAGGTTTCCTGTCTCGGTTTTGTTTGAATTCAAGTTCTGGAAAAAAAAAATACAATGCAGTTGTTCAGTCAAATCTCTATCATCATTATGCAGTGAGGGGGGTAATTTTCCTAGGCGCTATGATGATGTGCATTAAATGCAAATTCTATAATGGCAATCGCGTGCACAATTGCCATTATAGGATACTTGTGCAAGTCTGAATTTACACGCCTATCTTTAGGTGTCGGCACTTACACTAGCTCAATGTCTGGCATAAATTCTCGCACCTAACTGTAGCTAGCTAGGCACATAAATACTAGTATTCTCTATACTGACCCGCTTATGCCCCTCCCGTGTCCACATCCCCTTACTGTTGCATACTCTGGATTTTGCACACGCAGTTTGTAGAACAGCAACTAAAGACAATTATGGACGGAACTGCTAATTAGTATCAATTAATACCAATACAGACAATTGGTCATCAATGCCAATTAGCAGCTAATTACTCTATTAATTTATATATACAACTGACGCTAGTCTATAAGTTGCATGTGCAACTTTGCACGCTAAGCGTAAAAATTGTGCGCACAAATTTACAGAATTAAGGGGTTAAATTCCAAAAGGCACCTGTTTAATCTATTTTATAAAGGCAACCTAGGCACAGCCGCAATAGTGTGCAACAGCTGACACAAATTTACACCTGCTACGAAACAAGTGTAAATTGTGTGCATGCGATCCTCTAAATTCTATATGTGGTGCCCAAAGACAGCTGCGCAATTCGGTATGCAGCAGGGGCGCAGCCAGACAGCAGATTTTGGCTGGGCCTAGGCAAGAAGTGGGTGAGCCCCAAGTGTTCTCCTCCACACACCACACATGTTTTTGTTACCATCAGGGGGAAGTTTTCAGCTGGCAGAGCTTGGGATCCCCACCAGCTATCGCCAAACGTGCGCTACTGTTGGGTGGTTCTGAGTCCTAAGTGGGTGGGCCCAGGCCCACCCGTGGCTACGCCACAGGTATGCAGTTATAGAATAGGGCTAATTATGTACATAACATAATTAACTAATTGGAAGTAAACTAGTGATAAGTGCCAATAATTGCTGTTAACAAGCGCTAAGTGGTACTAATTTGCCATTGCACGCTTAACAGACTTACCCCCTATTCTGTAAATTCAGCACCTAACTTCTCTCATGAGCACATGCAAAGGGGGCATTAATGTGGGAGAGGAATGGGTGAGGGGGCATTCTATTCTTGCTTGCGCTTTATAGAGTAGTTGCATTTACACGCCCAACTGCCGTATTTAGACACCACCATATACGCAAGACCTCTGCAAAGTTAGGTGCATAACTGCGGACGTACGCCGGTATTCTATAACAGATTTCGCACACAACTCTGCTGCCGTAGAAAGTAGCTTAGCGCTCCGTTTTACTTCTTAGATATGGGGGAAGGCACTGCTTGCCCTGGGATCGGTAGCACGAAGTCTTGCTATCCTTTTCGTGAAATGAAGGGTGGTGGATGCGTGGAATGGCCTCCCAGTGGTGGTCGTGGAGACGAGGACTGTGTCGGAATTGAAGAAAGTGTGGGACAGGCATGTGGGATCCCTTAGGAAAAGGAGGAGCTAGTGGTTTCTGAGGAAGGGCAGACTGGATGGGCCATTTGGCCCTTATCTGCCGTCAGGATTTTGTGTTTCTATCATATTGGCTTTTATTTCCGTGTTTTATTTGCACTTTTCATAACCTTGACAACTTTCTATAAGATCCTACAGGATCCCTTTGTTTTACTTGTTTTAGTATTGAACATATTTCATTGTTTTTACATGTATAGGTTTTATATTGTTTCATATTATTAATTTTGTTTTGTTTTACTCTGCTTGTTATCATGTATTTTACACGATACATTCTGTTTATTAGGATTTTATAATGTACAACGATACTTTTCTGAGATCAGGTTGTCATTTTGATGTTCATTTTATTTATTTTTATGTTTTTAGTTGTTGTGACCCTGATGCAGATGGTATTTTCGCCAAAACATGGCTCTGTTTCGGGTCTGTAGACAACTGTGGTGCTTAATAAAGATTGAATTTCTACCCTAGTGGCTGCAGTGTACTGTTGGTCCACCACCCCCCACTTTCTCGCCTTGCAAGAAGGGATTTCTTCCTTTTTCGGTCTGTGCATAAATTCAGGCTCTAACATTGTTAATACCCAGCAATTTCAGAGACCATACTCCCATAGGTATTAGAAGGAACATCAAGCAGGTTGCATTCCTTGAAGAGGAAAGAGGAGGCCCTTGTAAATTTATGAACTTCACTCATTTCCACTGGGAAGGGATCACTTTTTAGGATTAGGACACGCAGTTTTCTTTGATTCTATTTGATCGATTGGAAGGTGAATCCGTTTGGAGGCCGTTGTATACAATGGCGCCTCCTTTTGGTCACCCCAATGCAGCACAGGGAGTGCAAGTTCTATAACTAGAATCAGGGTGCCCTAAGCCTGTTACAAAGTCCTACATCAACACGCCCAAAAGGAAGTCACACTTGTCTAGGCCAAGTCAATGGCACACCTAAATCTGCCACTCAACTCACGCATCTGATAGTCTTCATGGTGGCCACGTCCATGCCCTGCCCATGTGTATAACCCCTTCGCAGTTGGGCACTAGGGCACTTAATACCTTACAGAATAGCAAGTAGTGCATATTGACGCTCCCTTGCATGTGAAATGTGTACATGGACCTACTGTACCCCATTTCTAAACTTTTTTAGGGTTTATCTGATCATAAAATGCTCCCTGTTTCGTATTTGCAGAGAACTTTCATGTTACCTGTTGCAAGACGAATCTTTGCGAAAACAGGGCAGACACGCTGGCCACAAACCCCTTGTTTCCTGCTCCTCTTTCCCAAGCTTGATCTGACAACCACAGCCACCCACCCAATACACGTCAGTTACTGCGTCTCCCATGGAAGGTTTCCTGACTTTTCATCGCACCTGCTCTGTGCAGATAGTTACAAAGACAAGATGTAGTTGGGTAGGAAGGCAGGTAGCAGGAAATTAGTCATTTCTGAAACCAGCTTGCTGCACTCACACTTCCCTCTTGGTTTTTACAGCATTAACATTTCTGTAACATTAATACATTTTAAAATCCTCTCAGCAAATATGAGGTTTTGACTCTGTCCAGCAGACACTTCTTCCTTACTGATTTATATTATTATAGCGTAATACTGGCAGTCAAGGTTTGAAGACATAAGTACATAAGTATTGCCACACTGGGAAAGACCAAAGGGAAAGGGAAATGGGACTTGATATACCGCCTTTCTGAGTTTTTTGCAACTACATTCAAAGTGGTTACATATATTCAGGTACTTATTTTGTACCAGGGGCAATGGAGGGTTAAGTGACTTGCCCAGAGTCACAAGGAGCTGCAGTGGGAATCGAACTCAGTTCCCCAGGATCAAAGTCCACTGCACTAACCACTAGGCTACTCCTCCAAAGGTCCATTGAGCCCAGCATTCTGTTTCCAACAGTGGCCAATCCAGGTCACAAATACCCGGCAAGATCCCAAAAATGTACAAAACATTTTATACTGCTTATCCCAGAAATAGTGGATTTTCCCCAAGTCCATTTAATAAAGGTCTATGGACTTTTCCTTTAGAAAGCCGTCCAAAACTTTTTTAAACTCCGCTAAGCGAACCGCCTTTACCACATTATCTGGCAATGAATTCCAGAGTTTAATTCCCTCCCTGTGTCCCGCCCTTGCGCAAGTTACGTCAGATGAGGGAGGGAAACAGGGAGGGAAGGCCCGAAGGGAGGTGATCTGCAGGCTGCCGCTGCTGCGCTTCTTTCACATGGAGTGAGGTCGATGTGAGGCGCTATGATTCGAATTCAGGGGGGCCCGGCCCGGTGGTGGACGGAGGGGGGCAGGTGGAGGGGACTGCGGCGCCGGGCCCCCCTTGGAGGCCCGGGCCCGGGGAATTTTGTCCTCCCTGCCCCCCCCCCCCTCTCGGCGGCCCTGGGAATCAGCACGTGCAACTGCTTGAATAATGATTAAGGGCAGTTGCATATGCAAATGCTAATTGGTGTCAATTAGTGACAATTAACACCAATTTAAGCCAAGAATCGGCCGGTAATGCCAATTAACAGCCAATTATTAAATTACATTGCACATGTAACGTACCTTATTCTATAACTTGAGTGTGCAAATTTGCAGGCTAGACATAAATTTGGGTGCACAAGTTTATACAATTCCAGGGTTTGTGACCTCATAAAGAGAGTGTAGTTCTTAGTCCAATAACAAGATCTCACCCACAACTTGATTGTTGACCCTTATTTCTACATGATCAAGTGGACTAACCCAGCAACCACACTACTTTGATCTACCCTTAACGCCCTTTTTGAATGCAAAATTCAGTGGAATGATAGGTAAATAGAACTGGTTCAGTTGGTTTAGGGCAGGGAAAACAAGTTAGGAGTTTGACACTGATTTTCAGTACTGGGCTCAGAAATTAGGCTCATAAATCCAGGCGAAAGAACAGGCCTACATTTATGGACATAAATTAAGATGAATTTTCAGCTAAAAAGCTATGGTCCTAAATGTGGTTGAAAATAGGACATAAATTTAAGGGGCTAACTTAGAAGCATAAATTTAGGAGTTAGCATTTTCAGAGTATTGGGTCCCAACATCATTATTCCCACAGATGCATCAACCTTGGAGTCTATAGGTTGTGAACACCTACGATTGTGGTAGAGGCGTGATGTTACCAGTCAGGGTTCAAATTGCACTTCTGTGTTCAACTGAGTTCTTCTATTGTTGGTTGGTAGAGTCACCACATCAATGTCCAACGTACATATCAATATCCAATGTTCATGTATAGTGATATCTATTCAAGTGCAAGCCTATACAGGTCCAGTGCTGTTATGGACATAGGAAAGACCCCAAATCTTACTGTCCATCTTCTTGGTGGTCCATATGAATTGTGTGCCTCGGTATGAACGTTAATGCAGAAATACACACCAGCTGACACTGTTGCAGTGTCTCAACACTGATAGACAATGGATTCTTGATACACACATCCCTAACATAACCGTGGCTGGGAGTGCTAATCAAGAAAGTCTTGGGTGGTTGGCGGTTCTACCAGTAACAGTTGAAAGACAAGGGCTATATCTTAACCTTACAGAGGTAAAATACTCAGAACAGATGGTGATGGAAAAGGGGAAGTGAGAGGGTTTATCATAACTTAGCATATGTGGTTGTTGTTCTCTTTAATTGTTCTATATATGTAACAATCGTTGGTCAACCCAGATGTTAGAATGTAAGAACTTGAATATCATTCAGTTTACCAAACTGTGAAGACAGAAAATCACAGAAAAGCACATACAAAATGGGAATGGGGAAAGCCCCTAGTTCCTTTGGAGAAGTGCCCATATACATGTAACTTAGTGGGTCTTTTGAATAAGCCCATTATATTCCTATGGGCATCTCGGCATTTACTACTGATTTCTATCGTGAGCTAAAAATGCTACTGTGTCTTAATAAAACACCCCCTTAGATTGTGAAGATACCCAGGACAGAGAAAGTACCCATATATAATATGTAAACCATTTTGATTTTACCACAGAAAGAGGGTATATCAAACGTATGACCTTGACCCTGACATGTGGAGGTGTATTTTCAAAGCACTCAGATTTACAAAGTTACCTAGTAACCATATGCAACTTTGTAAGTCTAAATAAGTGTTTTGAAAACGAGCCCCATTGTGAACTACAAATGTCATATGCGAAATAAGAAAACATCATTTCTACATTTGCATGATCCTGGCATAAAACTGGCCGGCTCAATATCTTATTTTGTTGTTCCGCATGGTTTGATAAGCGAAATATCAAGAGACAAACTATAACCTCATCTGAAAGAGCAAGTTGTACTTTCTCCTATGAACTGACTTGGGAGACATCACTATCGTTAAATAAATGTAACATCCATTACTAGGATTTCTTTTCACTCCATATCTCTCCCTCCCTTTTCCCCATTTTTCATCCTTCCTTCTCCCTCCTTGTCCTATATATTGTCTATAACATACTCTACTCTCCCATCCACCATCTATTTGCCCATTGACCCCACATTTTCATCTCTGTCCTCACACGCTCAGAGGTGATGTTTAATAGCACATACCTCAGCACATGCTATCATTTCCATAATCGCAAAGAGGACAATGCAGGTCATCAAGATGTGCTTCATTATGTACTCTCCTTGCTGCCTTCTTGCACCTGTGGTTCTCTATCTCTGGCTCAGAAAGAGCTCTCCGTGCTTCCTCTTCTGTTGATCCCCACAGAAGGGTTCTGCTCTTTCACTTCCACTTTTATAAGCTGCCTCGAGTACTGTCGAATCCAAAAAGAGCTGTCACTTCGTGTCGTGACTATGTCATTGCCTAGTTGCTAATTTTTATAATAACAGAAGTAGCTAAAAGGGAGGCATTATTTTAAAAAATGGTATATTTTAAAGTCTTCTCACAAACAGAAGAAATATCAGAATAAACAGGAGAATATAAAAACATAAGAACAGCCATCCTGGGTCAGACCAGTGGTCCATCTAGTCCAGTTTCCTGATTCCAACACTGGCCAAACCTGGTCACAAGTATCTGACGGAATCCCAAAGAGGAGCAAGATTCCAGAATCCCAATCAATAACAAGATTCCAGAATCCCAAACAATAACAAGATTCCATGTTATCAACCCCAAGGATAAGTAGCGGCTTTCCCCATGTTTATCTTAATAGTAGATTATGGACTTTTCCTCCAAGAACTTGTGCAAATCTTTTTTAAACCCAGATACGCTAACTGCTTTTACCACACTCTCTGGCAATGAGTTCTAGAACTTAACTATTTGTTGACTGAAAACAAATATTTTCTCCTATTTGTTTTAAAAGTATTTCCATGTAACTTCATGGAGTGTCCCCTTGTCTTTCTGCTTTTTGAAAGAGTAAACAACTGATTCACATTTACTCTTTCTAATTCACTCAGGATTTTGATATTTATTTTAAATGACAATGGAATCATCTGACCAATTTTCCTCGTTCTGCTTAAAGGCAAGACTTGCCCTACATTTGACCATGGAAATAAAAGACTGTTTTCACTAGAAGGGAAATGTATTTATTTATTTATGTATTTATTGCATTTGTATCCCACATTTTCCCACCTCTTTGCAGGCTCAATGTGGCTTACAGTACAACATGGATGGTGAAAATATAATAGAAAATATACATTTAGTGTAACATAAGGATCTTAAGCAGCATGATAATGATAAAACATAACAGTAGGATAACAAGCAGATAGTGTAAGACTTTTAGTGTTGCAGAAGAATCTTGGGCAACATTATAATGACGAAACCTAATGGTAGTATAACAAGCAGATATTGTAAGACAATTCTGAATAAGTGTGGAGGAGTTGTGTATATTCACATTGGTTGTTCTTTGTGGTATGCGTTGTTAAACAGATGGGTCTTCAGTAGTTTGCGGAAGTTAGTTAATTCGTAAATCGTTTTTAATTTGCTCGGCAATGCATTCCATAACTGTGTGCTCAAGTAGGTAAAGTTTGACGCGTGCATTAGTTTGTATTTCAGACCTTTGCAGTTAGGGAAGTGCAGATTGAGGAATGTGCGGGATGATCTTTTGGCATTCCTTGGTGGTAAGTCTATCAGGTCTGACATGTAGGCTGGTGCCTCCCCTTGAATGATTTTGTGAACTAGGGTGCACACTTTGAACATGATGCTTTCTTTAAGTGGGAGTCAATGTAGTTTTTCACTTAGGGACTTAGCACGTCCATATTTTGTTTTACCGAATATGAGTCTAGCTGCAGTGTTCTGGGCTGTTTGAAGTTTCTTGAGTATTTGCTCTTTGCAGCCGGCGTAAAGTGCGTTGCAATAGTCTAGATGACTGAGCACCATTGATTGTACCAGGTTACGGAAAACAGTCCTTGGGAAGAAAGGTCTTATTCTTTTTGATTTCCACATTGAGTGGAACATCTTCTTGGTTGTGTTTTTCGCGTGGCTCTCAAGTGTTAGGTGTCGATCAACGGTAACTCCAAGGATTTTTAGGTTATCCGAAATTGGGAGGTTCAGATTTGGTGTGTTAATGGCGGTGAATTTGTTCTTATTATTTTGAGAGGTGAGTATTAGGCATTGAGAGAAAGAAAGGCCAGAAGTGAAGATATGGTGAAGACAAAACAGTGATGGAATTCACAAAGCAGTGGGATAGACACAGAAGATCCCCAATGAAATAACTTTTGCATTTCTAAGAAGGTGGCATGGGAGGTGGAGGGGAGGAAACCTGTACAACTCTAAACAAATGCATGGAGGGAACCTGTACAGAACAGCAGGCACATCCCTAATTGGCAAATTACATGGTGACTTTGGACTCCACCTGCCAATGTTCACTATGCCACTAAGTAAAATGATTGGTGAAAAAATGTAAAAGGCATGTTCTTTTTTTTTCATCAGATGACATATAGTGTGCCACAGTGTAGAGCAGATGTGAACACCACACACGCCTTTCAGTCCTATAACTATGGCTGATCTAATCAAACTGCTATCAACAATGAACCAGTATCTTCTGCTGATCTATTACCTGCAAGGCTAGGAAATGACCCATCATTAGGTCTTGAACCCTCTTTGTGTACTAGGGTCAACAGCAATCTAACCTGGGTCTACTTGCCAGTTTCCTGGAAGCATGCTGGAGTCAGACCACTGTAAAAGGAGGCTATATGCTAGTTTCTAATCTACTGTTTTCTTTCCAAGGTGGTTAAGAAGACCCACTCTTCTTCAACTGAATAACTTCCGAGATAAAACAAATGTGTTATCCCAAGATGGTTGGGATTTAGATCCTTGCATAGCACAGACTCGACATTTGTAGCTCTAACCAATGAGATCAATCATAGGCTGGTTGAAGGAAAATGGTCTTACAAAACTGACTTATACCAGCTCTGGCAATCAAAATAGTGACACTCCTAGCGGCAGTCTCATGGTACTACCACTAGGGTGACCCCTAGTGATGCTGGTGGTGCTACCGTTTTGATTGCTGGAGCCAACATGGCAGAAGCAGAAGGAGGATTGCTGTAGCCCCCCCATCTCACTAGCCACCAGCATTGAAGGGGGTGATAGCGAGGTTTGGGTGTGTGTGGGAAGGGGTGAGTTTTGGAATACAGGCGACTTTCTAGTTTGGTAAAGGATTGGGGGGGGGGGTCAGATCTGCAGGGAGGTTTGTGGAATAGGAGGGGTGGCTAGGATGGAGATCAGAACCTTGGTGGTATGGGGTGGACCCGAGTGTGTATGTGTGTGTGGGGGGGGGGGGGGGGGAAGAACTGGAAAAGAGAGGGTCAATTGGAATGGGAGGGGTTGATGTTAACATTGAAGGGATGGAGGAGGTCTGGAAAGGGGGAGCCATCGGATTGGCTACCTGGAACTTATGCAAATGCCCAGTTGGTATTCATTGTCCTGCGCATTTGCAGCAGTACTTTGATGTTCTTGTAAACACATGCATTGTAGCAATGGGTTTGTGCTATTTCTTTGAGAAACGATCTCTGAGAAGCCTAACAGATACCAAGACTCCTGAAGCAGGCACATTGTTGCTGAAATATGGGATTATGTCAAGTCCATTGCATCTATATTTTGACAATAAAGATCTTATACTGATCCAATGTATGGATTTAGGAAATTATCCAAACCTTTTTTAAACCCTGCTAACTGCTTTTATCACATTCTCTGCCAACGAATTCCAGCGTTTAATTACACGTTGAGTGAAGTATCTTCTCCAGTCCCTAGTCCTGGTATTTTTGGAAAGAGTAAACAAGCGATGCGTGTTTACCCGTTCGTCCTAATATTTTTGGAAGGAGTAAACAAGCGATGCGTTTCTACCTGTTCGTCCTAATATTTTTGGAGAGTAAACAAGTGATTCATGTCTACCCATTCCACTCCACTCAGTATTTTTTAGACCTCTATCATATCGTCCTTCAGCCTTCTCTTCTCCAAGCTGAAGAGCCCTAGCCACTTTAGCCTTTCCTCACAAAGAATTCATCCAATCCCCTTTATAATTTTTGTCACCCTTCTCAGTACCTTTTCTAATTCCGCTATATCTTTTTTTGAGATGTGGTGACCAGAATTGCACACAGTATTCCAGTGCGGTTGCACGATGGAGCGATACAAAGGCATTATAACATTCTCATTTTTGTTTTCCATTCCTTTCCTAATAATTCCTAACATTCTATTTGCTTTCTTAGACTCCGCTGCACACTAAGCAGAGGGTTTCAAAAATGACACCCAGATCCCTTTCCTGGTCGGTGACTCCTAATGTGGAACCTTGCATTACATAGCTATAGTTTGGATTCCTCTTCCTCAAATGAACCACTTCGCACTTGCTCACATTAATGTCATCTGCCATTGGGATGCCCAGTCTCCCAGACTCATAAGGTCCTCTTGCAATTTTTCACAATCCTCTTGTGATTTAACAACTTTGAATAAATTAGTGTCATCAACAAATTTAGGGTTCCTTTTACAAAGTGGTGCTACCAATTAGAAGTGAGCTGAATGCAAGAATCCCACTGAATTCCCATGGGCTTCTTCACATTCAGCGCATGTTAATCAGTAGTACCCTTGGTTATTTATACTTTAAGAATATGCATCAAAAATTCTGTGGACAAAAACTATGGATCTTTCCTGATGCCACCAAAGCCACGCAAGAAAAACGAAAAACAAATTCTTGGAGATAAGAGAGGAAACGAAGGCTTTGGGTGCAACTTTTATACTAGCATACCCATGTAAATGCATAGTGAGATATTTGGGAGTTATGTTTTTTTCCCCCCAGATCAACTTAGAGTATTCATAGACCTGAAGAAGATATCGGGGTCATAAGATCATAGTGGCTAGATATTAATAGGTGGGTGGGCATTTAGCCTTTCTTCTTTCTATTTCTCTTAGTAATATCCCTGATTTATTTGTCAACGCATCACGTTCAAAATCTGCTCCCTAGTTCACAAAATTATTCACGGAGAAGCACCAGCCTACATGTCAGACCTGATAGACTTACCACCCAGTAATGCCAAAAGATCATCCCGCACATTCCTTGATCTGCCCTAACTGCAAAGGTCTGAAATACAAACTAACACACGCCTCAAACTTTACCTACTTGAGCACACAGCTATGGAATGCATTGCCGCGCAACTTAAAAACGATTTATGAATTAATGAACTTCTGCAAACTACTGAAGACCCATCTCTTAAACAAGGCATACCACAAAGACCAACCAATATGAATATGCACAACTCTTCCACATATATTCAGAACTATCTTACAATACCTGCTTGTTATACTAATATCTTGTTTTATCATTATCTTGTTGCCCAAGATCCTTCTGGAACACTAAATGTCTATTTTCTAATATATTTCCACCACTCATGATGTATTGTAAGCTACATTGAGCCTGCAAAAAGGTGGGAAAATGTGGGATACAAATGCAATAAATAAATAAATAACCCCCCCCCCTTAAATTGTGGTCTAAGGAAGGAACAAAAGTGATAAAAATTTACCTAGATTATCTCTGTATAAGAGTGTATTATTTTTTATGTTAATGATCTCTTTTTGATCTCTGAATTTCATGTAACAAGTTTGTTGCTTGTGTAAATATTATGAAAGTCTAAAAAAAAAAAAAAGTAGTGCCCTTGGTTACAGCCAATATTCAGCAGCACTGCCCAATGAAGTGTCAATAAATATCGACAGCTGGCCTGCTCAGTGTCAGGAGAAGCTGGTTAAATATCAGGCCCATGAAGTGTAAATTAAAGCATAAAGAACAGAAAACAGATGAAAGTAACTGAGGTAGAATCAGAAGGGGAAAAAACATAAACAAAGGATAAAGATGAGAACTACAAACATTTGAAAATATTTATAGAAAAAATTATGCCATCTTAAAAGATAAATTGGCAGGCCAGAAGTACCTTAGGGTAAATCAGGTCCAGTGCAGGAGAGTCTTTTGGGGACATTTAGAAGCTTAAATTAGATGACCTATAAGACAATTGGATTTTTACAGCTCCCCCTTTGCAAAGTCTCCACCTAAGATTTGAGGCCTCAAGCAGTCGCCAGGTTTGCCACCCCTTCCCTGGTACTGGAGTTAGTAAGTGCTGGATAGAAAGATGAAGAATGTTTTGTTTTCTTGACTGCTCAAGCGTTTGTTTGAGGTAGGTGGTTCCCAATTTTTACAATAAACCACTCTGGAGGTTTTAGCGGTGTACAAGAACTGATTAGATTTTGGTTAGCTTTGGGAATGTTGGTGTCAACCTTGGGAACCCGATTGTGTACATTTTGCATAGTGTAAAAGGAAATGCACTTGTTTCTGTTTCAACAGCATGCATAGTCTGGCTTTTTGAGTATTTCCATTTGTGTTTGCATGTTTCTCTTCCTAATTTGTAGTTCCGTATTTTGTTTTATGTTAGTTTCTATCTGTGTTTTGCGTGTGTGGCTTTAATGAAGGATTCTGCTAGCTTTTTAATTTCAGGTGACCCAGTGTTGGGGGAATTTATGTGAATGCTCAGTATGTTTACAGAACTGGGTCTGTAGGGTTATGAGGTTCAGTCCCAACCTGTATAGGCTACAGTCTTCACCTCCACATGAGAATAAATACAATTATGTAGTACTCTATGGCCTCGCCCGTAACCTCCGTTCACAGGACAAATCCCTCCTCTCAGTACCCTTCTCCACCACCGCCAACTCCAGGCTCCACTCATTCTGCCTCGCCTCACCCTATGCTTGGAACAACCTTCCTGAACCCTTACGCCAAGCCCCCTCCCTGCCCATCTTCAAGTCTTTGCTTAAAGCCCACCTCTTCAATGCTGCGTTCGGCACCTAACCCTTACCGTTCAGTGAATCCAGACTGCCCCAATTTGACTGCCCCTATCGGACCGACCGTTCACTTGTCTATTAGATTGTAAGCTCTTTGAGCAGGGACTGTCTCTCTTTGTTAAATTGTACAGCGCTGCGTAACCCTAGTAGCGCTCTAGAAATGTTAAGTAGTAGTACTTGTTTTGGCTGCTTGTCATCTTTGCATTGTGTACTTCTCAAGATGTTTGGTATGAAATAAAGTTATAATGTACAGATAAGTGTTTATTGGATGCATAATATTTTTTTGGGTGGGGGCGGGGAGGGGGGTGCAGGTTGGTTATAATAAAAGGGTCTATGAACTTTGATAAGGCTCAACCCATAACTTTACAGAGGAGAAAAGGCATCATTGTTTTCAATCATGAATTGAGTTTGAATGAAATAGAATTTGAACAGAGCAACTATATGATACGTTAATTGCTGTAGGCTTAAAATTGGTTTTAACGAATTGGAAGGATAACTCCTTTCTTAATTCTCACTTTTGGTGGCATTCTGTCTTACAGATCCACAAATTTGAGCTATCTTTAAGCCCTCAAAGTTTGAAATTCCTTATATGTTGATCAAGTGTGGCTGCCTTTAACAACCCACCTTTCTTTAAACAAGAGTTCTTCATAGCACTCGAGTGTAAATTGCAGGTTTTGCTTTGAATGCATTCATAAATTGCTTCCCCCCTACCCTCCTCCTACCTCCCTCTGTTACCTGTCCACTGATATTCTTTGGTGTGATTCCCTGATTATTTCTTGTAATTTGTATTTCCTACCCATTATTAAAACTTAATAAAAAAAAATTCTAAAAAAAAATAAATAAATAAATGAACAGAGCAAAGAAAAAGATACATAAATGCAGAGTTTTTATGGCCAACGGTTGAAAGCTAGCTGCTTACGGGAATGCATTGCAGCCCTGCTGCCAGTATGCAGCCTGACTTTGTAAGTTTTCTGACGCCTTTTCTCCTATCTAAAGTTATGAGTTAAGCCTTATCATAGTGTATAGTTTATCTGGTAACACATTTGCAACATTTTATATATAGTTGTTACTAGAATTCTAGCATTTATGTATAGTTGCATAACAATTTGGAGTGTATAATACATAAGTAGTGCCACACTGGGAAAAGACCAAGGATCCATCGAGCCCAGCATCCTGTCCACGACAGCAGCCAATCCAGGCCAAGGGCACCTGGCGAGCTTCCCAAACGTACAAACATTCTATACATATTATTCCTGGAATTGTGGATTTTTCCTAAGTCCATTTAGTAGTGGTTTATGGACTTGTCCTTTAGGAATCCGTCTAACCCCTTTTAAAACTCTGCCAAGGGGGCCCTATCCACAAACGTTTGCCCAAGGCCCCCTTCGTGGTTAAAGCTACTTGGAGGCATATTTTCAAAGCACTTAGCCTCCCAAAGTTCCATAGAAACCTATGGAACTTAGCCTCCCAAAGTGCTTTGAAAATATGCCTTTCCGTCTTTATACTTGCTCCTTAAGTCAGACTTATGTTAAACTCTTTGCACATCTAACACTTTTGTCACTGATTTGTGGATAGATGTGGGGAGTGTGGTAGCCGTGTTAGTCCACTCTTAAGGTTATCAATAGAAACCATCCTGTTGAATATCAATGATATGCTTTGATGTCCTCATGCATACCTCCAATCCACCCCCATCCTCCCACCTTGTCAGACTGTCATAGTAATGCTTGAATGTTTTCACTTATATACACTGTCAGCTAGCACATTTGCTTATTTCCGATCTGACGAAGAAGGGCAACCTTCGAAAGCTAATCAAGAAATGTATTAAGTTATGTCCAATAAAAAAGGTATCATCTTATTTTCTTTTCCATGTTTTATTTTGTTTGATTTCTATAGATTCTACATGGAATGTTGCTATTCCACTAGCAACATGCCATGTAGAAGTCGGCCCTTGTAGATCACCAATGTGGCCGTGCAGGCTTCTGCTTCTGTGAGTCTGACGTCCTGCACGTACGTGCAGGACGTCAGACTCACAGAAACAGAAGCCTGCGCAGGAATGTTGCTAGTGGAATAGCAACATTCCATGTAGAATCTCCAATAGTAGCAACATTCCATGTAGAATCTCCAACGGTATCTATTTTACTGTCATAGTAATGCTTGAATGTTTTCACTTATATACACTGTCAGCTAGCACATTTGCTTATTTCCGATCTGAGGAAGAAGGGCAACCTTCGAAAGCTAATCAAGAAATGTATTAAGTTATGTCCAATAAAAAAGGTATCATCTTATTTTCTTTTCCATGTTTTATTTTGTTTGATTTCTATGGATAGAGGTGGAACTAGCCTGTGTTTTGTCCACATGCCATCAACAACTAGGGACCTGGGGGGGGGGGCGGTGGGGAGGGTGCTTCCCCTACATTCGCTCCCCAGTCAAAAATTCATGTCACATTTTCAGTTCTCCACGGTTCATCGTGTTTCACTAACTAAAACGATACCATTCCGGTTTCTAACGCTCAGATGATTATTTCTGAAAAACCTCGTTGAGGAACTGAAAGTTACGCCCAACCAACCAACCTCAGCCCCTACTCCCCTAGCAAAAAGTCGGTTCCCACGTACTAAAACCAACCCACCACTACTCAACTGAGCCAATATAATACCCCAGCCCAGGTGACTTTCGCTTCTTCCCGGAAGTTCGCAAGGAGGCGGGCGCTATTAGCAGACGACGGCTCCAATGGGAAGGCGCGCTGTCCTGTTGTCACGGCGGCTCCAATGGGAAGGCGCGCTGTCCTGTTGTCACGGCGGCTCCAATGGGAAGGCGCGCTGTCCGTTGTCACGGCGGCTCCAATGGGAAGGCGCGCTGTCCCGTTGTCAGGGCAACCAGTGCTAAACAACATGGCGGCGCCGTCAGCAATTTAGCCTTTCGTTCGTATTCCCCTGCTGCCTCCGTCTGCGCCATGAGCTCCCCTTTGTCTTCGCTGGGAAGGAACCGTAAGATGCCCCTTCCTGAGGCTCCGAGCCCCGGGTAAGGGCCCGCTCCCTTACGTGAGAAGTGATTCCCCCCCCCAAGCTGTAGGATGGTACATGATCACATACAATTTCCTAGTTGCAGAGGCATAATTCCAAATTGGTTTTTATTCATGCTGATCCTCCACGTTGCCATCTCTCAACTTTTCTCCTCCTTTTGTTGCAAACCTCCTCCTTGGGCTCTTCACTTTCGCTGAATAAGCAGTCAGTGTCTTTCCTGCTTTTGCACTGCTACCACATTCTCTTTGAAAGCAGGGGCGTAGCTGCTATGGGGCCATGGGGGCCTGGGCCCCCATGGATTTGGCCCTGGACCCCCCCTGCCGGCGACCCTCTCAACCCCCCCCCCCTCCCGCCGCCTGCTACCTTTGCTGGCGGGGGACCCTAACTTGCATCTAATTCATCTACTTTCAGCTTATGTATTTAAGATCATGTAATGACTGCATCATAACAACACTCTGTAAGCCACATTGAGCCTGCAAAAAGGTGGGATAATGTGGGGTACAAATGCAATAAATAAATAAATAACTCCCGCCAGCCGGTCTTCTTCCTTCGTTTGATTTCTCAGTCTAAACCAAACGAAGGAAGAAGACTTCAACTGGCGGGGGTTGGGGTCCTCCGCCAGCAAAGGTAGGTGATGGCGGGCGGGGGGTCAAGAGGGTCGTCGTCATCGGGGGGGGGGGGGGGGTCAAGGTTGTTGGAGGTGTAAGTATGACCTGGCTTTGGAGTGCATTGGAATTTATTTGTTTAGATTTTGCTCACAACTTTTTCAGTAGTAGCTCAAGGTGAGTTACATTCAGGTACAATGGATATTTCTCTGTCCCAGGAGGGCTCACAATCTAAGTTTGTACCAGAGGCAATGGAGGGTTAAGTGACTTGCCCAAGATCACAAGGAGCAGCAGTGGGATTTGAACTGGCCACCTCTGGATTGCAAGACTTGCATCTTTAGGTTTTTCTTACCATACAGTTTGGTTTGCAGTCCAGCACTCTTTGGTATTATTATTAAATAAAGGAAATGCATGATGTTTAATATGTGCTAGAAAGACATTTCCTTGATTACCTCTGTCAGTGAGTATTTGCTAAGTAGACTAATGTCCATTTGAAGAAGCAGCCACATGCTGCAGTGATGTTACTCACCACATTCAAAGAACTTAGCTTGTGCACAGACCCTGTAGAGTTGTCATAGATAAAATAACTTATCTCATGATTTTTTTCTATGTTTATGTTTCTTGGTTTAATTACTCATTGTTATTTTTGTATTTTCCTATTTCAGGAGACCTGTTCCATTTAAACAAACTATTTCTTTGGGTAAGTGCATTCTCTTTCTCATCTTGCAGCTGCTCTATACCATACGTCAATCCTTTTCTACTTCTTTTATATCATGAAATGGACTCCAGCTTGGATTTTGGCATAAGCAATTACCTAAGGTGGCAAATTGTGAAGGCATCCTGTTGCCTTCCTCTCCCACTGCTGTTTTTAGGCCCCTTGTACCCTTCCCAAATTAGCATATACTAGCCTAAGGTGGCAAATTGTGAAGGCATCCTGTTGCCTTCCTCTTCCACTGCTGTTTTTAGGCCCCTTGTACCCTTCCCAAATTAGCATATACCAGCCATCCACAATTTGGGAGGATAAAAGAAACCAAGGATACGTGCATATGAGAAAGTATATTTTAATTTGCTTACCAAGTACAGATACAATTAATAGTTTCTCATGGGAGATCATTTCAGTTACCTAAAGAGATATTCACTGTCTGCATCTCTGAAATATTGTTCTGATTCTGCTGCTTATATCGTTTGTTTCAGACAATGATTTACACTGCTAACACAACGCTGAAAAAAGAGCCAGTTGTAATGTATAGATGGTGCCTGCCAGGTTGTCATTACCCAGTTCCAGGAGGAGACTTTTTGGCCAGTCCTAATTTTGAGCTTATGTCTAAAAGTGATTGGATAATTGTAGACCCTGACTCTGCTAGAGTTGCATGGGGACAGAAATTTCACCCATCCCCACTGGAATCTAACCCATACCCACCTGTACCCGCTAAGATCTATTCCATGCCCACCTACCCCCTCAATTAATCTCTATCCCCACCCATATGTACAGGAGTTGATTCCATTACTTACTCACCCACAGCCATCCGTTTCCTCCTAACCCCAACAGCCTCTCACAGTTGTTTGGATGATATTCACTGATCAGCCAATGAGTGTTCCAAGCCTCACTCTGGTGTTCCGGCTGCCTATCTGGACATTCCAAGGAGGTTTAATGACAGGAGATGGCCCAATGTCAAAAAGCTGAAGCCATCTTCCCTGGGCTGCCGCCATATTGGTGTACTTTAAGCAAACTATCAGCTAACAGTTACGTAGAAGAAAAATCCAAATACCTGACTCCGCAAACATGATTAGGTACAAAAAAAAGAAAATATCTTTAACTTCTTAGATGAGATGCTGCCTTCATTTACTGCCATCTAAGCACTTTCCTACTTGCTTCTTCTCACCTCCAATTCAGTGCATAGTACCTTGCCTGATTCGAAGCTCATCTTTGCCAGAAGCTTGGTTTATAGCTGAAACACAGACAATAATTTTTTATGCTGTTTAGTGATTTAAAATTGTATTTAATTATATATATATATATACACACATACAGGAAGCTTTCAAATTTATTTATTTATTTTGCACATTTATACCCCACGTTTTTCCCACAGTTTTGCAGGCTCAAAGTGGCTTACAATGTACTGATAGGCTATCGCCAGATCAGTGGTGATACAGTTACAATTAAATTAGATAGAATAGAAGAAACAGAAATAAATAAAAAAAACACACATAGGCAGTCATAAGCGTTTGTTATTGTTGTTATGTAATAATATCTTTATTGTCATCACAAGCAAAAATAAAGGCAAATAGTACAGCACTGAAATCCACAATACAGCATTGCAAATAACAAAGCAAGCTTTGGCGCACTGGCAGACACATTTTGAATATAACCTTCCCCCGCTGCACAGAACCCTCGAAACTCCCCGATCCCCTCCTAACAGAAAAAATTCAAAAACCAAAGAGGTTTACTAAAGCATTATAAATCACACAAGTTTGCTATTGTTTTTGATAGCAAATGTGAATGTTTGGGGGTCACTCAATATGACAGCAAGCTCCTCCCACTGCCTTCAGCCTAGATAGGCTCATGTTGTCTCCTGTCATTTAACCTGCTTGGGGCAATCCAAGCCTCACTCTTGCATTGTAATTATCTCTTTTAGTGCATTCCAAGCCTCATTCTGGTGCTCCAATTGCATTGCTCAATGCATTCCAAGCCTAATTCTGGTGTTGCCAGATATTTTCACTACAGTCTCATGGGAATCCAACAGCAACTTCTTCCATGCCTACTGGAATTCCACCGCAACTTCTTCCATCCCTATGGGAATTCGGCATCAATTACTTCCATCCCCATGGGAATCCCATGGCAACTTGTTCCATCCCTGCAGGATTCCCGCTATCTCCATTCCCATGCAGTGCTCTAGACTCTACCCATTGAAATCAGATTCCATAATGCAATGGGATAGACTGGTTAGAAATCCAGAACTCATCAAAACTATGCCCCCTGGAAATAGGTAACTTGGCAGCTCTGTGCCTTCGGCAGCAATAAGAAAAATGCAGATTCAAATGTGTTGCATTGGTTCTATTCCTCACAGGGTTTTCTTGAGATCAGGAAGCCTGTATGGCAGGAAGGGCAGAGCTGCTGCAGGGCCTATGAATGTGCATCAGCTCTAGGTTTCATCCTGACTTTTGTTACTGTTCCTGCTGCATGAAAATCTTGGTGGAGAACCAGGCTGGCAGCTTTTTTTGGGGGGGGGGAGGGGGATGGGGGAAGGACAAATCTCTAGGCAAGCACTTCAGGATGGACAGGGACATTCTTAGGAGGGTCCCCCACTTTCTCCTCAGTTCTCCAGGATGAAACCCTCTTCCATGGAGGTTCTCTGAAAATATAATACCCATGGATGGTGCCTTTTTGTATCTGGCCTGAATAGTTCATAATATTATTGTACTGGGAGCACAGCTGGGCTTCTACCTGCAATTAATAATGATTTAAGATATAAACAAAACAGATGAACAGAATAGAAAAAAGTGGTACAAAAATAAATCCATTAATACCTAAGGAGCCCTTTTGCTAAACTGGATTAGGCGCTAGCGTAGGCCTAACACAGGATGTGCTAAAGCATTCCACATTAGTTTTGCCATTTGCACATGCTAAGTGCATGGTATTTATTTTGATTTTGAAGGGGCATGTGGGCCTGTCCGCACTAACCAGCTAGTGCATCCGCATTACTGCATGCTAAATGGTTAGAGCAGGGTTAACGTGGGGGCCCTTAGCGTCCCCTAAATAGCATGTGGCAAGTGCTCCTGCAGTAATTTTTAAAAATAGCCACACAGTAATGCTAACATTAGCGCATGGCCGTATATTAAATAACCCTTTTTGATAGCCACAATAAAAATGGCCTTAGTACTGGAAAGCACCATATAAGGTCACATGAAGGGCATTTCTTACTGCAGCTTAGTAAGGGGGCTCCTTACCAAGGTTTATGAAATAGAAAAAACATTGTAAGACCTTTCCTGGAGAGGTGGCCATTTCAAGTTCTGTGTTCATAAGATCTTGACTGTGGTTATTTATTTATGTATTTTTTTGACTCTTTGTATTTATTGAATCAAACACAGAACGTAGGAATAACCAGACAAAAGATAGAACCCTTTCATTGCAGCACTCAGGTCTAAGGACCCCCAGTAGGGAGAATTTGGAATGCGTTCTGAACTCTGAGCAGTACATTAGAGGGACAATTTTTAAAACTGCCCATCTACATACAAAGTCCTGATTTTCAAAGGGCAAGTATGCGAGTACTTTCTCTTTGAAATTGTCAGAGGTACACAATGGTCACAGACTTTGCTGTTCATGTGGATACATTTCAATGCAAATAATGCACATATTGTTTTCAAAAGAAAAGAGCATGTTTTTTGAGTGGATGAATTTCTATGAAAATAATGTATGTAGATTTGAAAATGGAGTCTACAAGTGTTGTTTTGTAACCGAGCATGCGTCCCAGGGAACACTTTCATTAAATGCAGTGAAAACTATCTATAAAGGTCGCCAAAATTTGCATGCCAAACTTTGAATGCCATCCCGAGATGCACATGCAACCAGGGGCGACCCAAGGCAATCTGCTGCCGGAGGCGAAGGATGACATGGTGCCCCCCTTCCCTACCACCCCCAGCTCCTCATCAAAACTACAGTCAGAGAGATCTGTGTGAAGCAAAATATTTATTTTTTATTTTGACTTATAAAACCACTTGTCCCTGAAACATGTTCAAAACAGAATAATCCATTTTTGCATCGAAAATTTAAACTTCTGCAAAACAGATGCAGATGTGAATCCATGTGCCCCAATGAAAGGAGAGTTTAATTTTACCTCCATTTAATTTCAGTATATTCCATTTTTATAACACCAGGCTTCTCAAGGCAGTTAAGATGTACACAGGATATCCTCACTGAAATGTGGCCATGTATTACTGTATTGTATAGAGCAGTGTAGAAAAATGAGCACAAAATACAGAGTTTATAACTACTGTTTCTCCAACTACAATAATTTTTAAGATGTTTTAGTGATATTCAGTTGTTATTTCATGATATTTATATTTGGGAAGCTTTCAAATAAATTAAAAAGCTGTCAAATAAGTAAAAAAAATAACAAAATATTTTGTCCTCCAACTTTTAAGGCACTGCCTGTCCAACTGAAACAGCTTTAGACTTTTTACAGATGGACCATGCATAGGCAGTCCCTTATTTCTGATAATCTTTTTACTATTGTTTTCAGTAGCGTTTGCCATTGTTTTGGGTGAATCAATGTGGTGGCAGCTCATACTGGCTTCATCTATATAATGAGCTAGATAGGTTTACCCTGTTTCCTGTTTTATGTATCTTTCTTGCCCTGAGCCCAACATCTCTCATATTGTCTCTCCCACCCAGCAGGCCAGCATCTCCCCTTTTCCTCCCTCAATCCTCTTCCCCTGTCTACCTTTAATTTGTTTCAAAACTTGCCGGGCAACGGCAGCGATTCACAGGCGCTGCCCTGCCATCGGCCCAACATCTTCTGTGCGGCCCGCCCCAGCGGAAACAGGAAGTTACATCAGAGAGGGCAGGCGGTAGGGCAGCACCTGTGAATCACTGCCACCGCCCGGCAAGTTTTGAAACAAACTAAAGGTAGACTCGGGGAAAGAGTGTTGAGGGAGGGAGGAAGGGCAGTGGCGGCGGTGCAGTGAATAGGAGGAAAGGGAAGATAAGATGTCGGAGGACGGGTGCTTCAGAGCACTGGCTGGCGGCAAAATGCTTCTCCCTTGTAGTGTCGCCTGAGGCCGGCGCCTCACTTGGCTTCATTATAGGGTTGCACCTGCATGCAACGTAATTACTTAACACCATGTGATGGACAAAAAGAGGACATGTCTGGGTAAATCCGGACGTATGGTAACCCTATCAAGAATAGCATGGATGCCTATTGAAAAATAATTTTTTTCACTGTTTGTTTTACTTATAACTTCACTTTATTGGGTTATTGCACTAGGAAAATTAAGGGCTCCATTCATAGAGTGTTTCATGATGTATAGAGCTGTCAAGTGAGCCGCTTTTGCGGCCTGACTCACTGAAGTTTATGCTCGGCTGTAGGTACAGCTTATACTGAATTCTCTTTTGGGCCCTTTATCAAGAAACATTATAATATAGATTTTTTCTGTAGGCATTCGATATACTTGTTTTCTTTTTTCTGGGATTTTGTATTGTGTATATTAGTTGTCTCTCCCTTGGGATTCTAGTTAGTAGTTATAAATTGGACACCAGCATTTCCACCAGGCAGTGGCGTTCCTAGGGGGGCGGACACCCGGGGCGGCTCCCCGCCCCCCGGGTGCAGCACCCCCCCCCCCCCCGATGCAGCGCGGACCCCCCCCCCCCGGGTGCAGCACCCCCCCCACGATGCAGCGCGGACCTCCCCCCGGGTGCACGCCACTGGGGGGGGGTGCCGCAGCGCACGCCTGCTCAGAGTTCCCTGACTTCGCGCGTTCGCTGCAGCTCCCTCTGACCCGGAACAGGAAGTAACCTGTTCCAGGGCAGAGCAGAGGGAGCTGTAGCGAACGCGCGAAATCAGCGATCTCAGAGCAGGCGCGCGCCACGGCACCCCCCAGTGGCGTGCACCCGGGGCGGACTGCCCCCACTGCCCCTCCCTTGGTACGCCACTGCCACCAGGTATTGAAAAGCATAAATGCTGGCGTCCAAATTTAGGTGCAAAATATGCGCTAAGTGAGTATTCTCTACAGGGCGCTCTGCGCGGACTTGGCCTTTGTAGGATTACAGCCTTGTGCCTGACTTTGGGTGCCATTTACTGAATTTCAGCCTTACTCCCCGGATTCCATAAATGGCGCCCAAGTTTGCATGCGATCCTGAGATCCACGCACAAATAAATTAGTTAACGAGCCATTAACAGTCAATAATTGGCTGTTAATAATCATTTATTGATATTAATGTACTTTAATTCGGAAGATGTTCCACTCTATGTGGAAACTAAAAAGAGTAAAACCTTTCTTCCCAAGAAACATCTTTCGTAACCTGGTACAGTCAATGGTGCTAAGTCATCTAGACTACTGCAATGCACTATATGTTTGGCTGCAAAGAGCAACTCATCAAGAAACTTCAAACAGCCCAAAAAACACAGCTGCCAGACTCATATTTGGTAAAACAAAATACGAAAGTGCCAAACCCCTAAGAGAAAAGTTACACTGGCTTCCACTTAAAGAACATATTACGTTTAAGATCTGTACTCTGGTTCACAAAATCATCCACGGCCTACATGACAGGCCTTATTGACTTGCCATCCAGAAACGCTAAAAGATCAGTATGCACATTCCTAAATCTTCATTTTCCCAATTGTAGAGGACTAAAATACAAACTAACACATTCATCTAGCTTCTCCTATATGAGCACGCAGCTGTGGAATGCATGGCCGATGAAACTGAAAACAATTTACAATCTAATCAAGTTTCGTAAATCACTGGAGACCTATCTCTTCAACAAGTCATACCACAATGACCCATAATAGGAACTGTAACACATCACCACTTACTTGATATCCAGAATGTTTTCTCCCTATGCCTATTGCTTAGTTCTTTTAGACCATCTATATTCTCTGTATTACTTTCTATTAAGTTATCTGTTTAACCTACCAGGTCATCAATATTCTTTAAGTAATACCAATTGTTTCTTTTACTCTGGAATGCTATCCACATAATTTATTATGTCATCCATGTTCTCTGTGTAATAGCAACTGTACCTTTTTGCTCTGGATTGGCGAATGCCATGAAGGAACATTGTAAGCCACATTGAGCCTGCGAATAGGTGGGAAAATGTGGGATACAAATGCAGCAAATAAATAAATTTACCCATGGATCTGGCTGCATGCGCTTCTGTAAAGATCTGCGCCCAAATCCTCTTGCATGCAATCCAAAAGGGGGCGCAGTTGTGGGAGGGGCATTGAAAAGAATTGCATGCATTGTTACAGAATTTTGATTATCTGTGCTCAAGTTGCATGCCAGGATTTCAGTTGACATAAGTCCCTCATGCCCAAAGTTGGGCACTGGAATACACGCTATTCTGTTAAGAGCACTTATTTATTTATTAGGATTTATTTACCGCCTTTTTGAAAGAATTCACTCAAGGCGGTGTACAGTAAGAATAGATCAAACATGAGCAGGAGGCAATTAGAGCAGTAAAAATATTCGAACAACAATACAAAGTATGGCATGGTATACTACTTGCAATGACAACACAATATATACTAGAACATTATAATTGGTAGTGAGGGGTACGGCAAAGTTGTAACATATAGATGAGTAAGAAAATAAAACCTTGCTTTCTCTACCTCACCAGCTCTCCCTCCACTAGTCCGTTCCCCTCTCTCTCCTTCCCCTCATTCCCTTTCCTCCTTTCCTGAAGTTACTATTGAGGAAACTACACTTCTCCTTTCTTCCTCAAAATGTACCACCTGTTCCTCTGATCCCATTCCCACCCACCTTCTTAATGCCATCTCTCCTACTCTTATTCCTTTTATCTGTCACATTCTCAACCTCTCACTTTCCACTGAGACTGTCCCTGCTGCCTTTAAACATGCTGTGGTCACACCTCTCCTTAAGAAGCCTTCACTTGACCCTACTTGTCCCTCTAATTACCGACCCATCTCCCTCCTTCCTTTTCTCTCCAAATTACTTGAGCGTGCTGTTCACCGCCGCTGCCTTGATTTTCTCTCCTCACATGCTATTCTTGACCCATTACAATCTGGTTTTCGCCCTCTCCACTCAACCGAAACTGCGCTTACTAAAGTCTCCAATGACCTATTACTGGCTAAATCCAGAGGTCAATATTCCATCCTCATTCTTCTTGATCTTTCCGCTGCTTTTGACACTGTCGATCACAGCATACTTCTCGATACCCTGTCCTCACTTGGATTCCAGGGCTCTGTCCTTTCCTGGTTCTCTTCCTACCTCTCCCTCCGCACCTTTAGTGTTCACTCTGGTGGATCCTCTTCTACTTCTATCCCTCTGCCTGTCGGCGTACCTCAGGGTTCTGTTCTTGGTCCCCTCCTCTTTTCTATCTACACTTCTTCCTTGGTTCATTAATCTCATCCCATGGCTTTTCCTACCACCTCTATGCTGATGACTCCCAAATCTACCTTTCTACCCCTGATATCTCACCTTGCATCCAAACCAAAGTTTCAGCGTGCTTGTCTGACATTGCTGCCTGGATGTCTCAACGCCACCTGAAATTAAATATGACCAAAACCGAGCTTCTCATTTCCCCCCCCAAACCCACCTCCCCGCTCCCCCCGTTTTCTATTTCTGTTGATGGCTCTCTCATTCTCCCTGTCTCCTCAGCTCGAAACCTTGGGGTCATCTTTGACTCTTCTCTCTCCTTCTCTGCTCATATCCAGCAGACCGTCAAGACCTGTCGTTTCTTTCTTTACAACATCCGTAAAATCCGCCCCTTTCTTTCCGAGCACTCTACCAAAACCCTCATCCACACCCTTGTCACCTCTCGTTTAGACTACTGCAATCTGCTTCTTGCTGGCCTCCCACTTAGTCACCTCTCCCCTCTCCAGTCGGTTCAAAACTCTGCTGCCCGTCTCATCTTCCGCCAGGGGTCGCTTTACTCATACTACCCCTCTCCTCAAGACCCTTCACTGGCTCCCTATCCGTTTTCGCATCCTGTTCAAACTTCTTCTACTAACCTATAATGTATTCACTCTGCTGCTCCCCAGTATCTCTCCACACTCGTCCTTCCCTACACCCCTTCCCGTGCACTCCGCTCCATGGATAAATCCTTCTTATCTGTTCCCTTCTCCACTACTGCCAACTCCAGACTTCGCGCCTTCTGTCTCGCTGCACCCTACGCCTGGAATAAACTTCCTGAGCCCCTACGTCTTGCCCCATCCTTGGCCACCTTTAAATCTAGACTGAAAACCCACCTCTTTAACATTGCTTTTGACTCGTAACCACTCGCCTCCACCTACCCTCCTCTCTTCCTTCCCGTTCACATTAATTGATTTGATTTGCTTACTTTATTTATTTTTTGTCTATTAGATTGTAAGCTCTTTGAGCAGGGACTGTCTTTCTTCTATGTTTGTACAGCGCTGCGTATGCCTTGTAGCGCTATAGAAATGCTAAATAGTAGTAGTAGTAGTAGTAGTAAAATAGGAAGAATTAGAAAGTAAGGTGATTGATTTGAAGAAAGTTGCACGTGAGGTCAGAGAGATGGTTAAATATTAGCTAGGCTAGGAGTGGATAAACATGTCCTGCTGCAGTATGTGCAGCCCGAGTCAATCCTTGTGTGTGTGAGTGAGACTAACAAGTTAGTTACTACTTCCATTAAAGGCTTGGTTGAAGATCTAAGCTTTCACCTGCTTCCTGAAGTCTTGTGTTAAGCGGAGCCTTTCAGGCAATGCGTTCCAGAGTGTGGGGGCTACTCTGGAGAAGGCTTGCTTGCGGGTATCACATCGTGTAATGTCTTTTGGAGAGGGTGTAGTTAGTGAAAGTCCTTGGGAGGACCTTAGTGTCCTTGGCGGTGTATGGAGGATCATCCTATTCTTCAGATTCTCGGGGACATTTCCTTTCAGGGCCTTGAAGATCAGACATAGAGTTTTAAATTTAGCCCTGTATTGTACTGGTAGCCAATTAAGTTTTTGCAAAAATGGTGTGATGTGGTCACGTCGCTTGCAACCTTCTATGAGTCTTGCTGCTGCATTCTGAATCAACTGGAGCTGGTGCAGGCCCTTTGTAGTAAGACCATTGTATAGTGCATTGCAGTAATACAGTCTTGATGTTACCATGGCATGCACAACTGGGATAAGATTTACCTTCTCGATGTAATGAGAGAGGCAGCGTAGCTGTCGCAAATAGTAGACGCAGCTCTTGAAGGTTGCTTGGATTTGGAGAATCAGAGTAAGTGTTGAATCTAACTGTATTCCAAGGTTCCTGACTTGTGATTTGAGGGGGAGTTCATACTTCCCAAAAGGGATTTTGATGTTAGCCCAAAGCTCAGTGCAAGGTTTTCCTGGTGCCTAACTTTTGGCTTCTTTTCCTGAATCCAGCCCTTAGTGTCCACATCAAAGAACCATAGGTAGCTCAGTCACACCAAGAGCTGGACTGTGACCCCCAAGTTAATTCTGATGGTGTTTGATTGTCCTTTTCTGTGCTCAGAGGATGAGGATGTTTTGTTCAACAATATCCTGAGCTCCTGTCCCAGAATGAAGCTTCAGACTGAGACTGCATCCACATCTAAGCAAACTGCTCTCGCAAAAGGTAATTCAGATAGCCATATTTCTTCCACTTTAGCAGAAGTAAGTTGTGGCTTTGAATGCGCCAATGTGCTTGCACACATCCCAGGATCCAAAGCTAAGACACTGGCAAATGTCAGCAAATGTTCATCCATGTAGCTCGAGAGTTTCACTTATATTTTATGATAATGTTGTTTTTTTACTGTGGCCAGATCCTGTTTTGACCTGAGAAGAGGAATGTTCTCAAAAGCTACTGAAGAAATGTATGAAGTTAGTCCAGGCATCACCTTATATTATTTTACATTTGCTTGTTCATCTTTGTTTCTGAATCCCTTAACCATCTGTAGTCAGTTAACGTTTGCAGGCTATAAGTGTGAAGATTTTTTTTAGATAGTGGTTTCCTGAGTAGAGATGACTCCTGCCACTGTGTCTGAAGCTATTTTAGAAACAGAGAAGCTGCCTCTTCTGTCACCCCATCACTCTTCTTTTCTATACTTCACCTTCACCTTCCCATCTTCTGCTGCCCTTCACTACCTTTTTACCCTCATCTCCCCTTACGTTCCTGCCCGAAACCTCCGTTCACAGGACAAATCCCTCCTCTCTGTACCCTTCTCCACCACCGCCAACTCCAGGCTCCGCTTATTCTGCCTCACCTCACCCTATGCTTGGAACAACCTTCCTGAGCCCATACGCCAAGCCCCCTCCCTGCCCATCTTCAAGTCTCTGCTTAAAACCCACCTCTTCATTGCTGCGTTCGGCACCTAACTCTTACCGTTCACTTGTCTTCTAGATTGTAAGCTCTTTGAGCAGGGACTGTCCCTCTATGTAAATTGTACAGCGCTGCGTAACCCTAGTAGCGCTTTAGAAATGTTAAGTAGTAGTAGTACTTTCTCTCTTATCCTTTCTTCACCCCTCCTCATTTCATCTTCTCTTCAACTTTCCTTCTCTTGGCTCCTATCTTTTATTTCTCTTGCTGAGTTTCAGCTGCTCCCTTGGACACCCACCTCCCTAGAGTCATTCAGCCTCCTTCCACCTCTCTAGCAATAGGAGTACAAGTAGCCACACTCAGTAAACCCACTGTTCCCCTTCTCCCGGTCCTCACAATGTACACTTCCTGTTTAAACAGGAAGTGTATATATCATGGGAAATGGAGGAGGTGCAGCTCAGGGTGGGATTCCATCAACAGCTGCAGCACCTCCAACATTCTTTGGTAGACAATGGATTATTTTCCATAGACCACAGGAGTAGGGTTACCATATGGCTCCAGAAAAAGGAGGACGGATTGAGCCAGCCGGGTTTTACTTCCATTGCTTTCAATGGAAGTAATTGAGCCAGCCGGGTTTTACTTCCATTGCTTTCAATGGAAAGCAATGGAAGTAAAACCCAGCTGGCTCAATCCGTCCTCCTTTTTCTGGAGCTATATGGTAACCCTACACAGGAGTGACTTGTCCGTATCTGACACCTCCCCCCAAGCCCATGCAACCTGAGGTTTGGTGGAAGTACATAAGCGCATGCCTAGTGCATGTCCTGTGGAATGGGAACTGGGTACACAAATGAATTTATTGATTACTGGGGCCAAGGCCAGGACCGGATAACTCCAGGAGGCTGAATAAGTAGTTCAGACTTTCGTTAACTTCCACTAAATAACTCAGTCCAGACTCCAGGTGTATTGTTCTGAACCAATGGATTTTACTTAACAAATCAAATCAATGATATAACAAACAAGTTCAATTGTGGCAGAGGCAGATAGCAACACATAGGTACAACGGTTATCCAGTAGTTCACTTCTGTTACCAGCAGTGTTTACTGTTCTTCTAAAATTATATCCCTAAGGGTAACAGGGTTAACCCCAGTTCTGCTTGCTGCTTTCCTACTGTGAGAGCAGACAGGTGTGTTCATTCTTTGATAAGCTTAACTTACAGCTCTGCAGTAAAACCGTGGTGAGTCTCAGTGAGTCTGAGCTCTGATGTTAGGTCTCCGATTAGGATCCCGCTGAAGATGATAGGTATGCTCAAAATCCTGCCGAGATTGCAGATGATGTTTTTCTTCAGTCTTAAGATGGTCCTGAACCAAAAGGGAGTTATGGCCAGGGCACCCTGCTGGAATTCATGAGTGTACCCCAACTTCCTTTTCTCCATCATTAGAAGAAGGGCATCCAGCACAGGTCACAAACTTTATAGGTTCTGGTTCCTGCAACTTCTATCACAGTCATTATGTCTAATAATGTACTAGTCTGAGCGACAGAGCAGCAGGCTTAATGAATCTCTAGGATCTATTTTGGTAAGGCTTGGCTCGAAGGCTCCCCTTAGCTGACAGAAAATCAGAGGCTGAGCGATTTAAAATCTATGACCTTGCTCCTATGCGAAGATTCTAATTTATAATCAGAGGAGGATTCTGCTGACACCAACGGTGACCTTTAAAACATCTTCACTCGACCGTGGTCCACCTTGGAATGATGCAAAATACTTGGTGGCTCAGAGTGATGCAAGTTCCACCACAGCATCTTACATGTCATCAGTGGTGGTATTGCAGGTTCGATAAACCATATCTTGGAGCTTATACTGTTTTAGGCTCTGTTTCTTTCTGTTTGTAGACTCAGCTCCTACTGATCTAGAGCTTATGAACTCTATGATGCAGAAGATGACTCTACTGGAACAGAGAGTGAGGAGTCAGGCTCAGGAAATTCAGAAGAAGGTAAGGAAACAGTGACTTACCTTGTCACAGAGCTCCTACCCACAACTTACCATCCAGCTACACTCTGCTTATTTCTCTTTACTGCGTAGGACCGAAAGATTGCTATTCTTGAGCAGAAGATAAAGAGCCTCCAGAGAACAAAAGGTAACGTTTTGTGGAGAGCTCCTGGATGTGGAGGAACTGTTCTTCTCTTCACCGCTGAGGGCATGAAAGAATTTAGGACTGACCTAACCCTGCATGAACTTGCACTCATCATTGTCTCAATAGATTGTAGAGACTTTAAAAAAAATTCTATGCTGGTGAAAATTGGCCAGTCCTGCCCCTATTTTCTGATCTTTAAAAGTTACAGTGAGCTGCTGCTTCCAGAATCACCCCATATTATTTCCAGGTATTTTACTTCAACCCACTTGCTGTTCCCAGACATGATATTGAAACAGCCCTTGTCACGGGCTCTGCACTGCATGGCGCCCCTTTCATGCATCTGAAAGAATACTTAGATATGACCTAGTGCCAATGTCATGTCATTCTGAACCTGAGGCCATGTAGGAAACTTGCACACTCAAAGCAGGAAAGAAGGCACAATCTGTCTGACCTCTGCTTCTCTCTGCCCACTTTCTTTGGTGGCTGTGAACTGAGCTGTTTCCATTGTCATCCTCAGATGAACTTTTAGATTCCAGCAGAACTGAGGAGTTAGAGGCAAAGTGCCTGCAGCTGCAGAACCGGGTATGGGAGATGGAGGTAAGGAAACATTCTCTGGGGATGGGACAGGTAAGACCCAGGCACTCTCTCCCTCCCTAAAGAGGACAGGTGACAGGAGTGGATAAAGCGTACTGCCAAACTTTCTGTTACAGCCTGGGAGAAGGTCCCTTGTGTCTCTGTTCAGGGTCCAGAATCTAATGGGGTGAATTTGAGAGAGTCATGCTAGCAGTTCTGGGTTTTTTTTCTTCTCCCCCCCCCCCCCCCCCCCCCCCCCCGGAGGATCAGCAGGTACCCCAGGCAGCCGATTTGGGCGCCCTTAGGAGAAGGACGCCCATCTCCCGATTTGTGTCGGAAGATGGACGCCCTTCTCCTTCAAAAATAAGCTGGAAAGTCTGTCTTGTACTTCCAGTACCAAAGGAAATTGTCTCTATGTGATCCCCAAACCAAGGAGCACAGGCAGAAAAAGCCCAATTTTGCATGCATTGTGCTCTCTTGGGTATAATATATTGTACCGTCCACGTAGCTTGAAAAAAGATGGGTGTCTTGGCTGTAATTTACAGTGATATATTGCAGTTTAAAAAAGATCAATTAGTTCCTCTGCAGCTGACTAAGTTGTATGAGAAAAATGTGGCGCCCTTGCTGGCAGAGACAGCGCGTTTATTGGGCTTGTGGGGATCCTGCCCCCTCTCCCTGGCTGGACGTGTAGCCTTATATAACATGATAGTGGCACCTAAGTGGCTCTATAGGTTTCAGATGTTGCCCTTGTACCTGGGGGGCAGGGAGGAAAGGAAGTTACAGGCCATAATTAGGAGGTTTCTGTGGAATAATAAGCGTCCTAGACTTTCTTTTGACATCTTGTGTAAGCCTAAAGCGCAAGGGGGAATGGGGTTACTCAACATGAGGTATCTCACCGCCTCCTGTGCCATGAGACATGCTAGAGACTGGCTGGTGGGAAGTCATCAGTTTACGGATACCCAGCTGGGGGCCTCCCTGACCCCGGAGATCCACCTAAGTTGGTTAATGCACACAACAAAAACACGAACCATTGAGAATCTGAGACGGAATCCGTTTGTGAGCTCAGTGAGAGCGATGTGGAGGTGGCTGGCCACTCCTTTTGTTTCGCTGCATTTAAACCCAGACTTCCCAGATGACACTTTGGCAAGAACATTCGTGAAGTGGAGGCAGAAAGGGATACATTATCTTTACCAACTTTTGAACGAAGAAGGGCAGTTTAAGCCTTTCGAGGAGTTACAACGCGAGCATGGATGGCCTGCGGCTGACTTTTACGCATATCTGCAAACCAGACATTATGCTACTTCTTTGGGCGCAGAAAATCTAAGCGAGGACGTTCAGGACATTTTATCTTCGGCGCTCACATTGGGGTCACAGGACGTGGTACCATTACGCTATCGTCACAGAAACCTCCTGGATACAACAGAGGACATTGATTATCGGAAAATCGCCAAGAGCTGGGCGCAGGAACTGGGAATTGAGTTTACAGAGGACATGCTGCAGAGTTTTGTGCTTGCCGTTCTGCACAGGTCGCCCTTCATACGGGACTGGGAACAATAATACAAATTTGCACTAAGGGCTTACATTGCACCAGTCAGAGCGCAAAAAGCAGGCTTTGGTTCTGGAGAGTGCCTGAAATGTGGAATGGACCCGGCAACATTGGGCCATATGTTTTGGACTTGTCCTCACATTCGACAGTTCTGGGTGGCAATTTTGGCAGAGGTCAAGAGATGTTGGGACGAGAGCTGTACGAAAACCCGCTGATTTTGTTTGATATATATATAACATCACAGGGCCTTCCCCACCAGGACTGTAGGATTATGCCAATGGTGATACTGATTGGAGGAATCTCCCCCCAGCGTCACCTGTGGCCAAGGTTCCCCAAACAGAACTATATGTAAGCAAACTACTCTGTACTCGATCTAGGGGAGGGGGGGGGGAACCTTGGATTGGCCCTACGCCAATTACTTCCGATAGAGAGAAATTACCCACTAATTGGCAATGCTACAACTATGTTACGAGGTAGTACGGTTATTTGGGTTTTATGCGGAAGGCCACGTTGATCGGGAAGAAAGTAATTCTGCTCACCTGGAGAGAAGCATATGCACCATCTAGAGACTTGTGGCGATCAAAGATTATAGAACTATTACACACACAGCTGTGCGGAGTAGAGAACTCCCAGGAAAAAACATCAGCTCCTTTAAGAACTCATGGGAGACGTTTTGGAACACGTTACAAACAGGAGTGAAAAAGAAAATCCTCCAAAGACTACAGTGGAGTATCAGTAAATATGGTCAACTTGCAGGCCCCAGCAGGATCTGATAGACTGACTGTAAACGGGGATAGGGGATATAGGGGGAGGGAGGGGGAAAAGGTTTGAGGGAGGGTGGATAGGGAACGGGTGGTTAGAGTAAAACGTTGGAAAATGAAAATAAAAGTTTATCTGTTTAGAGGCACGGCTACCCTTGTGGAGCCGTGGCTGATACATGTTATTGGTATTTAATAAAGATGATTTAAACATAAATTAGACTCGCTCTGAGATACATAATTAAATTAGCTTGTTTTCTTTTTAAAATATTTTTTTTAAAAAAAGATCAATTCTGTGGAATTACCCAGTTTAGAAGTTTTAATTTTTTCAGCTGATGACGTTTTTCCTTATGAAATACTAGTAGAAAAGGCTCGTTTCAGACACAAATGAAACGGGCGCTAGCAAGGTTTCCCTCGGAGTGTGTATGTTTGAGAGAGAGTGTGTGTGAGAGTGACTGTGTGAGAGAGAGAGAGTGAATTTGCGAGTGTGTGTGCGTGACAGAGTGAGTGAGACTGTGTGCGAGTATGTGTCTGTGAGAGAGAGTGTGTGTGCCTGGGGCCCCTCCCTCCCACCCAGTTCCAGGGTCGTCGTCCTTCCCTCCCTCCGTTCCTCTGAGTTCCAGGGTCGTCCCCCTAGTTTTTTTTTTAAGTTTTTGTACAGGTGGTTCATTCCTCCCCTCTCGTTCCCTCCTCCGAATTCCAGACCCCCATCCCCCCCAGTTCCAGACCCCCCCTCCGAGTTCCAGACCCCTCCCTCCCACTCTCCGAGTTCCAGACCTCACCTCCCTGCCTTCCTCCAATTTGCAGACCCCCCTCCCTCCGATTTACAGACCCTCTCGGAGTTCCTGACCCCTGGACCTCCCTGCTGCGACCCTCTTGAGCCCCCCTTCTCGCCGCCAACCCTCGCGTACCTGTGCTGGCGGGGGACCCCAACCCCCACCAGCCGAAGTCCTTGGCCGCGCAGCGTGGACGAATGATGTGATTAAGTTTGAATCAGTTTGTGGTCGTGCATCTGATGTCAGACGCACGCACACAAACAGATTCCAACTTGATCCTGTCATTCGTCCACGCCGCACAGCCGAGAAGTGGACTTCGGCTGGTGGAGGTTGGGGTCCCCCGTCAGCACAGGTACACGACGGTGGCGGGAAGGGGGCTCGAGAGGGTCGTGGCAGGGGGGTCCAGGGGTCAGGAACTCCGAGGGGGGGTCTGGAAATCGGAGGGAGGGGGTCTTTGCAAATCGGAGGGAGGGAGTTGGGGTTTTGAACTGACAGCTGCGGGTGGCGAGGGAGTTGATGTGCCCGGGGGGGGGGGGGGGTTGATGTGCTTGGGGGAGGGGCTTGGGTGGTGCCCGGGGGGGGGGGGGTGATGTGTTTGGGGGGGAGGGGCTTGGGTGATGCGCCGAGGGGGGGGTTGATGAACCGAGGAGGGGTTGTCTGCGGTGCCGCACTTGTCGTGTTGCAGGGAGTGGCGCACTCACAGCTGATTCCCAGGCAGGGGGAGGCTACTCCTCCCCCTGCCTGGGAATCAGCTGTGAGTGACGTCAGCCTGGCTACGGAGCCTAGCTCAGGAGCCACAGACACAGGCAGTTACTTTAGAACGTTGATGGTGAGAATTATTATATAGGAAATGCTCAATAAACTAAACAGATTATATATGTTTTAGTGTACAGAGCCTGGGCTATGGGATGGGATCGGTGACAATTATTACACAGACTGCTGCTAGCTGTAAATGTCTAGTGGTTTTGGGTAACTTTTTTTCTTCTAAAGACAAGCTGATCTTGACAATAGACAGCGTGCATGTTTCCTTCTTTCATTACCAATTTAACAAAATTGAGCTTGCATAGTATCTATATACTGCCGTGCAGTGGCAGAAGGGAGTAAGTAGGTCCATCCTGGCTGATTTGTGGGAAAATGAAAAAAAAAAAGAAGCTTTTGCTTAGTTTCTCTGCAGTGATCTTGCTGCCTCTCGTCTCCGAAATATTGGAGATCCTGAGGAGGCTATACAGAAATCCAATATACATTATGATGGGACACTCTTCCTAGATTACAGATAGACCCTTAACTTATTTTTGAGCATGTGGACTTACTTCCTTCTGCCATTGCAGGGCACTATATGGGGCATTTAACTGCTGTTGTGCAAATAGGGTAGTGACGTACATAAAATGGCAGGAGTTTATTTTTTAAAAAGAAAAGAAAAATGAATAGGGACAGACATAATGTAGGGGACAGGAGCTGGGGCGGAGGCAGTAGAGAATATGGAACTAAGAATTGGGATAAGATGCTGCTTTTAACTCCTAACCCTTATTCGCTTGTTCAGAACCCTTATTTTATCATCCTCACTTTACTATTCCCTTATCTCTTGTTTGTCCTGTTTGTCTGGCCTAATTAGATTGTAAGCTCTGTCGAGCAGGGACTGTCTCTTCATGTTCAATTGTACAGCGCTGCGTACGTCTAGTAGCGCTATAGAAATAAGTAGTAGTAGTAGTAGTATTAGATGCCCTGTGTCCTTACTAGAATTAGGGATACCCTTAATTGGTAGATGTGGAGGGGCATTTTCAAAAGGACGTCCAAATCAGAATGTCCCAAACGGATATCCGTCTCTCATGTATTTTCAAACAGGTTACAGCCTGTTTGAAAATGCATGAGATGGACATCCATGCACTGGAAACATCCAGCATGAACATCCATTTTACAAATCGAAACGTCCAGATTTTGAAAACAGGGGATATAGACGTCTATATAGCAGCATTCTTAGAAAATGGCCCCACACAGATGTTCATGCAGAGCAGAGGGTCAGCCTAGTGGTTAATGCAGCGGACTGTAAGACCAAGGTTCAAATCCCACTTTAACTGTTTTGTTTTTGTAATTGTGAACCCTCCAGGAATAGAAAAATTCGTACTTTACCTGAATTTACACAACTTCAACAACCTTTGGGCTTACAGGTGTCTTACATTTAGGTACAGTAGGTAACTTTCTGTTTCTGGAGGGCTTACATATTTAATTTAAAAAAAAAGAGTTGATATGGGATTTGAACCTGGACCCCTTGGTTCACAGGCCACTGCACTAATCACTAGGCTACTCCTAGTTCTGTTAAGAACACCCATAATACTTGAAGCTGTTATAGAGCCCCATATCCCCTTCCGGTTTCACTTTCCTAGAGGAGAGGAAGGGGGACAGCAACCACTGGAGGATTATGGAGGTGTCATGCCTGAATCTCTCCAGCAGACAGCTGCTGAATCAGAGCACCTGGATGCTCCCGAAACAGGTCTAAATAAGGATGGCCTTTTTAGACATGGACGTAACTTTCTTCCCCTTCGGTGATTGTTGTTGGATGTCCAGATTTCAGGCCCTCCCTAGTCCCACCCAGAACACACCCCCTTGCGCTTTGGACATACCTGCAGTTTTGAATGACCCTATTCTGCCTTTGCAAAATCATGGTTTGGATGTTTCAAGCCTAGGGACATCGGTTTTGGCTATATTCTTTGAAAATGAGCGCTGTGGTGTACACTCAGTGTCATGGTTGAACAATTTCTCAATGGCTTTTACTTTCCTGCCAGCCCTTATTTTAAAATCTGCTTCTTGTTTAAAGAAAGTATTTTGCTAGGGGCAAAATTGATAAAGATGTAGTTTGGGGTTATTTAGAATTAAGTCTTTGACTTAATAGGTCTTCAGCAGTGTGTAAATTAGAGACCTTCCTGAGTCTGTTCTTTCCAGATGTGCAGGATAACTCAGTTGTGGATAATGGTTGGCTTGTGATTAACATTAAGACAAACTGGGGGGCACCCTTTTTCATGGCCACTGAGAGGGGGCAGGGGGGACAAAATTCCCCGGGCCTTCAAAGGGGGCCTGGCGCCGGGGTCAGGCCACCAGCGCTGCAGTCTCCGGTCTCACCTGCCTGCCTCCTCGGCTCCGGGCCTCCTGCATTCGAAGCAGCAGTCACAGATCGCCTCCCTTCGGGCCTTCCCTCTCTGTGTCCTGCCCTTGCGGAAACTGGAAGTTACATCAGATGAGGGCGGGACACATGGAGGGAAGGCCAGAAGAGAGGCGATCTGCGACTGCCGCTTTGAGTTCCGGAGCCTTGGAGGCAGGCAGGTGAGACCGGGGACTGCAGCGGCGGGGGGAGCAACAGGGGACAGCAACGGAAGGGGGAGTGACGGGGGTGGTAGCGGCGGGGGGGGGGGGGGGGGACGGAGTTGGGGCCACCTTGCCCCGGGCCTGGCCTAGTCTCTCGGTGGCCCTGCCCTTTTCTTTCCTATTCTGTCCTGTTGTTGGCATTCTTTTCAGATAATGCGAGTTTTTGTTATATTTATTTGTGTGTACTTCTCCTTGACAAATTCTCTTCTTTCGGCAGTTAATTGGATGTAATAAACCTGAACCTAATAAAAAAATCTACCTGAAAAAAATCCCTCTGAGACTAACTAGATCAGCACTGGATCTTTTGTTGAAAGGCACAGTCTGTCAACAGCCTGGTCAGATTATATTAAAACCAACATTGAAAAGCCAGATAGTAAAGACTCTTAACCATAATGTGCCATGCTGGGTCAGGCCAAAGGTCTGTGCTTGACTGGGTACCTGATTGACCTTTTAAAGAATTTTATCTTCCAGTCCAACCATTTCTCATACTCAGATCTTCTCCTCTCCTTTTACACAGCAGTTTCTGAACGACTATGGAATGATTTGGGTCGGAGAGTCAGAGTCACTGAGTGACAGTGAGTTACTTGAAAAGTCGCCAGAGACAGGACCTGAAATTCAGCCATCCCAAGCGTTTTGGAAACCAGGTACAGAACCACTGAGGATCTGTCAGCAGCACACTCGCATCCTCCGGGGACAGGTCTACTACCTCTCTTGTTTCTGCAGTCCAGGGTTGCACTCTTATACGTGGGCACTTTTCAGTGAATCGTGCAGTGGACGATTTGTGGCTGGTGCAGTGAATTTTCAAAGAAAGTCCATGAAAATTTGGTTAATATTTACAGGGTTACAAAAGTGTCTCTATCTCCCATTTACGCAGGTGGAGGGGATGGGGACAAAAAACGTTAGAAAATTCAACCTTACATGTGTAGTTTAGTTCTCAAATTTAAACATACCTCTAGGAAGGCCTTTTTTTTTTTTTATGTGCCAGAGGTACCTACCTTGAAAAAGTATTTTTAGCTTCTCCGAGGGTTGCAGTGTTCATCCTGGGGGGGATGAATAGTTGTCCAGCTTGAATCAGTTAAAAAACATAACCATTACTGAGATTCTGGGGTCCTGTGCTGTCACTTCAGGTTCTGTTTGTTCTGACTTACCTTTACACTAGGAGTCCAGTGGTAAAAAATTTCTGACAGTGTAATAAATAGCAGAGTTCATGTGTGTGTGAGGAGGAGGTATCATGAATAACTTGTAGAATTAAGCACGTCTCTTTAAGATCAGTGCTTTCGGCCCATAACATGACAGGAATGAACTTCACTCTAAAGCCAGGGCAGGCTACAAACAATCTCAACATCTCTGCTTAATGTTTGTCTTGTATCTAAGAGAACTGCTTCTGGAGCTTGTCAGATGTAATACATACAGGCAACACGTCAAGCTGCGTTTGGAAATGTTCTTGTCGGGCCAAGTGGTGCTCAAGATTACTCTCTCTCTCTCTCTTTCTACCCCACTTTCTTGGTTTCTGATTGCCTCTCTCGGTATTAGATATCGTCTTCTCTCTCCATACACACTTAAGTACATAAGTACATAAGTAATACCATACTGGGACAAGACCAGTATGGTATTTAGAGTGAAGTTCATTCCTGTCACGTCATTATGGGCCGAAAGCACTGATCTTAAAGAGACGTGCTTAATGCTTGGAATGCCCTCCCGCGGGAGGTGGTGGAAATGAAAACGGTAACGGAATTCAAACATGCGTGGGATAAGCATAAAGGAATCCTGTGCCGAAGGAATGGATCCTCAGGAGCTTAGTCAAGATCGGAAGGCGGGGCTGGAGGTTGGGAGGCGGGGATAGTGCTGGACAGACTTATACGGTCTGTGCCAGAGCCGGTGGTGGGAAGCGGGACTGGTGGTTGGGAGGCAGGGATAGTGCTGGACAGACTTGTACGGTCTGTGCCAGAGCCAGGGTTGGGAGGCAGGGCTGGGGAGGTGAGGATAGTGCTGGGCAGACTTATACGGTCTGTGCCTGTGCCAGAGCCGGTGGTTGGGAGGTGGGGCTGGTGATTGGGAGGCGGGGATAGTGCGGGGCAGACTTATACGGTCTGTGCCCTGAAGAGCATAGGTACAAATCAAAGTAGGGTATACACCAAAAGCAGCAAATATGAGTTATCTTGTTGGGCAGACTGGATGGACCATGCAGGTCTTTTTCTGCCGTCATCTACTATGTTACTATGACCAAGGGTCCATCGAGCCCAGCATCCTGTCCACGACAGCGGCCAATCCAGGCCAAGGGCACCTGGCGAGCTTCCCAAACGTACAAACATTCTATACATGTTATTCCTGGAATTTTGGATTTTTCCAAGTCCGTTTAGTAGCGGTTTATGGACTTGTCCTTTAGGAAACCGTCCAACCCCTTTTTAAACTCTGCTAAGCTAACCGCCTTCACCACATTCTCCAGCAATGAATTCCAGAGTTTAATTACACTTAGATATTCTGTATTGTCCTACCTCAGTGGTTCTTCCCTCCTCTCTATTTTGTCTCTTTCCTCTTTTGTTTTATAGGCCGACTGGTATTATGATATGGTTTTATATGTCATTTTACCCGTAACCAAATCTCACAGACAAACGTAGTACGATCACTATAATTTGAAAACTTTGAATAAAGGACATTAAAAATAATTCTGTTTCTCCTTTTGTTGGTTGTGGCGAGCAGCACTTTTAGTAATGTTTATAACGTTCTGACAGTTGTCAGCATTTTGCAGAGCTCAACCTTTTCAGCCCAGTCTACAGGAAACGTAACACAGCTCTGCAGATCCTGCAAATTTCACCCAGTGTTTTTCAGCCACTAAAAATAACTTCCACTATAAATCATCATATTTTCATAACGGGTATCAAATGGTAATAGAAAGCTAGAACCCCTGCAAAGGAAAAGTCGTTCTGACTTTCTTTACGAAGAAACCTGGGTTTTAGCAAAGTATCAAATCTAGAATCTCTTATCAAGATCTCACTGATGCCACTTGCCGGTTGCGCAGTATCAAAAGCAGAGCAAAACTGACCGTCTTTCAAGGTTTCTGGTGCTTTCCCTCCATTTTGCGTCACCTTTCTAACACTGTCACCAGGTTTTTTCGTTGGTTTTCCACTACCTCCAACTCCACTCTTTTCTGCCTTCTCTTTGCTGCCATTTTCTCTGATTGAATGCTATCTTTGGCTTCTTTTTATAGAATTTCTTAGCCTGTGTTATGTCTGGGTTTTTAATTATTCTATACTTTGGCTAAGCTTATTTGTTATTGTTAGCTACTGTAATATGTTGGAACTTTTTTCTCTTTCTCCAGCATTTCCATCCCTCCCTTCCCTGACCCAGGCACTGTGTTACAGAAGCTGTTTCAGGAGTGGTGGACACCTGTCCTCCCTCCCCAGGCTTGAGGGTGCTACTTCTGTACTGCCACCAGTACTGATGGATGAGGAATCTGAACCCAGGTTCTGTGTGCCATAGCACAGTGGTGTAGTCATGGGGAGCCTGTTTCCCCCCCCCCCCTCCCCGAAATGTGGTGCTTCCTGCTGCTTTGGCTGGCGGGGGGGTCCCCAGGCCCCACCAGCAAAGGCCCTGCTCCATCTGAAGCCTGGCAAGTTGGTGGCACGTTTCCTGGGCCACCACACCACCCTCCATCTCTCGCACATGCTTGGTTTCTTGTGAAACTGAGCATGTGTGAGGCAGGGGCGTAGCCAGACTTCAACGGTAGGGGGGTCCAGAGCTGTTTGGTTTCTCAGTCTGACGTCCTGCATGTTGTATGTGCAGGACGTCAGACTGAGAAACCAAACGAAGGAAGAAGACTTCGGCTGGCGGGGGTTGGGGTCCCCCGCCAGCAAAGGTAGCAGGCGGCAGGTTGGTGGCGGGGGGTTGAGAGGGTCGCCGGCAGGGGGGTCCAGGGCCAAATCTACGGGGGCCCAGGCCCCCATGGCCCCATAGCAGCTACGCCCCTGGTGTGAGGTAGGCCCATGCATATGTGAAAAACGCATGCATGGGGGGGGGAGGCAGTGGACCTCCCTCACCCATTCTCAGTTTCACAAAAAAACCCATCGTGTCAGAGCGGTTGGCACAGCAGTGGCCCAGGAAAGTGCTGCCACCTGCGAGGCTTCGGATTGAGGAAGGATTCCACTGGCAGGGCTTGAGGACCCCCGCCAGCTCAGGTATGTGTGGCTGTTGGAGGAAGCGGGACACAATTTTGTGCCCAGCCCCCTCCCCTCTAATCCAAGTTCTGTCTGTGCATCTGGCCAGCCCAGCACGTCTGATTCAAACAGTAATTCCTGTGTTGTCTTTCAGTTCCCAAGATTAATCCCTGTCTCTATATGCCTTACCTGGTGGTGATTCTTAATGCCCCCATCACATTTGTGTTGGCCTTATTGTTATGTACTCCAGTAACAGCTGAGAAAATGTGGATTTCAACATTGTCGGTGCAGTATAGACCAGTCAGTAGCAGCTGTGGCATCTCTTTCATTCTGTCTTTATGACCTCTCTCTAAATGTCCTCTATCTCTGCAGGACACTCTACAGCTTCTAGGTTTCAGGTGGATTTTGATTTAATTTTGAAGAATGTGAAAGATTTGAACATCCTTGCTGGAGAAGGGGAATCCAAGGTTGAGCGTACAGAAGGAGGCGCCAGACTGAGGCAGCTTGATCCCATTCCCCTGAGTCTTTATAAGAATGGGATTGTTATGTTCAATGGGCCTTTCCGATCCTATGAAGAGCCATGTACACAGGTAGGAAAGAACAGATGTTAAACACAGCCCCTTTGGTCCCTCCCTCAGAGGGGAGAAGGGGGATCTGTATGTACAGCCAGCATAACTCAGGTGTGTAAAACTGAAGGTTTTGAGGATATGCCAAATGTCTCATGCATATTAGGAATGTCTTGAAAACTTGACTGGTTTACGGCCCTCCAGCACTGCAGTTTGAGATCCCTGGTAAGAATGATCTATCTGATCTGGTACAGTACAGTGTAATTAGCAACTTCAAAACATGAAGAATAAAACCTTTTGAGGTGCTGACATAAGCAATGAAATGCAAGAACAACACTCCTGACAGGCAAGGAGTGATGTTACTTCCCAGAAATGTATAATTTTTCACTGCAGAGGGAGCATGTGAGGTGAAAGGAAAGCTTAAAGTAAGGTTTTCCAACCAGTGCGGAAACCCTCACAGCCAGTTTTCAAGATATCCACGCTGATTATGCATGATAAATTTGCATGCACTGGAGACTTGGTGTATGGAACTTCTTTCTGTGCACTCATGAAAACCTGACTGCCTGTCAGGACAGGCTGAAGAAGCTGTAAACTAGGGCTTTCTAATTTCCAGCTTGGTTTAACAGAAGTTTGCTGAGGCAGTGATTCCCAAACCTGGTCCTGGAGGCACCAGTGGCGTTCCTAGGGTGGCTGACACCCGGGGCGGATCGCCGATACGCCCCCCCCCCCCCCCCGGGTGCAGTATGACCCCCCGCCTCCGGCGAGAGGACACCCCCCCCCCCCGGGTGCATTTTTAACTGCTAGGGGGGGGGGGGGGGGTGCCGCGCGCCTGTCGGCTTCGCTCATTTCATGCTCCCTCTGCCCTGGAACAGGAAGTAACCTGTTCCAGGGCAGAGGGAGCACGGAACGAGCGGAGCAGACAGGCGTGCGGCACCCCCCCAGCGGCATGCACCCGGGGCGGCCCCCCCCCCCCCCCCCCCCGGTACACCACTGGGAGGCACCCCAGCCAGTCAGGTTTTCAGGATACCCACAATGAATATTCATGACTGAGATCTGAATGTAGTGGAGGTAGTTCATGCAAATCTCTCTCATGAATATTTATTTTGAGGATCCTGAAAACCTGACTGGCTGGGGTGCCTCCAGGTTTGGGAAACACTGGGCTGTGGGAAAGCTCACAGGTCCTCCACATCACATCTCCCTGCCAGAGGGCTCTTTGAAACTTCCCACTAGTTTTAGGTCTTCTGTAGAGTAAGTTACAATTCAGGTAGCTTCCAAGGTCAAGGATATTAACCTTGAATCTTTAAAATGATTGGTCCCATTTCAGCAATGCCTGCAGGATATTATGGATGGATACTTCCCGACAGAATTACAGCGTCGCTACCCTGAAGGAATTCCATTTCAGGTAAGGGTGGCACAGCTGGCAGAACTAGGCACAATTCTATAAAGTAGATGCTAACATTATATGCCGATTGCACGTGTAAATGTTTAGATACGTGTGTAAAAGCCGAAAATCCACCTAAGCCCATATCTTTCATACCTCCGCATTCTATAAAGGTCACCAAAATTTGGTTGTGATCCTGAGATGTGTGCCCAACTTAACGAGCCAATTAATGAGAAAAATTGGGTGCTACCAAACAGTGACATTAATTGGCACCATCTGGCTGCATGCCAGGGGCGTAACCAGACTTCGGCGGGAGGGGGGTCCAGAGCCAGAGGTGAGGGGGCACATTTTAGCCCCCCCCCCCCCGCCGCCGCCATTGCCAACATCCCCCCCCCCCCCGCCGCTGCCAGCACCACCACCAACTTTGACCCCCCCCCCCCCCCCCCCCCCCGTCGACGACCCTCTTGACCCCCCCCCCCCAACCCGCTGTCGCCTACCTTTGCTGGCGGGGGACCCCAACCCCTGCCAGCTGGTCTTCTTCCTTCATTTGGTTTCTGAGTCTGACGTCCTGCACATACAACATGCAGGACGTCAGACTCACAGAAACAGAATGAAGCCCTGCAGATCGCAAGGCTTCATTCTGTTTCTGTGAGTCTGGTGCAGGACGTCAGACTCAGAAACCAAACGAAGGAAGAAGACTTCGGCTGGCGGGGGTTGGGTCCCCCGCCAGCAAAGGTAGCAGACAGCGACGGTGGGTTGACGGCGGGAGGGAGGGTTGAGAGGGTCGTCAATAGGGGGGTCCAGGGCCAAATCTATGGGGTCCCAGGCCCCCATAGTAGCTATGCCACTGCTGCACGCTATTCTGTAACACTGAGCACCTAAATCTCATTGCATGCAACCTAAAAGGGGAGTGACCATGGGCGGGTCAGGGGCATTCCTAAAATTTGCACTCGCTGTTATAGAATACCGGGGATGGGTGCTGGAATCAACGCTATGCGCTATTCTATAAAGGCTGCTCAACCTGGAGTGACCTTTATAGAATAGTGCCGAGCACCGATTTGTTTTCCCAGCGCCATTTACAGAATCTGGCCAGTAGTGCGTATTTTACAGGTCCAGATAGGTGGAGTCTGGATGGCACTCACACATACGAGCATCACTTACAAGTTTGTATGTATCTCTGCCGCTTCGGTGTGAGCATTTACATCAGCTCTAGGGCTGGCATCAGTGCTTGCACATAAACGCAAACGTGTGTATAGCAGGGGCGAAGCCAGACTTCGGCGGGAGGGGGGTCCACAGCCTGAGGTGAGGGGGCACATTTTAGCCCCCCCTGGTACCGCCAACCCTCCCACCATTTTGACCCCCCCCCCCCCACCGCCGCTACCTTTGACCCCCTCCCCCTTCCCGCTGTTATCGCTGTCGGGTACCTTTTCTGGCAGGGGTCCCCAACCCCCGCCAGCCAAAGTCCTCTTCTACAGCGCAGCTGCGTTGCTGATCTGCAAGGCTTCTGTTTCTGTGAGTCTGACGTCCTGCACATACGTGTAGGACGTCAGAGTTACAGAAACAGAAGCCTTGCAGATCAGCAACGCGGCCGCGCCATAGAAGAGGAACGTGCAGGACGTCAGACTCGCAGAAACAGAAGCCTTGCAGAACGTGCAGGACGTCAGAGTCACAGAAACAGAAGCCTTGCAGCTCAGCAACGCGGCCGCGCCGGAGAAGAGGACTTCGGCTGGCGGGGGTTGGTACCCGACGGTGGGGTAGGGGGAGGTCGAAGGGGTTGGCGGCGTGGGGGGGGCAGGGCCAAATCTACAGGGGCCCATGCCCCTGTGGCCCCACGTAGCTACGCCCCTGGTGTATAGATTAAGTTACACTAATATTCTATGAAGGTGTATTACGTTAATGGCGCCTCTATGGTTCCATTCTGCATTACACCCTGATGCGGTAGATCACTGGTACTGTGATTTCTAGATGTGCTATTTGTCTACTGAACTGACGTCCTCAAAATCCCTATAAAAATTAAACCTGATAGTACAGATTATTTTATGAGAAGGCCTTCAAATTCTTGAGTTAATTATAAATACAAAATAATGCAGTAAGATAGGCGATAGGGTGTAATTTTATAACAGGGTACTTGAGCTGTTTATAAAGGTGACCTTTGGTATCCTAAGAAAAGTAAGCGAACACATTTACACCTGCTGTGTGTGCTATTCTGTAAAATCTATGCATAGACACCAATCCCACCCCCTGCTCTGACCGTTCTGGGAATGCCCATATATCTATATCTAGGATTTCTTTGTACACACTTTCATGTCTAGCCCTGGGCAATTTGAGTTTATAAAACACAGTTCTACACACTCAAGTACAACAGTTTCTGTACAATGAAAGCTGTCAATAAACCAGCACCAAACCACACAGCTATGGGGTGTTCAGGAACCAGTGGTGGTTAGCAAGACTCCATATGTGCAATACAGGTCATGATCTATTGAGGATTTAGGCACCAAATGGGGAAAAAGATTTTGTGAAACGGGGCTGATGGGGTACCGATAAAACATATATCCAAGAAGCAGTCAATACGCCTGGAATAGACTTCCTGAGCCGGTACGTCAAGCTCCATCTCTGGCCGTCTTCAAATCTAAGCTAAAAGCCCACCTTTTTGATGCTGCTTTTAACTCCTAACACTTATTCACTTGTTCAGAACCCTTATTTTATCATCCTCACTTTAATATTCCCTTATCTCTTGTTTATCCTGTTTGTCTGTCCTAATTAGATTGTAAGCTCTGTGGAGCAGGGACTGTCTCTTCATGTTCAAGTGTACAGCGCTGCGTACGTCTAGTAGCGCTATAGAAATGATAAGTAGTAATAGTAGTCTTTGGGAACCGGAATCTTGCAACTCTTTGTCCTTATTCCTTATTTGTCCTGTTTGTTTGTCCTAATTAGATTGTAAGCTCTGTGGAGCAGGGACTGTCTCTTCATGTTCAAGTGTACAGCGCTGCGTACGTCTAGTAGCACTATTGAAATGATAAGTAGTAATAGTAGTCTTTGGGATTCTGGAATTTTGCTACTCTTTGTCCTTATTCCTTATTTGTCCTGTTTGTCTGTCCTAATTAGATTGTAAGCTCTGTGGAGCAGGGACTGTCTCTTCATGTTCAAGTGTACAGCGCTGCGTACGTTAAGTAGCACTTTAGAAATGATAAGTAGTAATAGTAGTCTTTGGGATTCCAGAATCTTGCTGCTCTTTGGGATTCTAGAATCTTGCTACTCTTTGGAATTCCGGAATCTTGCAACTCTTTGTCCTTATCCCTTATTTGTCCCGTTTGTCTGTCCTAATTAGATTGTAAGCTCTGTCGCACAGGGACTGTCTCTTCATGTTCAAGTGTACAGCGCTGCACACGTCTAGTAGCGCTATAGAAATGATAAGTAGTAGTCTTTGGGATTCCGGAATCTTGCTACTCCTTGGGATTCTAGAATCTTGCTACTCTTTGTCCTTATTCCTTATTTGTCCTGTTTGTCTGTCCTAATTAGATTGTAAGCTCTGTCGAGCAGGGACTGTCTCTTCATGTTCAAGTGTACAGCGCTGCGCACGTCTAGTAGCGCTATAGAAATGATAAGTTGTAAGCAGTCTTCACGGTCATGAGTTTCAGACACTAAGGACAAGCTTCCCTCTTGCCTGACAAAAGTTACGTTCACTGAATTTAATTTTCATGATAAAAGGGACCATCTTTTTTTTAATTTTTTTAATTTGATGGCGTTAAAGAAATCACTTTCTGGAAGCAAGAAGAGGAGATATAAACATTCAGATATCATGCAGACTTCAATGATCCACCAGAAAATACTTCTCTCCATAGAATGGAAAGTTTAAGAGCAAGGGATCATCATTTGAAACTGTAATAATAGCTTGCTCTCATAACACTGTTGGACATATGCAACACTGTGCAGTGATAGGTGCACAGGCAGAATATGTCCCTGCCTCAAGAGCATACCATGCAAGCGAGTAACTGCAGCAGCGAGAAGAAATGACTTACCTAAGGCCATAGGGAGTGTCAGTGGCAGAAGCAGAAAATCACACCCTGGCTTCTCTGGCTCTCAGCCCATTGCTCTAACCACTAGGCTAATTCCTTTCCACACAAAAGAAATGAAAGAGTACTTTTTAGAGAGTGGAGGAGGCCTGGAACAGGCTTGCAAGGGAGGTTAGACAATTCAAAACATTGGCAGAGATAGACACGAGGGGACCATAATGGCAAAGCCAGGGAGTCGACAACAAAACTAGTAAAACATACCAAAACGATGTTTTTTCTGCCACCATTTTCTGTTTCTAAATAAACTCAAGAAATGTTTTCTTTTCATCTCTTAAATCTGCATTCGAACGTGGCAGGATGTGGTATGCAAGACTTTGGTTAACACACCTATTATACTGCCCTATGAGCTAAGCATAACATAGGCACAAAAGGGGTGAAAACCTGTCATATATCCAGTCCCTAATCAGAACAGGAAAAGGAGAGGTTTGCAGTTTCATATTTTTTTTGGTTCAGACTCCACCAGTGACACGTAACCTAAAAAGAGAGACTGCCATGAGACCAGAGTTCAGATTAGCAGGTTTAGAGAGCTGATGAGGGATGTGTAACCTCCTGAAAAGGTGCAGCTCGATTGGAAGTGTTGCTTCTGTAGGAGAAATCTTTGCCTTTCTGATCTCTCTTGGAACAAGGGAACAGAATATGGGCTCTCAAGAACAGTAGTGATCATTGCAAGGCCTCGAAGGCTACCAACTGGTCAGGTATTCAGGATCTCCCTAATGAATATACACGAGAGAGATTTGCATACAATAGAGCAGTGGTGTAGCCACAGGTGGGCCTGGGTGGAGCAGGGCCCACCCACTTAGGGCTCAGGTCCACCTAACAGTACCACACATTTAGCAGTAGCTGGTGGGGAGCCCTCTTGTTCTCTCCATTCTATGAATGACTAGAGAGATTTTCATGAATTATCTCATACATGTTCATTGTGGATATCCTGAAAACCTGAGTAGCTTGGTGTGCCAAGGATTGGGTTGAGAAGACCCTCATAACAACATAGGTAGTGACAGGAAATATTCAAACAAAAACGATGAAGGTGAAAACAGGCAATATGAGGCACAGGTAGGTATGACTAGCACAAGCTTATCCAAACAGCTCAGATTTTCAGGATATACCTAATGAATATGTATATGAGAGATTTGCACACATTCTGCCTCTATTGCAGTGGCTTAGCCATAAAACAGATTTTGGGTGAGCCTAGGCAAAAAGTGGGTGGGCACCCGGGGCGGATCGCAGATGCGCCCCGCCCCGCCCCCCCTCCCCGATGCAGCGCCAACCCCCCCCCCCCCCCCCGGCAAAAGGAAACCCCCGCAAAGGATCCCCCCCCCCACTGGGTGCACGCCGGTGGGGGGGGGTGCCGCGCGTGCCTGCCCTCCGTTGGTCCATGCTTCTTCTCTGCCCCGGAACAGGACCTGTTCCGAGGCAGAGAAGCATGGACCAATGGAGGACAGGTGCGCGCGGCACCCCCCCCAGCGGCGTGCACCCGGGGCGGACCACCCCCCCCTAGGAACGCCACTGTGGGCACCAAGTGTTCTAAGTAGCTGCTTGTTATTTTTAACTTGGTGTGTGTCCTGTCCTATTTGATAATGGATTTTCCTTTCTAATTTTGTTAATTTGCTTTATGTTGTTCCAGTGGCGTAGCTATGGGGGGCCATGGGGGCCTGGGCTCCCCCAAATTGGCTCTGGGGCACCCTGTTTGGCTTGTGGGGGTCCCCAACCCCCCCACCAACTAAAGCGTTTGTCCTGCACTAGTCTCACATTGCCTGGTGCCCTGTCCTGTTTTCAGTCACTGTGCGCGCTCGTTTTAATGAACCCCTGCCAGCCAAGGTACCTTCGCAGTGGCCGTGGGAGGGGGGGAGCAGCAGCAGCAGGAGGGCGGAGTGGCGGTAGTGGTTGTGGGGGGGGGGGGAATGCCCCCCCTCCCATCAAGGTCTGGCTACACCCGTTTTGTTCACTGCCTTGACTTGAGGCATGTTCATTGTGGATATCCCGAAAACCTGACTGGCTAGTGATATAGGAAGGAACCCTGAAACTCTGACCTGTTCGTGGCCCTCAAGGACTGGACACAAAACAATGTAGTGAGCCTGACTCAGGGGTCATCAATCACAGTGGCCCTGCTTGAACCATGCATTACGTCACCAGTTTTCCGGAGCAGTTTTAGGCATCGCAGAGTAGAACTGCCTGGCTCACACACTCGCACTGCGATTGATTTAACCAAGGACCATCTTTCTATGTCACCTGTATTTTTAATCAACATATGCTAACAGGTTTGATGACCCCTGAGGCAGGTTCACATGCTGAAACACAGCCATGTCGGGTCTTCAATGTGTTGCTACTGCGACTACACTAAAGGTCCTTGAATATTGAAAATCCTCTTTGTATTTGCCTACTTTGTTTGGTGTCTACACGTCCGTGAGGTCTTGGCTCTGTCCTCCTTTCTTGTTTCCTTCAGGACTGGATTCAGACAAGCCTGGATTAGCAAAATACGAGCTGAATCTGTTCCATACTCGTAGTACTTACATATCTGAATCCTTTTTTTTTGAGACTGACTGAAGTTGCTATCCAGGCTGTATTTGCAACTGCTGCAATGTTATCTCAAACTGAATTGGGGACCAACATCGATAGCCCCTTGGCAAAAAAACAAACAAAAAAAATGATGATGAGGCATCATCCCACAATCTCTACGGTGCTGGCTCACTTCAGATAATCTCACTATGGGCATCCCAGTCCAAAGACCACACCACCAGAAGATAATTACCACAGGTGCATCCAAGCACAGTTGGGGGATGGGAAGGGGGGTATCTCTACTTAAGTACATAAAGAATACGAAATCAATGAGACACACTGAATATCAATATGCTGGAGCTCAAAGCAATTTTCAACGCCTCAACCTTCACAACCTGGTTATGTAACAAAAGTTGTACTTGTCTGAACAGAAAACCAGGTAGCAACATTCTACATCAACAAGCTGGGTGGTTTGGTTTGGGATCCCTTTGCCTATGCCAAGAAGCATCAAGAATATGGCAACTTGCATGTTTGATGAAAGTCATACTGCAGCCAGTCTGTTTACCAGGATAGGAAAATCAAATAGCAGATTCCCTAAGTTGGAGCTTCACGAGTAGTCCCTTGACCTGGAGATCATATACCACTTTTTGGAGTTCCCTAATATTCAAAGAACAGACTTATTTTCATCTGCAGATAATGCAAAATGCAATCTCTTCTACTTTATTCATCCAAGTCCATGCTGGTTCAAAAACACAATATACTTTCACCATTTCATGGAACGAAACTGTATATGCTTTGCCACCATTCCCTCAAATATAGGCAGTTCTAGCACAACAGAGCTGACTTCCACATCAATCAGACCTTACTCCTGTCAACCTTCTTCCCAGATCCACACTCAGTCCATCTGGAACGTTACGTTATACCTTTGATTATAGACATGTGCTCCTACGTTACCTACAGGGCACTTAAGACCTGAGAAAAACTTCCCAGCTGTTTGTCATCTACAATCCCAACAACCAAAGAACCTTGCTTCCAGACACACACTGCCCACCTGAGTATCCAACTGCCATCACCTTCTGCTATATCCTGTTGGATGTTCACCCACCAGGTCAAATTGGTAACCATCAGCTCTTAACCAAAGTCACCTGTATCTATAACCTCAGATCAACTTGCATTGAAGACTTCTGGGACGTGGTCACCTTTACTAGATTTTACTGCCTAGATCCTTTGGTCATGTGGTACTTATGTAACCTCTTTGCCTACAAATTTCATAGCGCATTACACAGGTTTGCTACAACCATCTCCACTCTTAGGCTGCCAGCCAACACCCCAACATCCTCTACGAATTATATCTGCTTGTCTGTAGAGGGAGCAAAGTTACTTACCTGTCTAAGAACAGAGCAGACAACAATGTTTCTAGGTAAGTAATGTAGACTGAGAGAGTAGTAGCAATGTGGGAATTATCTCGAAGAAGCCTAAAAATGTTCTGTCACACACTGGCTGCATCAGTGTCACCATGAAGTGTGGCTGCATTCCCCAGCTGTCATCAGAGAACCCCGGTTACAGGTAAGCAATTTTGCTAACTTGCAGGAAACCAGTCAGACTTATCTAAATGATCAACAGTAAACGGGCAATGTACTAGAACCATTTGTTTTTTATACTCATAAAATGGGAAAAGCCCCCTAGTACATGGAGGCCCTGAGCATCTTCCTCAGCTTGTTTTCTTGCCTTGATTAAGATCTTTGACCTGGTTGATCTCTAGTACCATCTAGTGGTGCCAGTAAGTCCTGCACTGAAAAACATTGGTACCTTTTGAAGAGAGGAGGGCACATATGCAACAAGGAATAACGAATTACAGACATTTTCTAGGGAGAAGCATGAAGTGGGTACTTTGTTCCTGGGCAGGGATTACATTAATTCTGTAGTATTCAAAATGTGAACACTGTCTAGAAGTAGAGAATAGACCTAAGAATTATTAATTGTGTCAACAACCCAGTGGTGTAGCCGCAGGTGGGCCTGGGAGGGCCGGGGCCCACCCCCTTAGTGCTCAGGCCCATCCAACAGTAGCACATGGTAATGAAAATGCTGCTCTCCACAATACTGGCACCTTCGCATGCTCAGTTTTCAGCGCATGCCTGCTGCCGACTACCAAGGTGGAGACTGGAGAGAAGCATTTTCCCAGCAGCTGAGACATTTTTTTGATGTGGGGGTGGGGGAGAGAACATTTGGTGCCCACCCACTTCTTGCCTAGGCCCACCCAAAATCTGCTTTCTGGCTACGCCCCTGTAACAACCAAAATGTTATGGCTCAGCAGGCAGAAAAAGGATGGAGTATACGTTAAAAAAAAGGGAGGGGGGGGGGGGTAAAGAAATGGTCTTTAAGGAAGTGGGAGTTTAATTAGATCAGAGCCTGACTATATGCAAACTCAAGCTTCAGTAGTGATTAAGACAACTCTGGCCTTGTCAGTGAAAAAGCTCACGATTAATTTGTTAAAGTCAATGAATGTTCAAGCAGACCATTGTAATATGGTGTGGCCTGTTCAAAACACAAATGAGCCAGTTGCAATTAATACAGGACACAGGGGCGAGATTCAGTTTTGCCTATTTTGTATCAGCTTCACTGGTTGCTGGTTAAGGCTACAATGGATTTCAAAATGTTTGCTTTAGTTTTTTAAAGTCTTCTGTTAGGTTGACCCAGATCTTTGACATTGATGCTCTGGTTTTGCTGCCACCGCCAAGCTTTTAACATCAGAGACGACTAGGATTGGTTTTATATGTAATGGACTGCCACAGGCATTGAGGGAAGATGTGGATTATTTAAGATTGGAATGTCATTTACACAGAGTTTTCCTCATGCCTGCAGAGTAGAGATGGAACATATGGGAAATGATAAAGAGTAGGGATGATGGGATGATTTTGTTGCATTTAGGGGAATTGTATATCAAGTTTTATAAATAATTGATTTCTCCCAGGTTACAGATAGGAGGGATGTGATGTTTCGTCAGAGTCAGCGGTGGGATACTTTTCCTGGTCAGGGTCAGAAGGTTGGTGGGCTCCAGCCTACAGACAGCAACTTCCAGGAGACCAGTGAAATTCCAGGTGATTAGCATCAGAGACTCCGCTTCCCTTACCGTAATGGTTTTAGTCATCAGAGGGTAAGTTTATAAAGAGGTCACTGTGCATAATGCCAGCTTTAGACTCAAGACAAGCTTTCCTAAACTTGCACAGCCAGTTACAGGCACATATATACACATTATTGATAAGATGGTGCATACTTATGTATCGTGTAGCCAGTCCAGGGCTGTAACCTACACACATTTTATAAAATACACAGCAGATGTGTGTGTCTGTGTGCATTCATGCGCTGTTGGAACTGGTTCTGGGACACTACTTAATACAAGGCACCTTTTGGGGCTTCTCTCCTTGATGCACTTTTAAGAAGTCAGACCCTTAAAGCACAGGGTACAGTGTTTGTGTATTTCTCATCCAAACAAAATGTGAGAGTTTACAAACTTGATTTAAACGGTATAAACTGAGCAAATAAGCTGAAAGTTGCAAAGTAACCACATACAAAAGGAGTTTAGGATTCAGAAGAAAAAAATCTTCCCCCCCCCCCCCCCCACATCCCACTTACTTATTTCATACGAGCTGAAAGACTAGAATGAGATCAGACCATTTTTGCAATAGAGTTTCTGCTCTTCTCAGGTCCTAAACTCACCATGGACCAGTTCCTGAACAGACTTCCCAGAGCTGTGATCCGGGACGGACAGGTGATGGACATCAGAGAGCCCATCAGAGAGGCACTGCAGGTAGAGATGTGGCCCTTGCGTCGCTGCACAGACGTAACTAATAGAACCAAAACAAGGGGGGGGGGGGTTCTTCCAAAATAATGCATTGAAAATATCAAAATATAGCTGCTCTTCATACAAAAATCATTTAAAATACACTCATATCTACTGCACCAAATAATCAAAGCGCTAATGGTTTTCAGTGGTAGAAACTCTACCACTTATAAAAAGCTGCCTTGCAAAAATCAAAGAGCCAATGGTTGTCATTATGTAAACCCAGGCGGCATGTTGAAAACTGCTCAGAGAAGACTGGCGGGAGCCGTTTCACCGTTAGCCCAGCTTTCACAGACAACCAGTTCTGCGGCTGCTGTGTATGTGGTTCAGATTCACTCTCATCTGACCGTGACACTTTGATTTTTGCAAGGCAGCTTTCTTTGCATTATTTTGGAAGACCCCCTCTTTTTAGTTCTGTGTAGTTTGGTCTTTCCTTCTTCCATTTTTTTGTCACCATAGCTAAGAGTTAGCAAGAACAGGGTCCCCGGTCTGTGCCAGAGCCGGTGGTGGAAGGCAGGACTGGTGGTTGGGAGGCGGGGATAGTGCTGGGCAGACTTATACGGTCTGTGCCAGAGCTGGTGGTGGGAAATGGGACCGGTGGTTGGGAGGCGGGGATAGTGTTGGGCAGACGTATACGGTCTGTGCCAGAGCTGGTGGTGGGAAACGGGACCGGTGGTTGGGAGGCGGGGATAGTGCTGGGCAGACGTATACGGTCTGTGCCAGAGCCAGTGGTGGGAGGCAGGACTGGCGGTTGGGAGGCGGGGATAGTGCTGGGCAGACTTATACGGTCTGTGCCAGAGCTGGTGGTGGGAAACGGGACCGGTGGTTGGGAGGCGGGGATAGTGCTGGGCAGACGTATACGGTCTGTGCCAGAGCCAGTGGTGGGAGGCAGGACTGGCGGTTGGGAGGCGGGGATAGTGCTGGGCAGACTTATACGGTCTGTGCCAGAGCTGGTGGTGGGAAACGGGACCGGTGGTTGGGAGGCGGGGATAGTGCTGGGCAGACGTATACGGTCTGTGCCAGAGCTGGTGGTGGGAAACGGGACCGGTGGTTGGGAGGCGGGGATAGTGCTGGGCAGACTTGTACGGTCTGTGCCCTGAAAAAGACAGGTACAAATCAAGGTAGGGTATACACAAAAAGTAGCACATATGAGTTGATCTGGATGGACCGGGCAGGTCTTTTTCTGCCGTCAGCTACTATGTTACTCTTACATCTCTAGCAGAAAAGGCACTGCTGCTTTCCTTTGCCCCAGTAGAGGTCAGTTGTGCACCAGTCTTTCCCAACTGTGCTCGCTGCTCTCAAATTGTCAGTTTGGTTGCAGGGGACTGGAGGAACTAAGAAAAGCAGCGTCATCCTGGTAGAGACCCCGTCTCTCACAGCAATGAAGGAAAGGTAAAGGACTTTTACTGTGTCTCTAGTGCAGGCGATTCTGTAGCTGATCTAGTGGTCAGGACAGATCAACAGCCTTTGCTGATTATATGATTTTTAAGTATTGCTTCATCTATATTTAATCATGAAGAAAAGTGCACCAGCCCCTCATAATTAAACTCCTATTTTTACACCGCTAGAGGGAAACGTTTTATGGACAAATGTGCCTTAAAATTGCTCTTCCGCCACAAAGAGGAGTGGAGGTGCTGGGCGTTTCATCTGAAATCCTGACGCATTCTTTACCCACCACATACTTTTCACCTACAGAGTACATAAGTCAAACAGTCCCGCTGCCAGAAGCTTTTCAAAGGGAAGAGCCATAGGTCTGCAAAAGCACCATGACCTCTCTCACATTCCTCTCCCCTACAAATTAAAGTTTTAAACAGACACTATTATTTCTAGGTCCCATCTATAATATTTAAAGAGCTTAAAAGTACCCTTGTAATGAAGATCCTGTTTACAGAAATAAAGTTGTGGATGTGCATTTTTTTTTTCAAGTGACAACTGTTTGCAGGGGCCCTAAGACTCTGTACTTGATTCAGTGGTTTGTCCTGATTTATTAGCATTTAGGAAAAGATTCGCCTAAAGCAGTGAACAGCAGGTACAACACAGTAGCCAAACATCTCGCTGCTGACTTCACTCTCCTTTACAAAAGGTTTTAAAGATTATTTTCTCTGCAGGCTGAAGATAAGCGAGCAGAACAGATCTCCCTCCGCTTCAAACATCTCAACTCTGCGGATCAAATCCGAGAACGGGGACCAGACGTATATTGTGAAAATGAGTTTTACAGAAACCATTGCAGATCTGCGCACATACCTCGCCCAGTACAGGTAAGACAGACACAAGAGGTCTAATTAGAGCTCCCCCCAAATCTTTTCATTTTCCCCCTCTATTTTTTTTTTGGTAGAGGCACACAGTCCAATCTGTATGACATCATCAGTGCTTTTCCACAACAAGCATACAGCGATGACTCCAAGACACTGGAGGAATATGGACTCGTTCCTAATGCCACACTGCTTCTCCGACCAAAGAGACTATAAGGCTACATGAGCCCCTGGTACCAGTACTGAGCCTGTATAAGTTTATGTAATTAAAAAACAGTGTTGATCTTGTTTTAGCCACATTAACTATTTTCTAAAATGAGAACTAATTAACATATTGCCTTCTTCCGATGTAGGCCCTGAAATGTGATGGGACAGGCAACCAGACCAGTTCTGATCATCAAACAGTCTAGAGTTGGGATAAAATGTGAGCAGTAGGTTGCACTAGAGGAGGCCATGTCTCCACAAACTCAACTCTACCTTGTGGGGGATGAGGGCAAGCTTTGTCCCCATGTCAGTTTCTGGTTTGTACAGATACAGTTTAATAAAGGTTCCTGCTCCAAATGTTGTTATAGATACCACTAAGCCAGGCCTCTATGAAAAGGAGCATGGCAATTAAAGAGAAAACATGCTAGCCAATTATCTTGACTAGACTATGTATAGAGGCTGTTTCCATGCAGGCAGGGGGGGGGGGGGGGGGGGGGGGGTAGTGGTTAGAGCACTATGCTTACCGAAAAACTTGGTTTCAAATCCTGCTTTCTGGCAGGTACAAGCTTAGATTGTGAGCCCTCCAGGGACAGATTACCTAGTGTACCTGGCTGTAATTCACCTTGAGCTACTACTGAAAAAAAAAAAGTGTGAATTAATAAACTTGCAGAAGCCAAAATGGTCCTACCTTCTTCCCCTGCTCCCTGAACTTATACCCATCCCTCCAATTGTCTGCTCTGGCATCACTGAAGTAGCAGTGTTAATATCTCAGTTACCATCTGCCCATCACCTAGTTCTATAGTGCAAGGGCTTGTCCATCTCTGTATGGCTTGTAGCATGATGTAGTGTAGGATGTAGCAACTCTAATCCACAACAACAGCCATACAGATTAGTGCTAGCAGGAGTGGGGTGTGATCGACTTTATCCCCCCCTTGCTTGACTTTTGGTAGTCCTAGATGCTTAAATGTTATATAGATGGGGAAAATGGTTGTGGAATACTTTAGGTCACAAGATAGCCAAAGTCTCATTTCGGACTAGTGTTTTAGGATAGTTATCAGAACCGGTTTCCCTTCAGAGTGGGATTGTCTGAAAATCAGTCTCAGTCTGCAGATGGGTCCCACCCTCCATTAAAAAAAAAAACAAACAAACAGCACAAACTGTTTTGATATAACATTTATTAGCATTCTGGAAGACAATGCATCTTACACTTCCCTTTTGGCAGGAATTAAACACACAAAAAAAAACCCATGGTTGGTCCAAAGGAAAGTACTAGGTCAGGAGGCTCATGGGGGATAGGCCAGGCTGTCTTGGTTCCAGTCATAAAGAACAGCTATCACTGGGCCCTTTTGAGGACATACTGACAGTTTGTATTGAGAAATAGTGGTACAAATTTCTAGTGTTTTCCTAACCCCTTCTTCCAGCACACCTTCAGTGTTCAGATGGGTAAGGTAAATTGATCCCTCTGCAGAGCAGGTTAATGCCAACTTGCTCTAGCCATTCTTTCTGACCTTCAGAAAAGCAGGCCTGGGAATACAAGAGGAAGTGTTGGTAAACGGTCCAGAATTTAGATTAGGGGCTGGAAAAAAAAATTGCCCAGGCAGGCATGAGGCACGGGGTGTACGTCCAGGATCTGCAGCTACTTCTCACTGTGCCTATCCCACCGGCAGATCTGGACATTTGTTATCTAATGCTTAGGAACCTGGGAAAGTTTCCAGCCCTGTATTAAGTGCATTACAGCAGGAATGGAAAAAGAAAGCCTGTTTCTTCAGCATTCAGAAGCCTCCTCTACGGCCATATGAAGCTGCACAATGCTGAGCAGGAATGTATAAATGGACTTTTAAGCTGGTTCTGCTTGCTAAATAGTTTAAAGACTAGGTATCAATAAGCAGCAGCGGTGAGATCAGGTCATGCCCCCCCCCCTTTTTTTTTTTGGTCCATAATTGAGAGCTACAGTTGGGTTACATAGAGTTGGAATGACGCAGAAGCTGTTGGATCAGAGGGCAGAGTTTAAGAATCCAGCTGGCACAGGAAAAGCTGAGCAGCAGTCAAGACTTCAGCTTCAGAAAATCATTCAATGCATCTGCTTCCACAGCCTCCCTGAACTGTTCGTAATCCTGTTGACGCAAGAGAGACAATGAGTTCAGACTCACTAAAGGAGCCTCATCAGTAGGCAGAAAAGATCTCAGAAGTCCAGGACGGGACCAACTGAATATTCCTTAGCGTCCCTCCGGACCGGCCCAGGAATGGACTGATGGGTTGTGCACGCCTACCAGCAGGTGAGACTGAGAAAAAAAAACTCTGACTCCAGAGAGCCAATAAGAACCCTGGTCATGTGACCTTAGCCTCAGTATTTTCTCAGTCTCCCAGCAGGGTTCTGACTCACTAAAGGAGCCTCATCAGTGGGCAGAAAAGATCTCAGAAGTCCAGGACGGGACCAATTGAATATTCTGTTCTTACATAAGAGTAGCCATACTGGATCAAACCAATGGTCCACCTAGCCTAATAGCAACATTCCATGTAGAATCTCCAATAGTAGCAACATTCCATGTAGAATCTCCAATCGTATCTATTTTATTTTTGTTACATTTGTACCCTGCGCTTTCCCACTCTTGGCAGGCTCAATGCGGCTTACATGGGGCAATGGAGGGTTAAGTGACTTGCCCAGAGTCACAAGGAGCTGCCTGTGCCTGAAGTGGGAATTGAACTCAGTTCCTCAGTTCCCTAGGACCAAAGTCCACCACCCTAACCACTAGGCCACTCCTCCACTGTTGCTACTATTTGAGATTCTACATGGAATGTTGCTATTCCATGTAGAAGTCGGCCCTTGCAGATCACCAGTGTGGCCGCGCAGGCCTCTGCTTCTGTGAGTCTGACGTCCTGCACGTACGTGCAGGATGTCAGACTCACAGAAACAGAAGCCTGCGCAGCCTTCTACATGGAATGTTGCTAGTGGAATAGCAACATTCCATGTAGAATCTCCAATAGTAGCAACATTCCATGTAGAATCTCCAATAGTATCTATTTTATTTTTGTTACATTTGTACCCTGCGCTTTCCCACTCTTGGCAGGCTCAATGCGGCTTACATGGGGCAATGGAGGGTTAAGTGACTTGCCCAGTCACAAGGAGCTGCCTGTGCCGGGAATCGAACTCAGTTCCTCAGTTTCCCAGGTTAGATTACAGTTGGAATTCTTACTTTTTATACAGCTGAGCTTTGCTATTACCATCTTTTAAAACTTTTGACTGTATGGTTGCATCTATAGAAGCACCTTTATTATTGATCAGATGAGAAACTCAAGTGCTACAGGAAGAGACTGGATTTTGGTGATTTTAAGTTTCATGGATGCATCAGCCCAAGCACAAACCCCACTACTTAGTAACCCAAAATACTGCCTGCATTTGGTTCTTTTCTGCTGTCAGTATATTAAAGCGTGACCATCTCTAGGAAAACAAGACAGAAGTCACAGATCCGAACTGTTGAGAATGCTTTTGGACCCTAGATGTGAAAAACTGGCCAATTATATCTTTGAATTTCTATAATTATTTTTTCCACACATTAGAGGATGGTGTTTGGATTGTTGTATTATATAAAATTGTTCATTTTTTGAATCTGGTGACTAATTTTCCTAGAGAGATGGTCACAAATGAAAGAGAATTGATTTATGGGCAAGTGTTGGGGCCTTTTTCAGGGCTATGTCTCCAATGCCTTGGGATCGGTAGCATAGAATCTGCCCACAGGCACTTGTAACCTGGATTGGCCACTGTTGGAAACAGGATACTGGGCTAGACGGACCACTGATCTGACCCAGTATGGCTATTATGTTCTTAACTGCGGATGGTCAACGAACCTCCTAAGCTGGAGAATGTAGAGAGTATGGTCTCAGTCTCAAAATCACAGTATTTGCATCATGCCAAAAACAGCTTCATTCTGGAGGTCCTAAGATTTTTTTTTTTTTTTAGCCAAACTATCAAGGTTTGCTAGAAACTTTTTTTAATCAAACCCAATAGGATAGCAAATATTTCTGTAACATCTGCTAATGGAAACACGTGCTCTCTTTTGTGTGTACTAAAAATAAGCAAGCAAGCTTACTCCACAATACTCATCGCCGTTAAATATCTGAGGAGGGGTGGCTTTAGGGTTCCCCGCTTTGGTCCTCATTTCCTCTCGCAAACTGTTATCCTGGGAGATATCCACCATCTCATATTTAATGCATTTTCCTTCCAAGATCCTCGTCACATCTGACTGCTGAGCTTTGGTCTGAAAGAGGAAATGGATCGAGTGCATCAGAGGCAGACTATTGGCACAGTAACAGAGGAAGGAAATGAAGCCAAAAATGGCTTTTACAGTCCAAAGCCACATCAGGTTCCTTTAAATACATAACTAAAAGGGGAACAAAACAAACAGAACTGTGTTAATCAAAACGTTAAACTTTACAGAATCGATCAGCAGTTTGGTGACTTCATCATTGTGGTCATATGCCAGCACACATCTACACCTGTTCTTACATTTACAATTTTTCGCAAGGCTCATTTGAGGTGCAGAGTAGAATTAACTGTTCATCACACACAGAAACCTAAGAGTACTCAAATTATATGCAGACGATTGAGCAAAAGGTTTACAAAGCACGATGACTAGACATGCAAAGCTTGCACACAAAGGTGATGAATAAAAGGTCAAAGCTATGACAGTTCATCACCAGCAAGCAGTTACATAGCACAGAGTTGGGTTGGGGAGGAAGCGTATTGAAGACCCGTGCAGATAAAACGGGAAAGAAAGTAAAGAATCAGGGGTGTGTGGTTCAGTACACCTTTAGCAAGGCTCGTATTTAGGCACGAAAGAAAGGTACCAATGCCTGTTGGCACTTCGTTTCCTTTGGGCATATGCACAAAGAAGCCAAGATTAGCAGCAAATGGGAAGGAAGGGGTGGGGGTGCTGGTAGAATTTGGATACATTTAGCTTGAATGTGTGATGCAGTGTCATGTGATGACATGTCAACTGATTAGTGTCCATACATCAGCACAACATGAATTAAAGATTGTGGTTTAAATCCCTTGACTGACTATTAAAAAAACCCAGCCACAATCTGAATGCATATTCACTGTAGTAATCCTGACAGCACAACTGGCAAGGTGCCTCCAGGAGATGTTGAAAAGTACTGCCATTTTTGTTCTTTGGTTCAAGTAATACTGTTGGGGCCGGAGTCCAGTTACCTTGCAGCATATATTTAAATGAACAAAAAAAAAACCCCACCTTACACTAGTTAGAGCGGAAAGACTCTGGGATCAAACTAAACATATATTTTGAAGACCATACAATATTGCTTATCTAAATTCAGTAAAGAAAGGCAGATGGCCAAATTTATGTCTCCTTATTTGAGAGGTTTTGGGGGTCTTATGTGCCTGTCAGCTGGCACAGTGGCAGTGCTTTCTGCTCAGAAAGGTATATTCTCCAACTCGGGCAATGGCATTTTCCATTGCACCCCCCAGTTTACAATGCCTTGCCAGAAGCATAGAGGATGGAAGGTCATGTTAGCATTTGGGTAGTGGTACTTTCTGTTGGAAGAATTGATTGCAGGTCTTTGTTTTTCGTGTATTGCAGAGAAAGTTGCAAAATGGGTGGTTTGAAGGTTGCATTTTTAAGTTTTTACATGTTGACTTTTTACTGTCAATGTTTTTATTGAACACAAACTATACATCTAACAAAAGCTGATTTACGTGTTTAATTAAAAATAAAAGTGGATCTAACAGGCCTTAACACCTAAGCTCTTTCCCTTTTACTAGGATTGCTGGTCGTGTTACTTCCATGAGATCTAACATGTATAAAGAGCAGCAGGGAAGGGAAAGAACAGTACACCTGGGAGTGGTAAAGTTAACTATGAACAAATATTGAGCAATGCAGACAGTCCTGTATATAAAAAAAAAAGTTGCATCAATGACTCGGTGATATCAGCTTCTGGCACCAATCGAGGGGAGTTTCATGGCTAAGCTAAATGCTTGCTACACTGAGAGCAGACAGTCTGTGCCTCCTCTCCTGCTTGGTTCAATTTCCCATTTCACCATTTTTATGTACTTTAAGGCATTTTATGCTATCACCACATTTCTAGGTGCCCTCAAACTGCAGTGAACACCTTCAGAAGTTATAATTTGGGGGGGGGGGGTCAATCCCTCTCTCAACCACCCTCCTGACCTTCTCTCCAAGAGGCCTCCCCTTCCTCCTTCAGCTCTACTTCCCGATTTTCTCCACAATCCCTTTCCCAGAAAGCCTCACCATCACCTGACTTACTTGTCTGGACCATCTATAAGGAACAGGGCCCAGGCCAGGAGGCAGAAAGTAGCAAATAAAATCATTATTTAAGTCTCTGTGCAGACTAGGACTGATGGAGCTACTGTGCATTTTCCTCCTATCCTATGCCTCCCCCACACAGAGCACTAGAATCACGGACCAGGCAGAAGCTGAAGTGAGACCTTGTAGCATAGTACACAAGGATTATTTATTACATTTGTATCCCACATTTTCCCGCATAGCAGTAGGTTCAATGTGGCTTACAGGTTCCAGAGAGAAGAGTACCAACTCCGGGAATATATACAGAGTGGAAAATAGAGTAACAGTAAGTGCAAGGAAGCTGATAAGGTTACGGAAACGAGAATACAACTCTGGGAGTACTGAGTACCGGCACCTTTTCCATTGTCTGCTAAAATTGACCCATGGACCACAAGTTTTAATGAAAGAGCTCAGGCTCTACAGACCAATTCTGCCTTGTCATAGATTCTGTGACTTGTTGCAAGGGGCCTGGCTATTGTGGGGTGGGTCCCTCAGTGATCACCCCACCCTTGAAGGGTGGCCTAGCATTTGAGTACCAGCACCTTTTTTGCTAAAAAAAGATGCACTGGGAAGGGGTATTATAAGCACCAACACTGCTGAAAGTCCAGCCTCTCTAAAAGAGAAGCAGCCAGCTTGCAGGATGACTGTAATTCAAATAGTTTTTTTTTTTTGATCCACATATATGGATGTGTTTCAGGAAGTAGTGTTTCAGGAAGTAAACACCATTCCCTCTGCATGTAACTTCAGATTCTTTTAAACACATATTTTTAGCTGGTTTCAGACCCTAAATAGAACATGATTTTAAACACTGGATTTACGAATTTTAAATGCTAAAAAACCTAATACAGCGCCAAAGCTTATTCTAGCTTTTACTTTTTTCCTTCCAGTCTAGGAATCACCACAAAAGCCAGCATTTAAAGTTACAAGTCTAAACTGAAAAACACTAGTGTCTTTATACTGCTTACTGTGGGTTTTAGGAATACTATCTGAATGAAAAATAAATATAATACATTTTAACATTTAATCTAGGGGCTCAAATGTTGCTACTTTTGGTTCCACAAACGTATTCAATACACATAAAAAAAAATTTAAAACAGACCAGGGCAAGTATTTCACTGACCGTAGAGGAGATGCAGAATTGGTTTGTCAGCTTATGGGGACGTTCCAGTTATTAACCACCTTATTATCCTTTTACTGCCTTACAACGCATGAACTTAAGGGCCACTAACAGGCAATTTAAGGGCATAAATGCATGCATAAAGTGGTGCAAACCCAGACCTAGAGCAGCATCTTTAGTAAGCACAATAAAAGGAAATGCAAGCACCACACCCTAGCGAGCAGCCACCCACATCTTTTATCCTCTTCCCTTTCGCGTCCCTAGATCACAGCTTACAAGGGATCCTCAGCCAAGTCTGCAGACACTCACCTCCCGGGAGCAAGTCACCGACGTGGAATACAACTTGATACTCATCTTGCTGCAGCGCGAGCTTTTCCAGGCCTCAGCCACAGTAGCGCCACCGCCTCTCGCGCCGTGTCTCTTCTACCTGCACGTGACAGCAAGCGACCAATAGCCGACGAGGAACGACCAGCAAGGCCGAACCGATGCTAAACCGTCAATCAAAGACGCGGATAGGGCGGGGCTGCTCTTTCCGCGCCTCGTATAGGCCAGCTTTAGCCAATAGGAAGGTGCGTAAATACCCACCCTAATTCCGTAGTATAGCACGAAAAAAAATGTAGCTTTTGCAAGGTCTTGTATGTCGATGCTGGAACAAAGCGAAGGGGACAAGTCATGCTGTATAAATAAGAATTAAAACAAAAAATTCCCATAGCACAAAAATAAGCATATCAAAATAAAAAAAACGACCAAGTTAACATAATTCACGCAAAAAAAAAAACCCCAAACCATACGAGTATGGGCTTGCTTACAACAAAAGCAGTTCTTCTTTTAAGACTGATGCCTGTTGATATTCATGCAAAAGAGAACACAGTGATGTCAGTGGGGCCTATTTATTGATTGCAAATAACGTGTTTAAATGCAGTTAATGTGCAGTAATGCATATTAATACACACTACTGCAGTGAAACCAATGATTACCTCTAGCAGATTTAGCCTGTAGCGTACCTGTGGCAATGGGAGTGAGAAGTGAACTGCCCAAGGACACAAGAAATGGGAGCAGGATTTATATGTTGGATGCTCTGGTTCTCAGCCTACAATTCTTAAGTTCTAAACTATCACTCCACTTTATAGCCTGAGTTGGAAAATACTGGAATACAAAATTCCAGGTGGAAAGTCAGCAACATTTATTTGCATGAGGGTAAGAACTGCAAAAGAATATGATGGTCAAACCCCTCCTTTCTCACCAATAAAATGTAGACAGTTGTCCAATGAAAACTTTATTTTTAATCAAAAGCTGCACTATAAAACAGTCTGTAAAACAATTTATATAAATATAGTTACAAAGTTTACAAGGAAACAGCACTTGTATTATAATTTTTCCTTAAAAATATAATTATAAAACATCCTTTTATGCATACAAAAAACTATTACACCCTGAGATGATTTACAGGTGAGTATTAATCAGGTTCTGATGTTTGGAAAGACCAAGGGAAAATATTATAAAAAGGGACTTGCACAAACCATGTGACATTAGAAAGTCTTTCTGTAAACTCTGCATTGCTAATAAAAATACAGCTACTTTCCCTCTCCCTTCAGTTGCTTAAATGCAACTAAATCGTGATTTTCAGAAACTACAAAGAGTGAGAAATAATAACCATTGGCAAAACACATAAAAAAATAGTAATCTTACAGTATTGTGCAATTGAAAACTGTTGCATAACAATCACATAATTCACTAACCCCCGTTTACAAAGCTGCGCAGCAACGCTGACACAGCCCATTCAAAATGAACGGGGCTGTATCGGCATTAGCGTGGCTTTGTAGAAAGGGGGGTAAAATGAGAGTAGATGCAGAAGATCAAAACAGAGTGTCCCACGATCAAGGTGGCAATTTGGTCCACTGACTGAAGAAAGGGTGTTTGGGCTTCGACTGTGAAGGTTTAATGTTTTCAATATTATGATGATTTTATAACAGACTAGAAGTAGTTCAAACACCCGGAGAGAAAAGGAGTGCTAAACGTTCTTTCCCAAGAGTGAAAATTGGTTTGTGCAGCCAAAATGTGGCAAAATCAATATTTTACCCCATGGACTCTAAAAGCAGTTATACTCAGAAATGAAATATCATACCAAGCTGTTATCTGGCTGGATCATGCAGTATGTAATGTCAGCTGTGACTACTTACAGATAACTGATGTTAGACAACCAAGTATGGTCAGGAAAGATGTTTTTTTTTTTTTGTTTAAGTAGCTGCCTCTCCCTACCTCTACAGTTCTTACAACGAAGAGCTGGAGGAAACTCACATCAGTCAGACTGCTCCTGACAACAGTCTGCTTTCCAAAGCATCAGAAATTAGGACAGAATGCTTTTACTTCAGGGAGGAATGGGGGGGGGGGGGGGGGGGGGGGGAGGGACTCGGCCTACCGAGTGTGACACCCCCGAGGCTCTGAGGGACCCCCACAGGTTTCAGGCTTCAAACAGCAGGTTTTTGTTATATCTCTTCAAAAAATGCACAGGGACACAGACGAAAATTATACCAACACTCAACAAAAGAGAGAAAAGAAAAGTCTGAGACTGAAGGGCTCACCACCTTCCACCTGCTGGAGACTGGGATTACTGGATCTTTCTCTAGCTGGCAAGGGCTCTTATTGGCTGGCTAGAGTCACAGTTTTCTTCTCAGTCTCCACCTGCTGGAAGGCGTGCACAACCCATCAGTCACATTCTGGGCCGGTCCGGAGGGACGCTAAGGAATTTGTAATTAAATAAATGAAATAAGGAGTAACAGACTCCAGCACGTGTGATGCAGTCTGTGTCCCTTCTTGAAGCATAGCTGCTCTGAAAGGTGCAGGGAGATATATTAAAGGCATGTAGGCAGGGTTGGTAACATTGGAATTTGAATATTGCTGACATTTAGAGTAATAAAGGCAACACATATACACCTACTAAGATAGAGGATTGTCAGTCTAGCTCTTCTAGATCCCTTTGAGCCACTGTTACTTTAAATTTGCATAGCTCTGTTGCTATACTACAGTTATAAACACATCAACCACTGACATTTCTGGCAACAATATGCGACACAAACTTTTATAATTTTAAGATAAAAAAAAAAACATTTATAAAAAAAAAAGTATGGCTAACCTTTTAAAGGTTTTCAGATTGCCATTTTATGAAATATGACAATGTATCCTTAACATTTTAAAAATGGCTGACGTGCAATTTAGCATAGGAAATCAGTATTTGGCCTCAGTAGTTCTAAATTATACAATGATCAGTTTTACTACATCTGTGTTCTGCTCATCTGACACATCTAAGAATTTCAGTGCAGGAAGAAAATGGGGGAAATTGAACCACCATAAAAAATGTGCCGATCTTAAACATTTCTTCTCCAGCCGCCGGAAAATGGAATTAATCCTTACTCGTAGTTGGAATGGGTGATTCTGAAGGAGATAACCCTGGGCATCTGAGCTAAAAGCACTGACCTGCTTTAGATTAAGCCTATTCGTACAAAAAATGAAGAGTTATTTGGAAGAGGAAATTTGGGAAGTTTTATGACATTAAGGCACTTTGAGTGGCAGCACTTGAGAGACAGGTAGCAAAATTTCAGCCTCTTCTCAAAGGGAGACCAGTAGACAGTTAAATATCTAAAATAATGATCTGCAGTTGAACTCTGTACCGCTTCAAATACCATAGGGGAAATAATAGCTTTTTGTTCAAGCCTTCCTGCTATTATAGTAAATACCTTTTCAAATAATTTGTACTCAACATTTGAAGAGTTTAAGATGATCATATAGAAATACGTAGAACAATTCAATGAAAATTTAGTTTTGCAACCTGCAGTTCTTGTGTGATTATAGAATCAGGCAGCGTAAACAATGCTGTTTCATCTTCCTACACCAACATTAGCTTAATGGCTTTATGGCTGAGAAAGAAACTGGAACAAGCAGCAGCAGAACTGATATGAATGTGTTAGAAAGTGAATAAGGAGGCCTCTGGATTGAGCAGGCATAAAGGCTTACTGTTATTCAGAGGCAGCAGGGCTGACTTCATAAGGACACTGGTAACTGGGATAAGGCTGAACCAGGTCTCCAGATACGAAAAATGCCGGTTTCTGGATTGTCTTTGCACATTAAGCATAATACGGGTAACTTCACTTGCCTAGTAAAGGCAGGAAATTGGCAACTTACGTCCACATAAGTTTAACCAAAGGAGGAAGGTAATATCAGGCACAAGCATACAATCACACTCACTTTGAACAAATCCAAGTCTCTCTTTAAAATAGCAGCAGTCCAACATGATGAAGGTCCCACTGTTCCTCTGGCAGCAGGACTCCAAAGCTGAGAGTCCTTAAGATTTAATCAAATAAATAGCTGGGAAAAGCACCAGGGAAGATCTGAAATTCCATTTGACAGAACTAATATTTCAGTGTGCTGGGGACTATTGTAAACAAACTAGAAATCCTACAAATGAGATTAAAAAAGCCTGGAGTGAAATGAAGTGCTGAAACTAGAGTCCTGCTGCTTGCTTCCAGGCTGTAGACTGCACCGTAGCTTCAGCCTCAGCATGTTCTGTGTACCATTTGCCCTCTTTCACTGTGTGATGCAGTTGTCGCCCATATCCTGGGCATAACGGTCTGATATCGCTGTCCGTAAATCTTCAATATCTTTGTGCAGTTGTTTTACTTCTGCCAATTTCTTTGCGATAACGGTTGGGTCCTGAAGATCCTTCTGCTCATCAGTGGACGACTGTGCAGCTGAAAATGTTAATGAGACTTTAGGAACAATGCGTAACAGTGTAACATTGGAAGCAAAGGTGATTTCCATAACTTATTGTATACCAGGGTAATTGTACAACAAGTCATCAGTAACATTGTACATTGCTGTACAACAGAGCAATTATAGGCAAAGAGGGGAAGGGGAATGGGACTTGATACAAATAAGTACCTGTATATACTATGTAAACCGCATTCAAAGCGGTTTACATAGTATATACAGGTACTTATTTGTACCTGGGGCAATGGAGGGTTAAGTGACTTGCCCAGAGTCACAAGGAGCTGCAGTGGGAATTGAATCCAGTTCCCCAGAATCAGAGTCCACTGCACTAACCACTAGGTCACTCCCCCACTAGCAACATTCCATGTAGAAGCCTGCCCTTGCAGATCACCAATGCGGCCACGCAGACTTCTGTTTCTGAGTCTGACGTCCTGCACGTGTCAAACTTACAGAAACAGAAGCCTGCGCGGCAGCGTTGCTGATCTGCAAGGGCAGGCTTCTACATGGAATAGCAACATTAACATTCCATGTAGAATCTCAAATAGGGAAAGGGAAATGGGTCTTGATATACCGCCTTTCTGTGGTTTTTGCAACTACATTCAAAGCAGTTTACATATATTCAGGTACTTATTTTGTACCAGGGGCGATGGAGGGTTAAGTGACTTGCCCAGAGTCATAAGGCGCTGCAGTGGGAATCAAACTTCAGTTCCCCAGGATCAAAGTCCACTGCACTAACCACTAGGCTACTCCTCCACTCATTATTCCTTCTTTTGGTAATCTGAGTTAACACCTAGAAGTTGATTTAAGTGTGTTAAGCCAAGGTGCTTATTTTCAGCTAAACTTAAAATGCCTAAGCTTTCTCCTAAATTTGTGTCTTCAATTCTTTTGCTTACATTTAGAATCCTAATTTGTGCACCGTGTTGAAAACCAGCGTTAAGCTCCTAACTTACTCTCCATCCCCCCTACTCTGTCCCCACAGCCACCAACTTCAGGAACTCAACACTAGTAAATTCTCAAAGAGGCCAATTTAGAGACAAAAGCCCTGTAGGCTCTCCATTCCATAATGGTGCTCTGGTGGCATGTATAAACTTCTCATACTGACCTTTAAATGCATCCACTCTGCAGCCCCCCATTACCTCTCATCTTTCCCTACATTCCTCCCCGTGATCTCCGCTCACTGGCCAAATCTCTCTTGTCGTCCCCCTTCTCCTCCACTGCTAACTCCAGGCTTCGTTCCTTTTCCCTCGCAGCACCTTATGCCTGGAATAGGCTTCCTGAGCATGTATGTCTAGCTCCATCTCCACCTGTTTTCAAATCTATGCTGAAAACCCACCTTTTCACCACTGCTTTTGGCTCCTAGCCTGTGCTCAATTGCCCTCCCCTTGTTCCTTCTCACCCAGTACTTCCCTCGCCCTTAATTTGTCTTGTCTGTCTGTATTATATTTTTAGATTGTAAGCTCTATTGAGCAGGGACTGTGTCTCTATGTCAGGTGTTCAGTGCTACGTGCATCTGGTAGCGCTATACAAATGTTAATATTAATAATAATGCATAAGAAAGTGAGTTTTCCAAGCGCTCATAGAAACATTCTTTAACTACTGTAAAACAACCCATGAAGATGTGAGGTGCCTCTAGCCACTGCTCTAAATGGTACAAAACGTCTTATCCTAAAGTAAGTTCCGTGGTAGGAGATACTTACAATGTATGCCCAAAAGCAGCGAGAGGTTGGGATCTTTGCCCTGAGCCCGCTGTGTTGCAACGCTGCAGACAGACTGTAGATCTTGAAGGCAGCGAGCCAGTTCCTGATGAAGCAGCAATGTGAGCTGGCCAGGTTCACCTAACAGTAGCGTTCTGTGGTCGACCTGTCGAAGTCGCTCCTGTAACGTCAGGTGTTTCTCCATCAGATCTTGGTTCTGCAGTGAAAGCTGACCACAACAAAGCCACAGTGTGAGAAATAGACATATAGATTCATTAGTGCATTAATTAGGAATAAGAACATTTATGCAGTAACCACAGTGAAAACATATCATGTTAACAGGGTGGTGTTCCTGCCACACTGTCAGGTATCAGGACTTTATGAGGGTAATTTTATAACAGGGCATAATAATAGGAAAAGAAGGAGCCATAAGGACAAATAGTTGCTTGTCTTTATAAAATACTACCACAAATACTGCAAAATTGCACCTCATTTGAAGGCGCAGGCATAAATGTTAATGCGTACTTTACAAAATTATGCATGTATAATTGCCACTGCGTTCAAACGCTGACCCTGAACATCCCTAGTGGAGTGGAGGAGTAGCCTAGTGGTTAATGCAGCAGACTTTGATCCTGGGGAACTGAGTTCGATTCCCACTGCAGCTCCTTGTGACTCTGGGCATTAACTCTCCATTGCCCCAGGTACAAAATAAGTACCTGAATATATGTAAACCACTTTGAATGTAGTTGCAAAAAGCTCAGAAAGGCAGTATATCAAGTCCCATTTCCCTTATGACATCACAATATCAGAAGTGAGCCAAGTATCGGGCAATCAAGCCATTGTGACATCACTGATGAGGTTGGCTCTTATTGGTGGAATGAGTGGAGGAGTAGCCTAGTGGTTAGTGCAGTGGACTTTGATCCTGGGGAACTGAGTTTGATTCCCGCTGCAGCTCCTTGTGACTCTGGGCAAGTCACTTAACCCTCCATTGCCCCTGGTACAAAATAAGTACCTGAATATATGTAAACCGCTTTGAATGTAGTTGCAAAAACCTCAGAAAGGCAGTATATCAAGTCCCATTTCCCCCCTTTCCCTACTGTGGAAGTACTTGCTGGCTTGCATGTATATACTATTAGGCAGTGGTGGTCCTATCAATGAGGGCCTCAGGCGACACTCTTCATGGACTGGCATCTTGTCACCGCCGCCAGCTGGCCAGCCTGCCTAACTGCTTGCATCTCTCCTTCCTCCTGGGCCGGCATTGCTCCTTTCCACTCCCCACAGGCTTGGCTTCTTCCTCCCTTCCTTTCTCAACCCCCTTCCCCGAGTCTACCTTCCTTCTTTGTTTTTCAAAAGTCGGCAGCGATTCCCACATGAGAAAATGCGTGAAGGGAGAGATGTTGGACTCGGGGGGGGGGGGGGGGGGGCCATCTCATCCCTTGCCTCAGGCAGCAGATTGTCTTGGGCCGCCCCTACTATTAGGCATAACTTCCTTTTATAAGAGGCCTTTTTTGTATATATATCCTGCTTTTCATCTGCAGAGGTGGTTTATAAAACCACTTCCTATGGGTTTAACTTTGCTCCTACCAGTCATGATCTTCCCCTCTGAGATCTCTAAGGCAAGTCCATAAATACATACTGTTTGAAATAAAAATGAGCTGAGAATTCTGCTGTACCAACATCACCTGCTATTCAGTTCTTTCCTTACAAACAGCTGTAATGAAAAAGCTGATACTGTGACCATCTCTGAGAAAAGGTGACTAAAGTCACCAGAAACAAAAAAAAAAAAGAAATGAGGTTTTAATGAATTTTGTTAGAGCAAACAATTTGCAATACGACAGTCCAAACTCCATTCCTTTAGGTTAAAAAAAAAAAAAAAATTAAAATTACAAAGTTCAACCATGAAACTTTTCAAAAATCAGCCACTCTCAACACTTTGGATCCACTAGTCACTTTTTCCCCTAGAGATGGTCACAGTACAGTATAACGTCCCTGCCAGTTCAAAAGACATCCTTCCCCTCAAGACGGGCTGAAACTGGCAAGGTGTGGAGAATGTGTAAGCCTGAGATATGGGAGCTGAGGAGAAAAACAGGAAGTAAAATGTTCTGCAAGTCAAGTGTAACAGCATTTCAGGCCGTGCTAAGAAACATGAAATATCACCGAGATAAAGATCTGTTGTGCCAAGAGGAGTGTCAGAACACAAAACCTGTAAAGTTTGTTTCTAATCAAGTAGCATTGAAGATATTTATGTTTAAAATGTAGCACACTCTACTGCACTGCAGGGATTTCATATTCTCACCTCTTTCACTGCCGCTCGCAACTGCTGGAGTGAAACATCCTTTGTCCTCACTTCCTCTTTCAGGGCTTGAACTGTGCCCTCTTCTTGAGCCACTTGCTCCTCCAGATTCTGAGACACAAGGAGAAAGGGGTCAGTTATGTTTCAAATACAGCCAGATTAGTTTATTTCTTACACAGAGATTATTATTATTAGCATTTGTAAAGCGCTACCAGACGCACGCAGCGCTGAACACCTGACACAGAGAAACAATCCCTGCTCAATAGAGCTTACAATCTAAAAATATAATACAGACAGACAAGACAAATTAAGGGCGAGGGAAGTACTGGGTGAGAAGGAACAAGGGGAGGCAATTGAGTAGTGGCTAGGAGCCAAAATCAGTGGTGAAAAGGTGGGTTTTCAGCATAGATTTGAAAACAGGTAGAGATGGAGCTAGACGTACAGGCTCAGGAAGTCTATTCCAGGCATAAGGTGCCACGAGGGAAAAGGAACGTAGCCTGGAGTTAGCAGTGGAGGAGAAGGGGGGCGACAAGAGAGATTTGTCCAGTGAGCGGAGTTCACGGGGAGGAATGTAGGGCGAGATGAGAGTGGAGAGGTAATGGTGGGCAGCAGAATGGATGCATTTAAAGGTCAGTAAGAGAAGTTTGAACTGTATGCGGAAGCGGACAGGGAGCCAGTGAAGTGACTTGAGGAGTGGGCTAGTGTGGGTATAACAATTTTGGTGGAAAATAAGTCGCGCTGCAGAATTTTGGACAGACTGGAGAGGAGAGAGGTGGCTGAGTGGAAGACCAGTGAGAAGTAAATTGCAATAATCCAAGCGAGAGGTGACAAGGGTTTGGATAAGGGTTCTGGTAGTGTGTTCAGAAAGGAAGGGGCAAATTTTGCTAATGTTGAAGATAAAGAAACGACAGGTTTTAGCAATTTGTTGAATTTGAGCAGAGAAGGAGAGAGAGGAATCGAAGATGACTCCAAGGTTACGAGCCGAGGAGACAGGGAGGATATGAGAGCCATTGATAGAGAATGGGGGAAGAGGGAAGGAGGGTGTAGGGGGGAAAATGAGAAGTTCAGTTTTAGCCATGTTTAATTTCTCCTTACCTTAATGCATAAAGACAGATGCTCTGTCTTCTTTTGCTGATTCTCTATGATCTGGAAAAAGAAATAAAGCTCCAGGGATGCAGTAAGGAAACAGTCTAATATAAATTGCTTAGGTTCTGGCTTAACAGCTAATATTTAAGACTATTACTCACTTCACAAGAGAGCCAAGGTACTTGTTCCAGACCCTGTACAGGTGCCCCCCATTCATTGCCCAACAACTCCACCCAAATGTGTCACCTGGTGAGCATTATCACCTTGCCATCAACTCATAAAACGTTGCTCCACCAATAGTCTAATCATGACTCCATCCAACTCCCTTTTACTGTCAGTTCAGAAACTTAGATTTCCAGCCCACTAGGGACAGAGAAAGTACCTGTATATAATAAACTGCTTTGGTTGTACCACAGAAAGGTGGCATATCAAATCCATGACCCACTACCCTTTCAGCTACTCAATGTTGTATCTAGGAAAGAACAGTCAGATTCCGTCTCAGAAGATGAAATGCTTGCACATTATCTGAAGAATTCTACCTTTTTAAGGCAATCCCGTTCTTTCTGGAGTGCCTGGTTTTCTTGTTTCAGCTCTTCTGCCTCCTGGAAGGGCGATTCTACACCCCCTTGGTTCTTACACCACTGATCTGCCTTCTCCTGCAAACTGACAGAAACATACACCCCTAAATTAATGTTATTTCCTATAGTCCTACTAACCAGTTATAATAAACATGAGGAGCAAACGTAGTAAATGAATCTGAAAAATATAAAAGTTTGCCAAATTTAAGAGAAAAGGCACAGGGATAACACCACTTAGTAAAATGTAAACAAAATGAAACCTCAATGCTCTCAGCAACACCCGATCGCCAATAAATACTTAATAGTGCTGCTTCATTTGGAAGTCCCAAGTATTATCATTGGTTTCTCATATTCAAACAGAAAAGGAAAAAACAGAAACAGTGAAAAATTCCACCTAGGGAGAAAAGACTGTTCTCAAAAAAAACCCTCCTCCCTCTGACAAGTGCAAAAAGCTATCTTTGTTACTCGACTCTTGAACAATTTAACTAAAGTATCTTGCTATAATGTTCCTGACTTCAAGTCCCAATATACAATTGTCAAACAAAAAATTCAAACGCATCTTAACTTGCTAATCCTGTGGTCTGTTAATACTCCTGTTCACATGGAGACATGACAGTCCTTTAATGACTCTTACATAGGTCCTTTAATTTACTACTACTTATCATGATCCACTGAACTTGAAAGATGACAAAATTGAACTGTATAAAAAGCCCCCGACAGCTTTGAGGTTTCATTTTGTTTAAATTTTAGTAAGTGTTGTTATCCCTGTGCCTTTTCTCTTATATTTAGCAAACGTTTATATTTTTGAGATAGATTTCCTATAGTCTTGACATTTTTGTTTCATTAAGGTGCTCTATCAAGACACGCCATACTTATAACGAGCACTTCTCAAACAGCATTAAAGCTTAAATACTGCTGAGTATGCAGTTTTAACAAATGGTTAATACACCATTTGTTAATTCTTTAATATTTTTATAATCTTTGAATTTTTATTTTTGTTACATTTATACCCCGCGCTTTCCCACTCATGGCAGGCTCAATGCGGCTTACATGGGGCAATGGAGGGTTAAGTGACTTGCCCAGAGTCACAAGGAGGTGCCTGTGCCTGAAGTGGGAATTGAACTCAATTCCTCAGTTCCCCAGGACCAAAGTCCACCACCCTAACCACTAGGCCACTCCTCCACTGTTGCTACTATTTGAGATTCTACATGGAATGTTGCTATTCCACTAGAAGTCGGCCCTTGCAGATCACCAATGTGGCCGCGCAGGCTTCTGCTTCTGTGAGTCTGACGTCCTGCACGTACATGCGCAGCCTTCTACATGGAATGTTGCTAGTGGAATAGCAACATTCCATGTAGAATCTCCAATAGTAGCAACATTCCATGTAGAATCTCCAATAATATCTATTTTATTTTTGTTACATTTGTACCCTGCGCTTTCCCACTCATGGCAGGCTCAATGCGGCTTACATGGGGCAATGAAGGGTTAAGTGACTTGCCCAGAGTCACAAGGAGCTGCCTGTGCCTGAAGTGGGAATCGAACTCAGTTCCTCAGGACCAAAGTCCACCACCCTAACCACTAGGCCACTCCTCCACTGTTGCTACTATTTGAGATTCTACATGGAATGTTGCTACTCTGAGATTCTACATGGAATGTTGCTATTCCACTAGCAACATTCCATGTAGAAGTCGGCCCTTGCACATCACCAATGTGGCCGCGCAGGCTTCTGCTTCTGTGATTCTGACATCCTGCACGTACGTGCAGGACGTCAGACTCACAGAAACAGAAGCCTGCGCAGCCTTCTACATGGAATGTTGCTAGTGGAATAGCAACAATCGATGTAGAATCTCCAATAGTAGCAACATTTCCATGCAGAATTTCCAACAGTAGCAACATTCCATGTAGAACCTCTAATAGTATCTATTTTATTTTTGTTACATTTGTACCCCGCGCTTTCCCACTCATGGCAGGCTCAATGCGGCTTACATGGGGCAATGGAGGGTTAAGTGACTTGCCCAGAGTCACAAGGAGCTGCCTGTGCCTGAAGTGGGAATCGAACTCAGTTCCTCAGGACCAAAGTCCACCACCCTAACCACTAGGCCACTCCTCCACTGTTGCTACTATTTGAGATTCTACATGGAATGTTGCTACTCTGAGATTCTACATGGAATGTTGCTATTCCACTAGCAACATTCCATGTAGAAGTCGGCCCTTGCACATCACCAATGTGGCCGCGCAGGCTTCTGCTTCTGTGATTCTGACATCCTGCACGTACGTGCAGGACGTCAGACTCACAGAAACAGAAGCCTGCGCAGCCTTCTACATGGAATGTTGCTAGTGGAATAGCAACAATCGATGTAGAATCTCCAATAGTAGCAACATTTCCATGCAGAATTTCCAACAGTAGCAACATTCCATGTAGAACCTCTAATAGTATCTATTTTATTTTTGTTACATTTGTACCCCGCGCTTTCCCACTCATGGCAGGCTCAATGCGGCTTACATGGGGCAATGGAGGGTTAAGTGACTTGCCCAGAGTCACAAGGAGCTGCCTGTGCCTGAAGTGGGAATTGAACTCAGTTCCTCAGGACCAAAGCCCACCACCCTAACCACTAGGCCACTCCTGCACTGAATGTTAGCAAAAGTAACAAATCACCTTGCATGGAATGAGAAGATCCGTTGGCTATGTCATTTGTGTGGAGATGTCCATTTTGACACCTCACCTTGCATGAATCAGATTTTATTTCTCACGGTTTTGAAAATAGTTACTTCTGGGATTTAGGATAACTACAAGGAAGCAGAGGAATTCTCAAAATGTTTAACTATAATATGTTGACACAGGGGAGACACTAGTTGCTGTGTGTCCTTTTGAAATAGGAGCAGTGCACGCAAGCTTCTAGTATTCCATGTAAAGAATGCACCATTTTCATGGATGTAACATAGCTTAAAAATGGTGCTAAATATTTCAGTACCATGTAGTAAACAGCAGTAACCTTCTGATTAAGAGGAATGGATTCCAGCTCTGCTCTAAGTATTTTTCCCATTTGTTTTAGAACTACCATAACCGTCTATCATATCTACCAGTTCAGGAAGTAAGGGTCGTGGCTCTGCTAATCTCATTTAAGTTTTGCGTTTGGTTTTCTGCCTTGCATCCAGACCGGAAAAGGCTTTAATATGCTTTTAGTTTACCTGTGCACTATGGAAAGCAGCTCTAGTTCTTTCTGCTTTTCTGTTTCCAGCAGTGCATCTCGCTCTCTACAGGCGGCACGAGCTTCTGAAAGCTTCTTTTCCAGCTCAGCTACTTTGTCTTGTAGACCAGTACTCTTTAAATCCAATTCTTTCAACTGAAACAGAAAACAAGACATATTAGTAAGGACCAAGCAAGCAAAAACTACTTCTCTACTGAATTCTCTCTCACCAGCTAAGAGACGTACATCAGTACCAGCTTCATTATAGAAATGGCAGGACCCATAATGGAAGGGCATCTTTTGCAAAGTCTGGTGGGTGCAGACATGATCGGTTCTTATTTTCTGCCCCTTACATCACTAGCACACCCCTGTCTCTCAGCAAGTTTACTCATAAGACTTTAAAATCTGATTTTAACTTCACAAAATACTAAGGGATTCCACCAGAGGCATTAACTTTAGAACACAGTTCAAGGGGCCCAACAAAGTATAATGCCTTCCAGGATCCTCAGCTACTAGGCGTACCAGGCAAATACTGACTTTAACCAGAAAAGAGACTATGGGACTCATTTTCAAAACACTTAGATTTACAAAGTTCCATAGGTTACTATGGAACTTTGGAAGGCTAAGTGCTTTAAAATATGCCTTTATGTAACTTTGTAAGACTAAGTGCCGTTGTATCGCTCCATGGTGCGACCGCACCTTGAGTATTGTGTTCAATTCTGGTCGCCGCATCTCAAGAAAGATATAGTAGAATTGGAAAAGGTGCAGAGAAGGGCGACTAAAATGATAGCGGGGATGGGACGACTTCCCTATGAAGAAAGACTAAGGAGGCTAGGGCTTTTCAGCTTGGAAAAGAGACGGCTTAGGGGAGACATGATAGAGGTTTATAAAATAATGAGTGGAGTGGAACAGGTGGATGTGAAGCGTCTGTTCACGCTTTCCAAAAATACTAGGACTAGGGGGCATGCGATGAAACTACAGTGTAGTAAATTTAAAACAAATCGGAGAAAATGTTTCTTCACCCAACGTATAATTAAACTCTGGAATTCGTTGCCGGAGAAAGTGGTGAAGGCGGTTAGCTTAGCAGAGTTTAAAAAGGGGTTGGACGGTTTCCTAAAGGACAAGTCCACAAACTGCTACTAAATGGACTTGGGAAAAATCCACAATTCCAGGAATAACATGTATAGAATGTTTGTACGTTTGGGAAGCTTGCCAGGTGCCCTTGGCCTGGATTGGCCGCTGTCGTGGACAGGATGCTGGGCTCGATGGACCCTTGGTCTTTTCCCAGTATGGCATTACTTATGTACTTATGTAAAATACGCCTCTAAGGGTTCTAACTCGGATGTCGTTACCCATCTGAGAACAAATCAACTAGCCAATAATACCCCACCTGTAGCGCAGAGAGCTTTCAGGGAGCTGGGAGAGGGGTTAAAACTGTTGATACAGACTGTAGCTTTTTCTGAAGTTCTACCTACTTATGGGAAAGGGAGAGGAAAGATTACAAAACACTGAGAGCTTCAATAGGTGGCTCAAAGCATGATGTCATGAAGAAGGTGTTAGGTACATAGGATGGGGCAATACATGGAAAAACAAGAGACTATATTGTTATGATGGGCTTTATCTCACTGTGGCAGGAAAAAGAATCCTTGGTGAGAAATTCAGACAATATGTTTCTATGCATTTAAACTAGAAGGTGGGGGTGACATATGGCATCAGGTCAATTCAGGTAGTCACCCCCCAGCAAAAGACATGCTGAGACAGTAGTAAAGAAAGCAAATTAACAATCTTAGCAATTCACTTCTCAGCAACAAAGTAGAAGGTGAGACTAAACAAACAAAAAAAAACTATACAGAAGATGAGACTGCACCTGAAATATAGCTGGAAAGCAATGACCACAAATGCTCGCAGTCTAAGCAACAAAGTTCATGATTTGCAAGCCCTGATGTTAGAGGCAGATTTAGATATTGCTGCTATCACGGAGGTTCAAGGACTCCCATGAATGGGATGCAAACACACCGGGCTATAATCTATTTAAGGATAGAGATGGTTGAAAAGGTGGAGTAGCAGTTCTAGCTGTGAGAAACAAAAAGGTGTGGGATGAACACAGGATCTCTAATCAGAAAATGGATGGTATAAAAAAAAATCAAAACTTAAATGGCTGCATGTATGTGGATGTATTGAGTGGCACTTAGATAGGGACCAGCTGTGAAGAACTAAGGCCAGAACCATGCAGACTCGAAAGGTCTGTGACCCATATATGGCAATCTGGTTTAGGAAGGGCTGAAAGGGCTTCCATAGTTACATAGTAGATGACGGCAGGAAAAGACCTGCACGGTCCATCCAGTCTGCCCAACAAGACAAACATATGTGTATAACTTACCTTGATTTGTACCTGCCTTATTCAGGGCACAGACCGTACAAGTCTGCCCAGCAGTACTCCCCGCCTCCCAACCACCAGTCCCGCCTCCCATCACCGGCTCTGGCACAGACCGTATAAGTCTGCCCTCCACTGTCCTCGCCTCCCAACCACCAACCCCTATTCCCCCCACCTGCTCCACCACCCAATTTCGGCTAGGCTTCTGAGGATCCATTCCTTCTGCACAGGATTCCTTTATGCATATCCCACGCATGTTTGAATTCCGTTACCGTTTTCATCTCCACCACCTCCCGCGGGAGGGCATTCCAAGCATCCACCACCCTCTCTGTGAAAAAATACTTCCTGACATCTTTCCTGAGGCTGCCCCCCCCTTCAACCTCATTTCATGTCCTCTCGTTCTACCGCCTTCCCATCTCCGGAAAAGATTTGTTTGCGGATTAATACCTTTCAAATATTTGAATGTCTGTATCATATCATCCCTGTTCCTCCTTTCCTCCAGGGTATACATGTTCAGGTCAGCAAGTCTCTCCTCATACTTCTTGGAATGCAAATCCCGTACCATTCTCATAGCTTTTCTTTGCACCGCTTCCATTTTTTTAAACATCCTTCGCAAGGTACGGCCTCCAAAACTGAACACAATACTCCAGGTGGGGCCTGACCAACGACTTGTACAGGGGCATCAACACTTCCTTTCTTCTGCTGATCACACCTCTCTCTATACAGCCTAGCAACCTTCTCGCTACAGCCACCGCCTTGTCACACTGTTTCGTCGCCTTCAGATCCTCGGATACTATCACCCCAAGATCCCTCTCCCCCTCAGTACCTATCAGACTCTCACCGCCTAACACATAAGTCTCTCTTGGGTTTCTACTCCCTAAGTGCATCACTTTGCATTCCAAAGGCAACTTCTGTAGCTGGAACGTGAGGACATGAGTTGATAATGAATGTGGCTGTTGGGCGAACTGGATGGACCATTCAGGTCTTTATCTGCCATCATTTACTATACTACAATGCGAACAGGGGCATCTGTTCTATTGATGAAAATGTCAGAATACAGCTATAGATGGATAAGGTGCAAATACATGTGGGTCTGGTACTGGTGGATTTATTTTTCTAGTCACATCTTGGATTAAAATGGCTGTGGTGGCAAAGTGTTTTAATCCTGCCTCACATCTTAAGTGTCCACCTGTGGTTACCTGCTGGCTTTGTTTCTGGTGGTCTTCTCGGGTTGGCAGGTCAGCAAGATAACGTTCCAAGGTTTCAATTCGCTGCCGACTCTCTTTATTTTGCTCCGACTCCTTTTGACATTTCTTCTTCAGAGTGTTAATGTGCTTGTCTCGTCCCTTCACCTACACACACAAATTTCAAAAACTTATATCCCATCAATCTCCATGACCATACCAGCTTACATAAGAAAACATAACACTAACTGGTTACTGCAGGGTTAATACAGGAGCATATACTGACTTCTAACAAGTTCTAGATTTAATTACATTTAATAAAGCATACACACTTAGGGTTTTTTTTAATCAAGCCATGCTAGAGTGGCTGACACTATGATTATCAAGTGAGTTTGAGGCGTGCTCTGGTCATTTTCTAGCATGGGTGAAAAATGACCACGGTTGGATGATTTTTTTTTCTTAAATGGCCACACCTTAAATTCCCCATTAGCGTGTAGCCACTACAGCCAGGAGCCCTTACTGCCATCTATTTAGGAGGAAGTAAGGGCTCCTGCACTATCGTGTAGCGAGCAGTAATGGACCTGTGCTACCCAATTAGCGCAGATGTGCTCCTGTGGCAAAAAACTAAAAAATTTTTTTTTTTTTACCTCAGAGTAGCGCACTGTGCTGGCCAAACTACTGCAGGACGCCTCAGCGGAATAGAATAATTTTGGTTTAAGTATCGTCTCTTATGAAGCATGACAATTTTATGAATTGTATTTCCTAGTAATTAACTAGCTGCATTTTGTTGTAATTCACCGTGAGCTCTACTGTATATAGAGGAATATAAATGATAGCATTGTATTGTATTGCATAATGAGAGGTTATCTCCTCCCTCACCATGTAGAAACTAAAATGCAGATGCAAGATTGGGGGGAGGGGGTTGTACACTCTGGTATAAGAGTTAGTAGCACATATGAACATTGTAAGCCACATTGAGCCTGCAAATAGGTGGCAAATGTGGGATAGAAATGCAACAAATAAATAAATACACAATAGGCCTACCGCACCTTAGTAAAAGGGCCCCTTAGAAAGTTAAAAAGCGCCACACAAGAAAGACGAAAGAAATTCTTGATAATGAGACAAGAGACTGTTCAATTGGGAGCGAAATTTCAGCTACGTTTTCCTTGTAAATGTGTAGTCTTCTAGGAGACTGAGACATACCACTTTTTTGATCCGGTTCAGCTCCGATCATTTTTAAATGCAAGAAATCCTAAACCACCATGAGAGTTTCTATTACGGACTTATATTGTTTGATGTCAAATACCTAGACGCCTTTTTTTTTTTTCTTAACTTGTTGCCTATATATTACCTAACCTCTCATTAGGTTTATATGTACAGTCTCCGCCTATATTGAGGACTATGTGATTATAGAAATTTATTTCCTGGGAGTATTCCCATTATTTGATTTCTTTTGTTAATAATTGATGCTTTTTGACAAAGCTTTGCTTTGGATGTATTAAAAAAAAACTGCATAAATAAATAAATTAAAAAAAGAAAGTAAAAAAGCAAATGTATCTGATAACAGAGTGGAGGAGTGGCCTAGTGGTTAGGGTGGTGGACTTTGGTCCTGGGGAACTGAGGAACTGAGTTCGATTCCCGGCACAGGCAGCTCCTTGTGACTCTGGGCAAGTCACAAACCCTCCACTGCCTGCCGCATTGAGCCTGCCATGAGTGGGAAAGCGCGGGGTACAAATGAAACAAAAAATTAAATTAAATTAAATTTGTCCCAAAAGTTTACAAAAGCCTGCCAGGTGGACTTCTTCTTCCTAAAAGACAGGTCAGTTTCACGATAAGAGCCAGATACCAGTCAGGTATTTACTGGCAGCTTGACTGTTGGTTCAGTACCCCTGAGAACATCAAAACTGCCTGGCAGCCCTATCACAAAATGCTCTCTCTACTTTGCAGCACCTATTAGATGTGTCCCACGTTATACCTGTCATTCTTCAGATATTAAATGATGTGCAGCTGAAATGGTAAGCATCACGATAATTACAGCAAATGTTAAACCAGTATTTCAAAATAAAAAACAGATCGCAATAGACGCGCTCTCTCCCTGACTGAACAAACGGTGCTATCCTTCTGTGTCCCTTCCAGAGAGGGAATAATTATTAACTCTTGTGGGAATTCTGTGCTACTGTGCAAAATTCCCCACCCCGTAGACTGGAGAAAAAAAAAGGTGGAGTTTGTGTGTGTGTGTGTGTGGTGGTAGGGGGCTAGAAAAAAAGTGGATGGAGTTGGGGGGGATGTGTGTGGACTGGATTAAAAAAAAGGTGGATGGAGTATATGTGTGTGTGGGGAGGGGGGGCTGGAAAAAAGTGGATGAGGAGCGTGTGTGCACCATGAGAATGGGGTGGAGATCTGCAAAAAAAGCGCATGGGAAACTGCTGTGGTGGTGATGGGGGGGAGGGGACGAGGTTATTTAATGCCAGGGGAGATGCCAGCTGTTATAGTGGGGGAATTCTGCACTAAAAATTACAAAAAGTGTGCAGAATTTTCACTTTTTTTGTGTGCAGAATTGCTCCAGGAGTAATTATAGCTGGGAAAAAGTACCACAGCCCGCAGCTGTGTAAACTGTCTCCCTGATGTGATATCCATACCCTTTCTTCTTGTTTCTTCATTTCTTCACTGTGTTTCTCTGTCATCTCTTTAAGAATCTTTTGCAGGTCTTTTACTTCCACCTCTGCTGCAGCCAGTTTCTTTTCCAAGTCAGACTTTTCCTTGTTGAAGGATTCAGACTTCTCAGCAAACTGCGCCCGCAAGAAAGTATTCTCTCGTTGCATTTCCTATAAACATTGTAGAGGCATATTTACCCTGTAACAAGTCTTCTTTTATCCTATACGTTAATCATTGGCATTGCTCTATCAATCTGACACTACCCAATTCCTACAGAACAATTACAGTAATACCTCAGTTTTCGTTGACTTCAGTTATCATCTGTTTCGGATTTCGCCGATTTTTTTTTTCCAAATTTGTCTCAGATTTCGTCGGCGTGCCTACGTGACCTCGCTGCTAATTTTGCAAAATCAAAGGGCGACCCACACGTTCTCCTGCTCAGTGTGGCGTTGTTTTTGCCCAGGATGTGTGCACGAGAGAGATTTTGAAGGGTTTTGAGCCTTCCCCTGATGACTGCCTCGGTTTTCATCGGTTTCGGATTTCGCCGATTGTTTTCGGACGGATTATCGACGAAAACCAAGGTATCACTGTAATTACCACGTAGAAGACTGGACCCTGCTTCCTCATTACTCAATAACTAGTGCTCATTCTTTAACCTGATCTCTGCTTCCTCACAGATCCATTACTTATACATACAGTAATACAGGCACTATGATCACAAACAGATCAAACTTCAGAAAAAAAAAAAACAATAGCTTAGTTTTAGCCAGACCTGCACAAGGCTAGTGCTGTGGTTACATGTCCTCCTTACCTGCATTCTCATCATGTAGATATCCCCAAATGGGGCATTACGGCCGAGCATGGCACTGTGCACCTGCAGCTCACTCTCACGCACCTTCTGTTCAAGCTGAGAAATGTGCTGCCTCTGCCTGCAAAGAAAGTATAAATTACCACCAGAGAGACAGCTCTCCTACCCACTCTTCATTATATAGAGCTACCATCTGTTCAGAGTTAAGTAATCTTACAATAATCAAAGGGCAGCATTCAAGGTCCCGTTATCTTAAGATATAACCAATTACAATGACTTAGACCAAGGGTTCTCAACTGGGGACACAATATCCACAACGAATAAGCATGAGATAAATTTGCATACAACGGAGGCAGGACATGCAAATTTCTCATGCATATTCATTGTGGATACCAAGAAAATCTGACTAGCTAAGTGTATCCCGAGGACTGAGTTGAGAACGCCTGACTTAGATCAGGGCAGGACATATGGATGCTGAACACTCACCGTGGAAAAGAGGAATAAATTCATAAAACAACAATTGCTGGTTCATGTTTAATCACTGGTGAAAAGAGTTCAGTGTTATACAGTGAAATGTACTTTTCTTGCTCAAACAAGCAGTTCTACAGAGAAAGTAAGGGCATAGTCCTCATTTACCGCAATTTTAACTCCAAAAGGCACAGTAAAGGAGAAAGGTCTTGATTTTATCAAAGTCTTTCAAGCATCCATCCACTGTCCAATGGACTCCATATTAGGTATCATTGGACACAGGGAGAAAAATGTTCAGGATACAGAAAGGAGGAGTGGCCTAGTGGTTAGGGTGGTGGACTTTGGTCCTGGGGAACTGAGGAACTGAGTTTGATTCCCACTTCAGGCACAGGCAGCTCCTTGTGACTCTGGGCAAGTCACTTAACCCTCCATTGCTCCATGTAAGCCGCATTGAGCCTGCCATGAGTGGGAAAGCGCAGGGTACAAATGTAACAAAAATAAAATAGATACTATTGGAGATTCTAGATGGAATGTTGCTACTATTGGAGATTCTACATGTAATGTTGCTATTCCACTAGTAACATTCCATGTAGAAGGCTGCGCAGGCTTCTGTTTCTGTGAGTCTGACGTCCTGCACGTATGTGCAGGACGTCAGACTCACAGAAGCAGAAGCCTGCGCGGCCACGTTGGTGATCTGCAAGGGCCGACTTCTACATGGAATGTTGCTAGTGGAATAGCAACATTCCATGTAGAATCTCAAATAGTAGCAACAGTGGAGGAGTGGCCTAGTGGTTAGGGTGGTGGACTTTGGTCCTGAGGAACTGAGTTCGATTCCCACTTCAGGCACAGGCAGCTCCTTATGACTCTGGGCAAGTCACTTAACCCTCCATTGCCCCACTTAAGCCGCATTGAGCCTGCCATGAGTGGGAAAGCGCAGGGTACAAATGTAACCAAAAAAAAAAAAAAAAACCACCATACCGAAAGCACAATGGATTACAATTTTCACTTTCGAGTATAACGCGGTGCTTTTCCTCCTACCTCTCTACTAGCATGTCCTTTTCCTTCAGCAAGGTCTCGCTGGCCTTCAGGACACTGTCCCAGTGGCAGCTCTCAATGGAATGCAGAGGAGTGGCATAGACAGAGGGCTGGTGACAGGCTGTACCACTGAGTAACTGAAAGACAGAACATAAAGCATTTGCTTAAATTCTATTAGTTCATGTTGATGAGCAAGTTGTAGCTAAGTCCACTGTCTTTGGAAAGTCAAGTGTGGCTGGTCTGGTACTGCCAAAGATACAGCCTGGTCTATACAGCCTGTTACACTGGAATGTTGTCTCTTATTTTAGAGTTGATTTGCTACTAAACCAGTGGCAAACTAGCAGCAGTTTTAAGGAGAAATTTACTCTTACCTAATAATTCCTTTTCCTTGAATCTTGCAAGACCAGTCCAAATAAGGGGGGGTTTGTGCAAACACAATCCCTGCTCTACTAGAGGAAAAGCCCTCAAGACTTATGCTCTGGAACCCAGACAAACAGCAAAGAAATCTGCTCAATCCTTCAAGGCAACCTGTGGACAAAGTTTGGCTCAACCAGAGAAGGCAGCTGACAAGACTGTGGCTCTGGGAACCAATCCAGCCAACTGCTGCCTTAGCCCAACACGTGCCATCATCTACTGGAGGCAGGTTCTAGAGTCATAAAACTCTGATGTTGTCACTGGAAAAATTGTTCTCTGTCTCCATCTGCTGGCACAGTGATCTGTACTAGCCTGGCAGGATAAAGACTGACATTTTAAAAACATTTTCCAAAATGTAACAACTTTGATTCCCTTCCATAATTCAAGAAAGACAAGCGTGTCCTTTAGGTGATTCAAGTGATTATAGCAATACAAAGCGTGTTAAGTGACTGGTTCCAATATGCCAAAACATTAAAAAAAAAAAAAAAACCCTTTCTACTTTTCCTTTCATTTACTGCAGGGAAAGAATCTGAAGCTCTGGACACGTTATTTCTGGAATCAACCTGCAATTCTCTTCCAGCTGCTCGTCACTAATTCCAAAACAAACTTCTTACTCTCTTTCATTTCCTTCTATCAAAGCTACACCGTATTATAAAACCTTTGGGCTGTTTGCAGACTTACTTATTTCATAACTTACAGCTCGCTTCCATCCAAAAACAATTGAAAGCACATTACATATGCAAGATGCAAAATATTAAGAAATCACCTGACATTTCAAACTACCCTATCTTTAGATCTCATATCACCTCAGAAAAGTCAATAATAGATCTGGAAAAATAGTTTTAGTAACAATGTTTTCCTACCTGCAACTGTTCAACTCGCAACCGCATATTATCCAGCTGCTGTTGTTGCTGCCGCCAGGTGTTAAGATCACATGACCTGTCTGATATTGGCTGCATGGTGTATGGCTCTTGCCGCCACATCTGAGGCTGGAAGGCTAATGGTTTGGAAAAAACATGACTAGCTTGCAGTCCTAACGGAACGAACCCTGTTCTTTTCAGCAGCTGCTCTGAGACTCCACTGTTTGCAGGAAGTGCTTTGCTCTCTGGCAGGACTCTGTAAGATTCCTTGCTTGCTTCTGAAGACAGAGCACCCTGGCTCTTATACATTTGGAACATGAGATGTGGGTCACTATAAAATGTGTCCAACAAAGCAGATTGATTAAGCGTGGGTTCAATATTTGGTGTGTGAAATTTTCTGGTCTCATCGGCTTTAGCGAGGTCAGCAACAGGAAGAAAGGATTGCTCCAAACCACCATTCTCCCCGTTCTCCAGAGGCAACACTGTTGCTTTAACTCCATTCAGGTCATTCATTTGCGCTGATCCTGTGGACAGTGTAATGTTTTTGGAAGTACTGTGCTCTAAAGTCAAGTTTGGTTTGGTGGGAGATGTCTCCAGAGTAGAAGGCATTACATGGGCTGTCGGAATGGGAATTTGGCTTCTGATGGGCTGAAATGAAGAGCTGCTACTAGAATTGCACAATTCTGGAAAAAGAAATATGTTAATATTTAGTATCATCTAATACACTTGTAAGCCAGATACTGCATGCGAATACATTTGTACATATTTTACATCTTTATAACAGAAAGTTAACATTTCTTAGAAATAATTGTAAAAGGGTAACAGGTCTAATCTGAGGATATAATCTATCTGGTCATATCCGAGAAGTATTACTGGTACTTGTATTACACCTACTACTACTACTATTACTACTATTTAACATTTCTAGAGCGCTACAAAGTGTACGCAGCGCTGTACAAACACAGAAGAAAGACAGTCCCTGCTCAAAGAGCTTACAAGCTAATAGACAAAAAGTAAAGCATATAAATTTAAAATATTTAAGCAGTCAAGCACAAGAGAACAGTCACAGAAGGACTGAAGATGTTGAAGGGTGGTCAGTGTGATTAGGTGTAACTCTGGTTGGAATAGTGGGAGAGAAGGTGATAGAAGAATAGAAATGGGTGAGGTAAAAGTATGAGTGGGTTGATAGGGAGGTTATATAAGACAGGTCACTCTAGGGGTGGGTGGGTGGAGGGGTAGGGTGGGCGGGACTAAGTCTAAAGCAGGAGAAGGTATTCTCTGCATCCTATCTGTGAGATGGTAAATGCTCTCTGAAGCTGCTGCTATAAGTTGTTAGTTTTCTCTCCCTGAAAGAGATCCAAGCCACACCCACGAAGTTCAAACTGTCAGTGGGGAGGGTGAGGGGAGGAAATGGCAGTGCTTGATGAAAAAGAGAGCTCAGTTTGATAGGAGATATACTATAGGATGTCATTCTGAGGCCAGGCTAAGTCTAAAGCAGGAGACGGTATTCTCTGCAGCCTATCTATGAGATGGAAAATGCTCTCAAAAAAAGCATTGTCTTCAGTATAGCAAGACATAGGCAGGCACTGGAATTCGTCCTTAGCACAACGTACTCCCTTCTCTAGCGAGGTTAAGTCCGACTGTGGCTGGCACATCAGACCTAAAAGACCTGCTGGCATCTGTATTTGGATACAGAAATTTTACCCACATCACCAAATACTAACAGATTACTACTACAGCATGTAAGCAAAGCCTGTTTCTGAATTTTAGTGAACTTCATATATAATGCATTTAACTACAAAGCATCCATGATGTACCTGAAAGCTGACTACTCTCATACTAAACCTGCTTCTCTTTTAATTAGTATTTCAACTTTTCTTCGTTTCAGAAACTCACTGCCTACCACAAGGTGCTCACACCCTGGATAGACATATCTTGTGCAAAAGTTTGGAATCTTTTTGTATTCTTCTGGATAAAGAACTTAGCCCTCGCTCGTCTCAGTAGTACAAAGCAAGTTACCTTCTGGTACAGTAGGTATTTTCCTGTCTCTGGACGGCTTACAATCTAAAAGAGCCCTTTAGCTATGCTGCCGTAAGAAATGGCCTTAGCAAGTCCTTAAAAGGGGATACTCCTGCATGCTAAAAGCTATTTTTTTTTTTTTACTATACTGGTAAAATAGGCCTTTTATTTACTTTTTTACATTTTTGCTGGTCCCATGCTAATTTGGCAAAAATATTGATACGGGAGTACTTACCACCTCGTTAGGAGTCAGTAGATGCTCCTGTATTAACCCCGCAGTAACCAGTTAGTCTGCACTAACGTACACGTGCTAATTGGTTTCTGATTCCAAGCTCACACTCAGCCCAGCAAAACTAATGTGAAATGCTTATCATTTTAAAACACGCATTAGTGCCTAATGCAACTTAGTATAAGAGCCCCTAAGTTTGAACCTGAGGCAATGAAGGATTTAAATGACTTGCTGAAGATCGCAGAGCTCATCAGTGGTACCTGAACCCCATCTTCCCTGGTTCTCAGCCCGCTCCGCTGACCATTAGACTATTCCTCCATATCATTCTACTTTGTCTCAAAAGATATTGTGCTGTTTAGACACAATCCATGTATTAATTCAAAAAAAGCCTCACTCTCTAATATTTTTACGTACACATATTTTGATTTTGTACAGAAAAAGTAAAAATAAAAATGTAAAAAGGGACAGATGACTACAAAGAAGTGCAAGCACTTGCATATCTGAAAATGTCTCTTGTTCCATTTGGTTTATGGCACCCCATTATAACAGTAATCAGGGACCACTTTTTATGTCTACAATAATCAATACAATTAAATAATTGAACACCTCTTCTGCAATTTGGGAAACCAATCATGCAACTTACCTCAGGGGTATGAAATACTCAGATAGGATATCTATTACACAGCAATCTCCTACAGACTAACCATTGTCTTATTCCCCTTAGCGATACGTAGACTTTGTTTCAACCTAACCCCTCACATGTAACCATAATCGAGTTGTAACAAATTGTATTTCCATCAACACAATGTATTGTAAGCCACACTGAACCCACAAACAGGTGGGAAAATGTGGGATACAAATGCAATAAATAAATAAATAAAAAAAATAACAAAGGCCACAGCTCTGTCTGAATGACAGCTGAACTCATCTCCCTAAACCCTCTTCCCATGAAACTGTCCTTTCCTAGAAACGAGTTCTCTTCCCTCCTCCCCTGGGAATGGATGGATCAGTGGGCAACATTTTATTCTGTTGCACACACTAAATACAACTCTATGGAAACGTTCACACTATTATTAGCAACTCTCAGCTTACATCATGGTAACAGAGGGACAGAGTAAATGTGGCCACATGAAAATGGAAGCATTTCTCATACTTTATGTGGTCTGCATTTCCATTTTTTTTTTTTATTTTGTTCCTCGATGGCTCACAATGATTTTCTAAACTTTTGAATTGGGAACATTTCTATGGCTATTCATCCTTTATTTAATTTGCATTTATGTATATATGCAAAGCAAGAAAAAATAAAGCTTTAAAGAAATGTTCAGAAACATCAATTATGCCAACATTAGCCAAATTAATAAGTAACAAACAGAACACATAACACAGTCCACATACTGGGAAGACCAAGAAAAAGGAGGATACTCCAAGAGGAATTGGAGATGAAATCAAGAAAAGTCTAACAAAAGAAACTGAGCAGATCTCTACAGTTACACAAATCATGACCCTACTTCACTAAGAAGTGCTAGAGGATGATACAGAGACACCTTTACCCTCTAGAAAAAAATAATAATTGAGCTGGTTCATAAAAAATATATCTTTTCCCTTGATAGGTAACAAAACATTTACATGGACAGCTAGCTCCCAATGATACAGTGGCTTGCCTATAAGATAGAAATCTCTTCCTCCTAAGTTGTGTCCATCTCGAGACATCCAGAAAAATAAACATTTAAGCCTATAATAAAGTCCTAACACCATTTCGTCATCCTGTAAGAAAATAATGGAAACTAGTAAAGTCGCTCTTCCAGACTTCTACCTCTTGACGATTCTAAAAATTCAGAGAAATTCAAACCTTTCCCATCAGTTTTTGTTATCGAATCTGAAGATGTTTTTCTGAACAGGGGGAAATATTAGAAGCTGGTACTTTCAAAATTGTTACAAGAAAATTCTTCAAGAGTTCTTTAAACTGGAAGCAGGATGTTTGTGTTATTATGTTAGAAACACAAACTCTTTCTAACATGTCTGCGCTTAACATCCTGCAAGTATCTCAGATGTGTTAAAGCTTCAGGGAAATGGCACAACCGGAAAGCACTCACAGCACTTTTTTTGAGTGATCAAAAAGAATGAGAGATCATTCAGAAATACAGGCATCAGGTATAAGCAATGCCCTAGAACAAAAATTATAAAAACTAACTAACTGGAAGTTTTATCATTTACATTTTTCTAACTCTGGGATGAGAATCTTGAACCAAAATGTACTAAAGAAACAGTTCATTTTACCTCTGCTGTCACTTGTGGCTTTAGTGTCACAAAAATTCACTAAGTTTAAAAGAGATTTTGAAAACAGATAATTAAAATTGTTCAGCTTTATTTTAATCTAAGAATGGTTTTGTTGTCAGTAATGCGCGTTATTACATCAGATACCTGCTTTTCAGCACACTGCAGGAGAGGGGAGCTGGGACAGACATGTCCTGCAAAGAATACATTTGCTGGAAAAGAACATTTAAAAGTTTAGCGGCAACCTACCTTCTAGCATTTGAATTAGAAAAGGTTCAAAAAAGAGCGACCAAAATGATAAAGGGGAGGGGATGGAACTCAACTCATATAAATAAATATATGCATCTCGCATATAACTCCTACATCAGCACGCAACTTTGGAATGCATTACCAAATGCCATAAAAACAACGCACGACCTGGCAGCCTTCCGGAAATTACTAAACACCAACCTGTTCAAAAAGACATAATGATCCTTCATAAATGACCTGACATCAAAACTCTACCAGAACCAGACAAAATCGAACTCTCTATACCTGTTTGCTTCAATCAATTTGTCACTAATGAACGTTAATGCATTACCCCCTTATTTCTCACGCCTGAAATGTACTGTTTATCTATCTTACTTTACAATTTATTTTAACATTTATGAACTTTAAATGTATTACTACTTTGTATTTTTCTTTCCGGAAATGGAGATTGCCATTACGGCATAATGTAAGCCACATTGAGCCTGCAAAAAGGTGGGATACAAATGCAACAAATAAATAAATATAAGGAAAGGCTGAGGTTAGGGCTCTTCAGATTGGAAAAGAGACAGATGAGGGGGGATATGATTGAGGTCTACAGAATCCTGAGTGGTGTTGAACAAGTAGAAGTCAATTTTTTACTCGTTCCAAAAAGCACAAAGACTAGGGGACACTCAAGGAAGTTATATGGAAATACTTATAAAATAAATAAAAGGAAATATTTTTTTCACTCAATGAATAGTTAAGCTATGGAACTCTTTGCCAGAGGATGTAGTAACAGCAGTTAGCGTATCTGGGTTTAAAAAAATTTTGGACAGGTTTCTGGAGGAAAAGTCCATAGTCTGCTATTGAGGCAGACATGGGAAGCCACTACTTGCCCTGGGATTGGTAGCATGGAATGTTTAGGGTTACCATATGGCTCCAGAAAAAGGAGGACACATTGATCCAGTCCAGGTTTTACTGTCATTGAAAGCAATGGGAGTAAAACGCAGACTGGCTCAATCTGTCCTCCTTTTTCTGGGTTTCTGCCAGGTACTTATGACCTGGATTGGAAACAGGATACTGGGCTAGGTGGACCATTGGTCTGACCCAGTATGGCTCTACTTATGTTCTTATGATTAACTGTAGATCTCATTTCTTAGGGAAAGAGAGTGGTAGAATAATACATTTCTATGTATATGCTCGGGATCTGTTGGGGGCCAAGAGTAAGAATTGTGGGCGTTTACTAAGCGGCTCATTTTCAAAACCCTTACTTACAAAATTGCAAAGGTTACTATGGGGCTCATGTTTGAGCACCATTTGGACGGATGTCTTCTCAAAACATCCAAATCGGTATTTTTGAAACCTGTTTTTCAGACGTCTCTCTCTGCATTTCGTCTGCAGGGTATCCAAATCACAAGGGGATGTGTTGAGGGTGTTTCGAAGGTGGGACTAGGGCGTGCCTAACACTTGGACGTTTTACAGCCATAATGGAAAAAAAAAAAAAAACTTTAAGGGTGAAATCGTCAACATTTTGGTCTAGACTTGTTTTTCTAATGAATAAGACACAGTCTTCATAACGTACTGTAAGCCACACTGAACCCGCAAAAAGGTGGGAAAATGTGGGGTACAAATGCAATAAATAATAATAATAATAAAAGGGGCCCTAAATGACCAGATGTCCATCGGAGGGATTCAGGGATGACACCCCCTTATTCCCCCAGTGGTTACTGACCCTCTCCACCACCCCCCCCCCCAAAATGTGAATAAAAATAGCCTCTATGAAAGCCTCAGATGTTATAGCCAGGTCCATTAGACCAACATGCAGGTCCCTGGAGTAGTCTAGTGGTGGTCGCAGGGCACTGTAAGCCGGACCCAGGCTCATGCCTCCTCCTACCTATTACACTTGTGGTAGAAACTGCGAGCCCTTCAAAACTCACCAGAAGCCCACTCTACTCACATATAGATGCCCCCTTCACCCATTAGGGCTATTGTAGTGGTGTGCAGTTGGGGTAGTGGGTTTTGGAGGGCTCAAAAAGGGAGCAATGGTGAGATGTGTACCTGGGAGCATTTATATGAAGTCCACAGCAGTGCCCCATTGCTCTCCTGGGATGTCTGAGGGACCAGTCTGCTAAAATGCTGGCCCCCTCCTACATCCCAAAGCCTTGATTTTGTGTGTGTGGTTTTTTCCCCAAAAAATGGCCTAAAAGATAAACGCACAAAGCACAAAACCTTGTTCAAAACTGTATTTTTGAAGAAAAGTTAGACTTTTGGGTACATTTAGCGCAAAATGTCCAAAGACTGACTTAGACGCACTATCGAAAATACCCCTCTATTTAAAGTTAGACTAAGCGTTTGAAAATACACCTCTGTGTCTCCTTCCTTAAGGATCATCTACATGAAACATAAAACAGTCAAGACATTGCTACCAGAAGGAGAAAAGCTTCCAAAGACTTGTCTTAATTCACTGCAACCTCTCCATAGGACAAGCAAACATGAGACAGCTGAATGATCCCAAATATCAACAGTTATTTAGGCCAGAATACAGTAAACTGTTGCCTCCATTTTGTTTATGGCAAAAAAAAAAAAATGCTTAGTACTGGTCCTACCAACTGAACAAAAATCACATTAAAAGAAAACATTTGTTCTGTATACTCAATACAGGGAGATCTAGAGATTTTGTTTTCATTTTAGAATATTCCAATCAAATTTTCTCATCTGAACCAAGATGTTGCACCAATCTCCTATCTGATTCCAGATCAGAACTACTTAGCCATTTCTCAAGTGTATGAAAACTTGATTGGTCAGCTTAAAAATCCTGACTTTACTGCTTAACTAGTTTGTAAGCTGGGACTCTCTCTTATGTTCATCTGTATATCTAGCAGTGCTACAGAAATAAGTTACAGAAGAAAATGCATTTTTTTTTCAATATAGTTTTATGTAATTACTATTCTTCCATAATTTGATAGAGAGGATAACATGTATTAAGTTATTCAAATACAATGTGGTACTGCCTACAGCTTGTCTGCTGATCCTTACTTCTACACAGGAAAGCACACGTTACGCAAAAAGCAGGAATTCAATAAATACAGAAGCCGTTAAACTCAAAAAGGAGCTGTACAGAAAAATAATAATTCAACAGCATTCAGATAGTCAGACTCACCCTCTGTGCTGTCTGAGCAGGAGGTCCCAATTGCTGTGTCCCCACTCCCTGCTGCACTGGAACAGCGACCAAAACGACTCTGAAACTTCCCAGAGAGAACGGGAGTCTGCCAATCAGTCTCCAAGGAACTTCTTGGTGCTGCACCGGAATCTGAAACAGACACAAAAGCACAAACAAGACATTGACAGAACACAAAACGCTCGGCTGGTTGCACTCTGCTTCAGATTTTGACCCAATCTTTGATGGCTTACCTGTTCGACTTCCTTGCTGGAATTTTGCATCCTGGTACCTTTCAATTGTGGCCATTGCTGCAACCTGTTGCAGAAATCATCATAAGCAGATATCACAATCCTGACAGCAGCACCTCATGCATCTATTTAAATCTGATACACTGGCATTTGTCCAAGATCTCAGGGCAGTTTACATGGAACAAACAAACCAAAACAAATGCATTTGGTAGTCATGTCAATATTCATTTTATTCCCTTGGTCCAAGAAATTCCCCTAAAGCACAAAAGGCTAGAGGTATATTAAAAGCTTGCATTTTATGTTTTCTCACGACATTAATATTTTATGTACGTATTTATTCTATATACACATACATACAAGCACACATCAAACATATAAACGGCGAGTGACCGTACTCACTCGCAAATGCGCAGTAGAGACCTTCTCTGCCCCGCCCCCACGTCAATACGTGATGACGGGGGGCGGAACACAGAGGGTCTGTACTGCGCATTGCTGAGGGAGGGACACCGCCGTCTAACGCTCCCTCCACCCGAGTCGCCGCCGCCACCCACCTTCTACCCGGTCGGGCCCTCGCTCCACTATTGAAACAGCGAGGGTCCGGGAACGCAGCACTGAGCTCTGCTGAGCTGCCGACATCGCCCTTCCTTCTTCTTCTCTGCCTCTGTCCCGCCCTCGACGACGTTACGTCAGACGAGGGCGGGACAGGCAGCTGCAGGCAGAGAAGAAGAACGAAGGCCGACGTCGGCAGCTCAGCAGAGCTCAGTGCTGCGTTCCCGGACCCTCGCTGTTTCAATAGCGGAGCGAGGGCCCGGCCGGGTGGAAGGTGGGTGGTGAGGGCTCGGTGGTGGGGGCGCGAACTCGGAGGGGGAGGGGGCGGGCCTTTCAACCCCCCCTTCCTATAATAGCCCGTTTTTACGGGCTCAAAGTCTAGTCTATCTATAAAAGATAAGTAGATAATGTGGGCATTCAAGAAATAATGGATTAGTTACTGAATTGCAAGAGAACAGGAGAATCGTACAGATTTTGTAACCACGCATATAAGCACTATATTGAGAGAATAGGATATTTATTAAGAATTGAATGGAGGTAAAGGGGAAAAAATTTCAGCTTATTTTGATCATTTTTATTTCATCTTTAGTACACACTAAGGGGCTAATTTTCAAAACACTTAAGACTTACAAAGTTCCATAGGAATATATGGGTGACTCTCGCGTTTAGAACGCGCTAATACTTTAGCGTATGCTAAAAACGCTAGTGTGGCTTAGTAAACAGGATCCTAAGGGGGAAGTGACCATGTGGGCTACGATTAAGATGTGTTACTTTACTGTTAACCCCAGTTATTAGTAACTAGGTCTAACTGCTAACAGTAGCCCCCATTGATAACTACACTCCTAAATGAAAACAAAAATGCGCATGTCTGGTATTTAATTCAAATGAGGATGGGCACGGCGAGGGTGCACTTATTCAGAAATAAAAATGGAACAGGAAAAGCATAATCTCAGAAATAGTACAAAAGAAAATCAACATGTCGGGGGGGGGGGGGGGGGGAGGAGACAATATCTCTGAAAGGATTCATTTTGCAGAAACCATAACACAGTAATGAAAGTCACTCCTAAGTCAAGGTATGTGGAATTTGATCTCAGGTCTCCCAAATTTACTACTATGGTGTATAAAGAACACTGTTGCTCTTCAAGCCAAGAAATACAAGCAATAAGGGAAGGGAACTACTACTACTACTATTTAGCATTTCTATAGCGCTACAAGGCGTACGCAGCGCTGCACAAACATAGAAGAAAGACAGTCCCTGCTCAAAGAGCTTACAATCAAGGGAAAGGGGATGGGATTTGATATACCGCGTTTCTGTGGTTAGATTACCATAAGAACCGAATGAGATCTGTAGTAGAATACTGCAATGTAAAACGTGGTACTTTATATGTGATAATCTTTATTCCGTCTTATGCTTGAGCCGGAAGGGAGAAGCCCTTTTTTTTTTTAGAACTTGAGAATGGTACACCACAAACCTAGCACACCAGACACTGTTTGGGCACTTGCTCTCTCCAGGTCCGATACAACTTCCTGTAAGAAGTTACAGAAACGAGCTTCTGAACTGAGAAACATGAGGCCCTGTGAAGCCAGCCTCATTATCATGGTGCCTCCATACAGTGTTTAATGCTAAACATTAATAATACACCGTCTATCTGACATATGGCCAATTTTATTGCTATGGGCTGTGACAGCACATGCCAAGTATTACTAAAAGACCCTTTTAGTTACTTCACTGGGAGCAATGTATAGCGGTGTCTTCGCTACCGCACAGTGAAAAGTAAGGAATCTCACAAAAACACCATAATCATCTCAACAAATATCAAACTCTCCAGAAATATAAATAAAGCATCAGAATGGAATAGCACAGTCCCGCAATCTTATGTACAACATATGCGGTTTCATCCAAGAATTTAAAACAAATTTAAGGATTAATGTGTCATTTCATTCTCTTGAATGTACAAAGTGGAGTAGAATTAAAATTAACTCATAAATACAACAGTAACAAATACAATTACATTATAAAACAGAATAAAATTATAAATATAAACATGGCTACAATCCTAAACAACAAACATTAACAACAAAATTAAATCAGTGACAAAGATATCTTATCAACAGCATGACTGCTGTTCCTCCTCTAGATTTGCTGTCCACAAAGTACAAATTAGGAACTTAAGCTTTCAAGCTTATTCCGCATAGGCAATACACCAGGAAAAACTCTGCAAAAGGCGAAATGGATTGCATAACTCAACTAACAAGAATAAACCAGCTGTATGGAAATCCTATATACTTCTCTGAAGACTCTGTCACTAACTATAAATAACCATTCCCAGAGAAGGAATACATCATGTATCCAACAGCAGATCACTCCTGAGCAGAGGAAACAGAACTCTGTTGGAGTACTGCAGAAACAAGGCTAGCTTGCAAAATATGCTAATTTGGCTTCTCTTTTGAATGCTATCAAGCAGCAATATTACATGCTTGCATTCTTCACACTGTAATATCCTTTCCGATGTTAAAGCCAGAAATCCAGAAAAGTCTGAGGTACTGCACTAGAAAGGAAATATGGGCAGTCTTTATTGTCCATCAGTTTTGATAAACATTTTATACATTATGAACCAAGTCATTCCTACCTAGCCGCCCACATCCTGAAGTTAGGCCAGGCTGGAAATTTGGACTTACTCAGGACACTGTGTGAGTAGCAAGACACGCCTTATAGACTACACTGATCCATAACATTTTATTAGATCTGGTATAAAAGGTGTTCCGTGTCTCTGGTCCTTGTTTCTTCCCTTTAATTTCCCTCCCCTGGGAACCAAAACACATTAATGAAGAATCGAGAAGGAAGGTGCCACGCCCCAGAAACCAAGGACGATGCAAGGATAGTAGGAATCTTTATTCCTAAAACACAGGAAAGCAAAACTAAACACATAACAATACAAAAACCTGACTCACAGAATAACTATTAAAATAAAAACAAGGACAACCACCACTTGCCACATCACAATTGACTTCAGTTAATCCCCATAAGCCAGCAGTTCCCAAACAGTGCGCTGCAGCGAACTCTCAGAGGTGCCGCGGTCCATTGCTCTCTACTTTGCCATCCCGCAGGTCCAGGATCAGTTGCTTCCTGCTTCTTCCCCTGCTGCCGTGCGCGCAGCTTACATTTTCGGGCCGGCCACGATTCACACTGGCACTCTGGGGCCTTCCCAGTCTGCTGCGTCCGGCCCTCTCAACAGGAAGTTGCATCAGAGAAGGCCGGACGCAGCAGACTGGGAGGGCCCCAGAGTGCCTGTGTGAATCACGGACGGCCCAAAAATGTAAGCTGAAAGCACGGCAGCAGTGCAAGGAGAAGGAAGCAGCAGCGATGCTGGACCCGCAGAAAGGAAGGTAGCGAGCAATGCTAGATTTAGGGAAGGCAGAGGTGTGCTGGTGTGACAGGGGGTGTTTCAAAGTAATGGTGCATGAAAAAAACGAACAGAAATTGCGCAGCCTAGTGGTTAGTGCAGAGGAGTTTTATCCTGGGGAACTGGGTTCAATTCCCACTGCAGCTCCTTGTGACTCTGGGCAAGTCACTTAACCCTCCATTGCCTCAGGTACAAATAAGTACCTGTATATACTATGTAAACCACTTTGAATGTAGTTGCAAAACTACAGCAAGGTAGTATATTAAGTCCCATTTCCCTATTTGAGATTCTACTGGAATGTTGCCAGTGGAGGAGTGGCCTAGTCGTTAGTACAACAGACTTTGATCCTGGGGAACTGGGTTCAATTCCTACTGCAGCTTCTTGTGACTCTGGGCAAGTCACTTAACCCTCCATTGCCCCAGGTACAAATAAGTACCTGTACATACCACATAAATCACTTTGAATGTAGCTGCAAAAACCACTGAATGGCGGTATTGCAAGTCCCATTCCCCTTTCCCCCTTTCAAGACCACAGCTTGCAATTTTGTAACCCTGTGGCAGGACCAGAAGAGGAATATAATGAGCTGCCAGATAAGGGTTAGTATCCCTATATAAACCAAAATTAAATCATTTGAACTGAATCCAATAAATGACAGGTAAGCACTGTACAGCAGCCAAAAGGGCATATACAGGTGGGGATAGTGCTGGGCAGACTTGTACGGTCTGTGCCCTGAAAAAGACAGGTACAAATCAAGGTAAGGTATACACAAAAAATGACACGTGAGTTTATCTTGTTGGGCAGACTGGGTGGACCGTGCAGGTCTTTTTCTGCCGTCATCTGCTATGCCCTCCCGCGGGAGGTGGTGGAGATGAAAACGGTAACGGAATTCAAACATGCGTGGGATATGCATAAAGGTATCCTGTGCAGAAGGAATGGATCCTCAGAAGCTTAGCTAAAATTGGGTGGCGGAGCAGGTGGGGGGAAGAGGGGTTGGTGGTTCGGAGGCGAGAATAGGGGAGGGCAGACTTATATGGTCTGTGCCAGAGCCGGTGATGGGAGGCGGGACTGGTGGTTGGGAGGCGGGAAAAACTGCTGGGCAGACTTATACGGTCTGTGCCCTGAGAAAGACAGGTACAAATCTCACCTCACTCATACCTTTACTCACAGCAATATGTATACCATACATAAATAATGCCCTTTTAACCTCCCGCTGTCTCCTTCCAATGTTTCAAGGTTTGGTTCCAGTGTTTATATTCCTTAACAACACTTTGATTGTCTTGTATAACTCTTCACAATGTAATCCATAACCAAGTTGTAACAAATTATATTTCCATCTTTCATGTCGTATTGTAAGCCACACTGAGCCCGCAAAAAGGTGGGAAAATGTGGGATACAAATGCAATAAATAAAAAGGTAAGGTATACACATAAGTTTATCTTGGGTAGACTGGATGGACCATGCAGGTCTTTTTCTGCCGTCATCTACTATGCCCTCCCGCGGGAGGTGGTGGAGATGAAAACGGTAACGGAATTCAAACACGCGTGGGATATGCATAAAGGAATCCTGTGCAGAAGGAATGGATCCTCAGAAGCT